>NC_056725.1:1298058891-1298368891 GCF_019279795.1 Protopterus annectens | reverse complement strand
CTGTCCCAAATTCATCTTGCATGTCTTTGGAATGTAGGGAAAACCCACTCAAGCACAGATTGGACATACAGACTCTCCACGGAAGACATCACAGCTGAGAACCAAACTGGAAAGCCTCCTGCAGCCAAATTAAAGGAATACCAACTCCAGATCAGCAATAGCAAGTCTTTGGTGTCTTATAAAACCTGGAACATCTGACTAAACCCCACACAGAGACAAGGAGGGCATATAGACACCACACAGAAGGATCTGCATCCAAAATCTCAATCGGAGAATCAAGTGCTGTATAAAGGCAACCCTGCCTAATAAGCCACTGTGCCAGTGATTAGTACTTTCATACGCATCCTGCTCAGATTGCCAGCAAGAGCCTGCTGTTGTGTACAGTGCTGAGAACTGACTGTGTTGGAAAGTAAAATAATTTTTTGGACAATTTTTTACTCTTAGGTGGACTGCAACCCCTGTATATACACACACGCATACAAACACACATCATAGTAGCAATAATCATGTTACACAGAGTGGAAATATAATACGTGGTGTGACAGTGCTGTTGCAAAGTCAGATTAATGACTGTTTGAGTGATAAAATAACAGCAGTGATAAGTCAATTTTATGTACATACAGCCTCTGTGCCCAACAGTTACAGACAATTTGACTGTGCTCACCTCAGGTGCCTGATTGTGGTTTAAGAAAACTGACACAGTGAAGTATTTCCTCTTGCTTTCATGAATGTTTACTAGTTGTACAAAGCCAAATTACTAACTGTTTAACTTGATCACAACAGAGTCAGTCATTTCTATCTACAAATAGCCTCTGTACGAAGCAGTTATAGCCACTTTTTTGAGTGTGTACATATATGTTTGACTTGCGATTTTGGCAAAAAAAAAAATCATGGCCACAGTAGGGAATTTCAAGTGTTTCACACAAAGACGCAGTTGCCATAGTAAAATATTCCAGCATACTTAACACAAATAATCAGCTGTCCTTTGAAGCCAAGTTAAAGCTGCTTCAATTGAGTTCATAAGCAGAGTCAATCGCTTTCCTCCACAGGCCTTCCCTTTACTTAGTGGTTATAGCCAGTTTGAGTATACACCTCATTTGTTTAACCAAGATGGTAAAAATAATGGCCTCAGTAATATACTTCAACTTTTTTCAGGGAAACAGTAGCCACAGCAAAGTATTTCAATCTTCACAAAATACACAGTCATGCAAAGGCAGAGTAATGACAACATAACTGCACCAAATGAAAGTATAGTCAGCAATTTTCATCTTCCTGTGTATCCAGCAATTATAGCTACTTTGTTGATTGTGCACAATTTAGATGACTGATTGTAGTAAATTAATAATAAAATTAGCTATTTTTTTGCTTCCCTGCAGGATCTTGTGCAATGGCTCCTTTGTCTGTACCTTATCAGCCCAGTTGTTCCATGATAGCAGAAGCTGTACATTCTCTGGCTAGTGTAGAGTCCTATGGCTTACTTATTCCTGCACAGGAAGTCAAATTGGCCCGTGCGTTCCCCAAGCCATGAGATTCTGGTAGTAGTGAGCATGTTAGCTTGGTGGCCCTGTAGGTTGACCTACCCTGCCCTAGTGGAGCACTCCCACCCCCCTTAGAAGTTCCTTGAGCTTCACTACCTTGTGTTACTAAGAAACATAACTGCATGTGTTGAATCTTTTGGTCCATGCATATGCACAGTGGCAGTGTGTGCTTCCTAGGCCAGTACTCCATGGTTGCAACACATGATGTTCCAGGTAGGTGTCACCCTAGTAGTGAATCACATCCACCTTCACTCCAGGATGGACTAGCTGGCAGTGGCTGATCCCTCCAATACTCCGCATCCAGCTCTTTTAGATGCCTGAGCTGCTAGTCATTCTCAGGACATCTGCTCAGTGGTACAGAGCTTTATCCCTCTATGCCTTGGAGCAGTGTGATGATGTGTGATTTGTCACCCATTTGTTATCATGCCTAATCCCTTAGAGAAATCTCAGTGCTTATTGTCATAAACCAAGCCATTCATAATTTAAGGCAACATACTTTACTGACCAAGTTCATGATAATAATGTTTCATTTATGTTTAACTCATTACAACACAGGGACTCCTTCAGGAGTTTCTGGAGTTATAGCCTACTTTACACCTCTTGTTATTTAATATTGCGTGTTCATACAAGTATTAATTCTAAAACCATGCTACATACAAGGCATTAGAAGATTCTGTCTTAAAGCTTATATGATGGCTAACACAACTGTGTTGATATTTGAGCTCTGTGTAGTGCATCTAAAGAGATATTGAATATTTGGATACTGTTATTTGTATTGTAATAATTTTCATATTTCTCTAAATATCTAAAAAATTAAGTGCACAGGAAGAACTGTTTAGCCACATATGAAATCTCATAGCTGTAGGAAGAAAATGCTGGTAGTATGTGCTTTGCTTCAGTGTATATTGAGATAATGTTAGCTGTTTATACCGCATGGCAAATATTTTAACTTACTATGTTTATTGTGACTTATAGTCTTCAGTTTAAGATCTAGAATTAAGCAAATGCAACCACTGTATCGATTATCAGACAAATTCAATAAAACCTACACAATCCGTTTCTGCTTTGCGCATGTCACAGTAGCACAGAGTTTTAGATTCAGTAAGGGCTGTCTAGAGGTGCACACCACTGTGCAAACAAGGTAAACACCGTGGCGTGCCGATTAGCATACATTTCAGCTGCTTATGCTGTAATCAACCAATCCAACACTGTGGAGCTTTTCAACAAGCTCTAAAGCAACCATGTAGATTCAGTGCTGGTTTTCCCTGTGAATTGTAGAACCTGTTGGAATACAGCCACGGAAAGGAGTCTACAGAAAATGTTATGGGCTGGTGCTGCTTTATGTGCAATAGGTTGAAGTCTGTGCTGCTGCTTTTGCTGCTGCCAGTAGACATAAGGAAAGGAGGAGAAGAGTTTTCAAGCCCCATTTAACTTTTCACAACTACATGATGTGGAAATTGCAGAGTCCTACAGGGTGGAAAGAGACACACTACAGGAACTTTGCAACATCAGTTGTTCTCAACATGGTACCAGGGCCAACCAAGGAGAACCTATTCCAGTGGAGACAAAGGTGTGTGTAGCACTTTCTTAGCTACAGGTACCTTTCATAGACCAACAGGGAACATGCTGGGGATGTCACAAGTATCAGCATCCAGGATCCTCCATCAGTTCCTAAAGCTATGCTCCAACATACCAGTGACCACATATATTTTCCCCGTACTACTGAGGAGAGGACTAGTAATATGCAGGAGTTCTACCATGTAGCACACAACTGTGAAGTACTGGGTGCCATAGATTGCGCACGTATAGAAGTAAAGTCACCACCTTGGGAACAAGGTAGGCTCTACATAAATGGAAAGAGCTTCCACTCTATTACCTGCCAAGTTGTGTGTAATGTTAAGGGAATCATCTTGAATGTGTATGCTGGCAACCCTAGCAGTTACCATGACTCACATATCTAGCACACCCCCCCAGCTGTAGCAGATGTTCACTAGGGAAAATATCCCACAAGGTCATTTACTGGGTGCAGGTTATGCACTGGAACCGTGGCTGATGATAACCATCAGAAATGCACACACACCCACTGAAGAACACCATAATGAGGCACACGCTCAAACCACAAATATCATAGAGTGTGTGTTTTTTGGCTGCTAAAATCACAGTTCCAGTGCCTAGCTACATCTGGGGGAGCCCTGCAGTACAGTCCTCAGACATGTATAGAAATATTCACAGTATGTGCCATGCTACACAACATTATCCCGAGAAAACCGCTTCAGCAGGATCAGCAAGGGAAAGGAACACACATCCCACCACCATTGCCAATGTCATCTCAGCCACAGGCAGATAAGGAGTCAGAGGGGAGAAACCAGCTGCTGTGGGTTTAAGCAGATGTAGGCGTGTTTAATATGCCCTCGCATTGGCTAAGAGACGATGCATAGCACACTCACTCACCACTTAAGGGCCTAAAACCTTCCTTCTGCACCATACTTATACTCACTTTGATGCCGGGCAACTGTCATAAGATGTACCTCCTCATGTATTGGCTGCTGTGTACTGCTTGCGTCAGACAGAGTCAGCCCTGATCTAAAACTGAGGCAACTACTGCATTTACAAGGTAAGTCCTGAACATGGAGTGCATTGTGTAATAATATGAATGGAGTGGCATATCCTTGTATTTTTGCATTGGTACTGTAAGCAAGTAAAAGCTGGTTGAGTTGTACAGAAATGACCTTAACATGTGACAGCAGAGATTTATTTAATGTATATGTGTCCATTATTAAGTAGTAGGCCTCAGGCATCAAAAATTCACACGGTCATACCTCTCAGAAGTACTGATGATCACTGCATGCCCTCAGTTTAGCACCATATATTTGTTCTGGAAAATCATTAAAGAGAGAAGTTAAAAAGTAACGAAACGCATTAGTTTCTGACTTCACAACCCTCACAAGATCATTCACAATAAAGTTGGAAAATGTTGATGCTATTAGCTGTCTGACTTCCTAAGGCCAGCATAAGTCAAAGATACAATTACCAGTTCAGCACCACAAATGCAGATATACTAAGCACCAAGTCAGCTATGCACCCTGAGCATCAGACACAAAGCCAATGCATATCTGAATCCAAAAGATAGAAAACAGGGATATGGCACATTTATCACTTGCGCAGGTTGTTGTGGGGGGCAGGAAGCCTAGGCTGACACAAAAGGTTTCTGAGTGTGTGTGAGTAAGAAACAGCAGCAGGCAGACATTTGGATAAACCAGCAAATGCCACTAAGACAAAATGAGTTTTAAGCTGCACAGCTGAACTATGTAACTGTTGTGTGTCTGTGTCTATAGGGTCCTCCAGGTGAAATTGGTGTGAGTGTCTGTATCAACACAACCAAGCTCTGTGCTAGCTCTACGTCTTGGTATGTCGGACAGGTGTGAGCAGTGCATAGTAGAGGTGGCAGTTTATCGTTGTCATCCCTGACCATGAGAACTGGCTCTGCCAGTAGTTGTACTGGCATATCCACTCCCACTGTCTGATGCACTACTGCTGCTACCTGAACTTGACTGATATATGCTGGATGAGCTACCTTCATGGGGATGCCCAGGACCCACGACCCCATGGCCTGCCACGTCTGGGTGTAGACAGCTGACCCACTGACAGAGCAGTGGAAGCGCTCCCACTATGGAAGCATGATCGGGCATGGCCACATTGGCTATCAGCAGATGATGTGGCTGACCTGTGGCACAAGGATGCCGTTTCCTTCCCAGCAGACGTTCCATGACAGACGCCCATTGTTCCAATGTGTCATTCATCCAGTCCATTGAATCGGCAACACGGTGGAGGCAGTCATACATGTCAGCCTTTGCTACATCTACAACCCTGAGCATTTGTCTAGAGCACCTATTGGAACATGCCTGTTCCTCCATGATGGCCCTAAACATACACTGACTGGCACAGGAAGAGACACCTGAATCAGGTGGTGGAGGGACAGCAGGCCTACTCTAAGCAACCCTAACTACCATCCTGAGTGGCACCTCACCCCCACTTTGGCTATGGCCAGAGTCAACAGGCATTGAAACAGCAGTAACGACACTTCACTGATCAATTGCCTTACCCTCCACCTGTCCAGTATCTGAGGGCTGACTAGAATGGGTAGGAGTAAGCCTATTGGCTGTGTCGAATGGACTTGCAGGGGATGGCTGTATGTTATGTGTCAGATTCAATCTCTGCAGTCCCGTCTGAGCCTGTGTTTGGCCACCATCATCATCAGAGTCTGCTGATACACTAACATCAGGTGGCAGAGGTCCGACACTGCCACCATCAGGATCAGCTGTGATAAAAAGCAACAAACATAGGAAAAAAACTAATACCTGCACTACTATAGTGCATTATATGCTAACAAACTAACAGTGGTGCCACTATTACAGACAGTACAGCCATACGCACAACAGGCCTGACATCAACATCACACACAAAAGTATTCCTTTAAATTGCTCAGCAGCACTAACATGAAAATGTTTGGCTTAACCATCTTCAGATGAGATTCTCTTCTGCAAGCCAGATGGTCCTAGCAGAAGTTAAGCAAAAGGTAAGGGCAACATCATCACAAGTAACAGTAACACGGGGGGGGGGGGTAATACTTTTACCCCTTTAAATGTCCATTAACTGTACTTATAACAAGAACTTAGCTGACAACTCTAACCTAAGCTAATCAATCAAAATGTGTTGTTAACTGTAGCAGTCTTCAGCGCCCCCCCCCCCCCAAAAATATCTTGTGACACGGAAATAATCTATTGATTTCAATTATTTTACTATAAAACTGTTTTCAACTTTTGAGATACCAAAGCCTACCTGGAAGCTCCTCCTGGGACATGCTTGCTGTCCCTGACACTGTTGCACCCAATCGTGGGAATGAAAGAAATGAATGGCAGGTTTGGCTGTGCTTATTTCATGTGTGAGAGGCTTGGCAATGTGCAAACTGGACAACTAGGCCATGCTGTTCTGCTTTTCCTGGAAGCTGTCTGGATCTCTGGCAGTGGCCAGGATCTCTTCATTTGGTGTTAGTGGTGGCTCCATAGCAGGCCCATCCCTTCAGTAACCATCTGATCATGGTCCACTGCAGCTGCTCTCCTCCATGCAGATGTGATCATATCAGTTGCCCTATGGCTTAGCTGCTCATATGTCCTCGCCCTATGGCTCAACTGCTCATATGTCCTGCTGTGGCCACCCTCTGAATTCACATCATCCACAGTCTGGCACCAAATTTGCATTTTGTGTGCCCGTTCAAGCAGGAAGACACAATTTTGCCTAAAGGCATCCCCTATCACCTGATTTTCAGCATCAGTGAAAGGTTGTCTCAGAGGATTGACATGCCTGAAATACAAACAACAGGCTGGATGCAAAAAAGGAGAGTAACAAAAACAACAAATCCTTGTTTGTACATAACAGTAACATGCCCTTGGTCCCCCGTAACAGAACAGTCAAATGACACATTTTTCTAACAAACCATCTTTGAAATGCTAAAAATGCTATCAAAGGAACTATCCTTGAAACGTTTTTATATGTTTCACAAAGCATTCCATTTTCAAGTATTGGCAGTCCTGTATAACGGTGAAATGCCTTGACAAACATTCCCACGGCATCAGTACACTTCTAACTAATGCATACAGAAAAAGGGTAAAAGCCTTTGCTTCGGATTTTTCTTAATTACATTCCAGCATATGCAGTATGTAGCTGACAAAATGCAAGCATATCTTCTGAAAGTTCAGTAATCCTCTGTGCAGATATAGCCTGAAGAAATAGCATATGTTCAGATGTTCATCGTGTTACACTGCTGCAGTCATCACACTAGAGTTATCTGCCGTCAGGCGGTCCCGCAGTTGGCCCGAGTTCCAAAGTCTTGGTCTGGCGTCGGTTGCTGTCGCTTCTTCCCTGACGTCAGTGCGACAGGGGTATAAAAGAGGCAGCCGACGCCATTTTCTTCAGTCTTTCTTGCCGCGTGGTGCCCGAAGCAGAAGCAGTCCGCAAGTGCCAGTCGGCCGACTCCTGAGATTTTCAAATCGAATTTCAGACCGAAGTCTTCAATAAAGCTAAGTACCCCGTTGGGGAACCTTTTCTTGCCTCAGTCCGAAGTCAGAAAAAGTTAATAATTGCATTTCTTGTGGGAAGCAAATACCTCATAAGGATTTTCATTCTTATTGTATCCCTTGCCTAGGCCCAGACCACGACGTCACAGGTTGTTGGTTTTGTGCTAGGTTTAATAAACAAACTATTAAACGTCTGTTTGATTTCGCCCGACAATATTTTGGTAGAAAATTTAATTATACCATGCCGTCGGAGCAACTGACGACCGGGATGCATAAAAAACGCAAAGATAAGGACAGGCAGCCGAGACCCAAACCAGACACCGAGGCCTCTGCTAGGCCAGTCGCTGGTTCTCCGGTTTTCAGTGAGGTGCCTATGCAGTCCCTGACGACTGCTGATTTAGAACCCCTGCCTGCATCCGACTCCCAAGCGGAGATTGCAGGGCCTCCAGGACCTTTATCTTTAGGCCTTTCTGACTCCATGGCTGATGGGGATTCCAGTGCAGTTGAAAGGCGGTCAGTTGCTGAAGGTGTCTTCAGACCGACTACACTTGCTATTAAATCCTTTGCAAAACTGAAAACTCCATTAAAAGTAAGGAAGCCTGTACAGCAGTCTCCAGTGCAAGGCCCCATGCCTAAGAAACAGATGCTTAAGATGGCCGAAGACTTAATTACCCTAATCAGGGGTTCCCATCCCCCACCTGACAAAAGGCCTAGACAGGAGGAGGACTACGCTTCCTCTGACCAAGTTTCCATTATCTCAGATTCTTCTGAGGAACAGGAGTACTCTCTTCCCCCTTATGAAGACTCTAATGCTGAAGAGTCTATTCCTTCAGCATCTCCCCCAGAAGACTTCTCTTTTGGGGAAACTTTACATACCTTGAGAGAACATTTTCACTGGGAAGGCCAGGATTACTCTGATTCTAAGAAAAGGCTCAGAGAGTTCCTCTTACTACCCCAGCACAGACCCCTTGCTATTTCACCTGTGTTAGACATTGTGGATGATGTTTATTCAGAATCTAGCCTTAACCCAGATTCATTACCTCCTGCACCAGCCAAACCAGACAGATACTACAGAGTCCCTGACTCACATAAATTCCTATATAAAAGCCCTGTTGCTGACCCAGAAACCATTTCCCAGGGTCCCAAAGGGGTTAAGGCCTCTATTGCTAAAATCCTGTACCGTCTGAAAGGGATTCTAGAGCACTAGACAGATAGGGAAAGAAAGTATATACCTCAGCTACTCTAGCTATGATGGCCTTAAATTGCCAGTCTCACATGTTGAAATATCAACAATATTTGATGTCTCAATTAAAACAAAAATGAGCACACATACAGAGCGGCCTGATTACAAGGAAATGCAAGATTTGTTACATGCAGCAGAACAAGTGGGAAAACATACTTTGCAATGTGGATTTGATTCATTGGAAGCTTCTTGCAGAGCAGCTGTAACAGGGTCTGTCATTCGTAGGCATGCTTGGTTAAAAGAACAAACTTTACCTCTGATCATGTTAAAGCAAAGTTATTGGATGCACCCTTACAGCAGGATGTTTTATTTGATGTGAAAGCAGAAGAGGTTTCAAAGAAAATGGAGGATAAGGCAAAATCTATGCAGACGGTCAAGGATTTTTTACAGGTCCAACCCCCTCGTTTCAGCAGAAATTGGCCAAACAAAAACTGGTCCTTTCCAACTTCTGACAGACCTCAGAGGGGCAAATACAGACACCCAAGGAGCAGAGGTCAGCCACAAGGCTCTTATAAGCCACAACAATGGGGTGCCACAACCCAGAAAGGAGGAGAAGACAGGTCTCAAACTATCAGAAGACAATCACAATGACTTACCCCTCAGACTGCCAAGCAAATCACTCTTGGCAGCTCCCTTGGGAGGAAAACTTGCACTTTTTGCAGACAATTGGCACATCATCACAAAAGACAAATGGGTCCTAAATATTGTAACTCAAGGATACAGGTTCCACTTTCACACTTTACCAAGGATAAAAGGAATGCCAAACCTTCCATCAAATCAGCAGGCAGAGGCTCAAAGACAAATTACAGCACTCATGGACATGAGCCATTCAACAGGTTCCTACACAGGAGCAAGGACAAAGATTTTACTCAAGACTCTTTCTGCTTCCCCGAAAGGACAAAGCCTGGAGACCCATTCTGGACCTTTCAATTGTAAACACATACCTGGAAGTACCCAAATTCAAGATGCTCACACTACACCAACTTCTTCCCATGCTGGGCAAGAAGGCTTGGCTAGTAACGTTGGACCTCCAGGAGGCATACCTGCATGTCCCTATCAGACAAAATTGCAGAAGATACCTCAGATTTATAGCAGGTACAACTCATTACCAATTCTCTGCACTGCCCTTTGGCTTATCTACTGCGTCCAGGGTCTTCACAAAATGCCTGGCACCAGTAATTGCATACTGCAGACAAAGAGGAATCCAAATATATCCATACCTGGACGACTGCCTTATTCAAGCAGACAGCAAGGACATTCTTTTAAAACATCTGGCGTTTGTAAAAAACCTACTAAGTTGCCCAGGGTACACAGTAAATGAAAAGAAGTCAAAACTAGTGCCCTCACAAGACATGATATTCCTGGGTGCCAGCTTACATACAACGGCCCAGATGGCTTATCTCACGCCAGACAGGCAAGGACAACTGACTCAATACTTCAAAATGATAGCAACAAAGACCCAACTCCCTGCAAGAAAAATTCTGCAGGCCTTGGGATTCATGGCATCTTGCATACTACTAATACCATATGCCAAACTGCATATGAGGAAATTACAATGGTACCTGAAAAGCGTATGGACTCAACACAGCCACAGCTTGGAAGCAATAATACCAATAATTCCCTGCCTTCAACAGGAGTTTTTGTGGTGGGCTCAGGCATGTCACCTCAACAAGGGTCAGCCTTTCACCTTGCCTGCATCCAGGCAAACAATGGCAACAGATGCATCGGATTACACCTGGGGAGCACACATGGCAGGACAGTGTATTCAGGGCAAATGGTCTGCAGATCAAATTAATCTCCATATCAATCAAAAAGAGATGCTACCTGTACAAAATGCCCTAACAGCTTTCAAGGACCTCCTACATCCAGGATAACTTCTAATAAAGACAGACAACACCGCAGTGATGTGGTACATAAACTAACAAGGGACACACATTCCTACCCCATATGCAGGCAAGCAATGACCTTGTGGAACACAGCACTGACCTTCCAAGTTCAACTACAAGCACAATTCCTGCCACGAAAGAAAAATACATTGGCAAACAAACTAAGCAGAAATATCATGGATCCTTACGAGTGGAAACTAGATCCACAAGTATTCACAGTGATAGCTCAAAAATGGGGGAGCCCGAACATAGATCTGTTTGCCTCCCCCCAAAACTACCAACTGCGAAAGTTTTGCACAAGGACATACCACACACTAGCTTGGAAAGTGGACGCCCTCTCATTCAGTTGGAAAACACTAAACAGTGTATGCCTTTCCTCCACTGCCTCTTCTGGCAAAGGTGCTGCTAAAAGTCAGATTAGAGAGGCCACAAATGATACTCATTGCTCCAGACTGGCCACGCCAACACTGGTATCCAGTATTAAGGAACATGGCTCAAGGCCCACCATGGATTTTACCTCAAATTCCTCACCTGCTGACTCAGCAAAACAATCAGATTCTATACAGCCAGCTCAAGATTTTAAATCTGGCTGCATGGCAGATTATCTAAACAACCAGTCAACACTTCTCTCTACAGCTGTTATGGATGTCATTCTGGAGGCCAGAAGACCCAGCACCAGGAAAACCTACTCAGACAAATGGAAAAGATTCTGCGGCTGGAACCAGGCTAAAGGCCAAAATCCTCTTGTCCCAAATATTCCTCAGATTCTGCAATATTTAACTGAGATGTTGCACAAAGGCCTTTCCTTTTCATCTATAAAAATCCACGCTTCAGCTATTTCAGCTCATTACAACACGGATCCTCCTATTTTTTCACATCCATTATTAAGACAGTATCTCAGAGGGGCTAAGAACATAAGACCGCCCCGAAGAGCACCAACACCAACTTGGGACCTCAGTTTTGTTTTGGAAAAACTTACACTACCGCCCTTCGAGCCAGCTTTTTCAGCTGATTTACAATTTTTATCATGGAAAACTGCCCTGCTGCTAGCAATAACCTCAGCACGAAGAGTCTCAGAGCTACGGGCCCTAATCGCAGTGGAGCCTTTCATCATTTTTCATCAAGACAAGAGTCTCTTTACGAACTAACCCTTCCTTTATGCCAAAGGTAGTATCCAGTGTGGCCCCAAACCAAACCATTCATTTACCCACCTTTTATCCAAACCCCCAGAATACAGGGGAAAGGCTCCTACACTCTTTGGATAATCACAGGCAATTACGTTTCTACTTGGATAAAACAACGTTTTTCAGAAAATCTGATCAGCTCTTTGTATCCTATGCTGCAGGATCTCAAGGAAAGCCTATATCAAAACAGACCATTTCAAAATGGATAGGACATTATATCCATTTCTGCTACACACACCATGGGAAACCTGTACCTGGTAACATTAGGACTCATTCCACCAGGACTACAGCAACATCAGCAGCCTTCCTCAGAGGGGTACCAACCAAGGATATTTTGGAAGCTGCAACTTGGAGTTCAGTGCACACCTTCACCAAGCACTACTACTTACCTGTATACTCAAAAACCAGAGCTGGCTTTGCCACTGCAGTTTTGCAGGGCCTTCTAGCTTCTCCAAACCCTGTTTAGTACCAACTGTTTAGTACCAACTACCCAGCCTTAGCTTTGGGATTCAACCCAAGTGTGATGACTGCAGCAGTGGAACACGGTGAACATTGTACAGTTTTGTACCTACCATAAATGTAGATGTTTGAGTGTTCACACTGCTGCAGTCCAGGTTACCCTCCCTCCTTCCCCTCTTCTTACCTTGGTTTTATCTATAGCCCCCTGTTTATTCATTCTCTAAGATGTATTTCTATATGGTGTATTTGCTTACAGCTGTAGCTATTGTTTTCTACTTAAGTAATTTACTTAGGATTATGTATTGCCTTCCTATTTGGGGGCACCTGACATCTGGGGCAATAAAAACTGAAGAAAATGGCATCGGCTGCCTCTTTTATACCCCTGTCGCACTGATGTCAGGGAAGAAGCAACAGCAACTGACGCCGGACCAAGACTTTGGAACTCGGGCCGACTGGGGGACCGCCTGACGGCAGATAACCCTAGTGTGATGACTACAGCAGTGTGAACACTCTAACATCTACATTTATGGTAGGTACAAAACTGTACTTTTTCTCCACATCAACAAGTCTCATCATCAGTCCTCTGTGCAGATATATCCTGAAGAAATAGCATATGTTTAGTCTTCTCCACATAAACAAGTCTCACCATCAGTTTGACTAGCTAGACTGGTGCCTTTTTATATCGTGAAGATGCAAATGAGGTGTGAACTTATTAGAATTGCTGAATCACAAATACTTGGATCCATGTAGAATATGTAAACATAGTGCAGGTAACACCTGTGTTTGTTTTTAATGGATTGCAACTATGAATGATTACTGGTTGGGAGAAGAAAAACCCAACAGCACTGCATATGCTGCTTTATGTCCAGTGCATGTGTCAGCTTAGATCTAAGAAGTGTTATCTATAAGGTTGTAAAAGTAAGCAGCACACAATTTACAGGTTGTGTTCTTTAACATACAACATGCTCTTCATTTGTTGGCAACTACATATATTATTATTTCCAGTTAATATCCTCGCACATTTTAAGGGCAGTGATATAGAATGCCTTCAGACTGCATTTCTCAGATTACTGGTCAGATAACTGAAGAATGACCAACAAACACAGAGAGGCAAGACTGGGCTCTATATTTGCAAGCAGTAATCATAACAGGTTATGTGATCACAAAATGCACTACATCCAAAAATAATAAATGTACAGGTAAAAGTTGTATGTTTTCATATTGCTGTAGAGGATGTTGCAATTTGTTGTGGGCAGAATGACTTCAGTTCCTTGGTTCAAAATTGTTTGTGTGGCATTCTGGAGGCTCATTGGAGTGAGAGTTCAAATGCAGATCTGTGTAGGCATATCTCATGTGAACCGCCATTTTCTAGTGTGTATGTCATAGATTGTTTTTCCTTATTTAAATTGCTTGTCCCTTTTTTCCTTTTCTGTCTTTTTTATTTATTTTTTTAATGTGTTGTTTTTTTTTTGGGGGGGGGGGGCAGGGTTTGCGCGATGCAGAGCTTAGTGCAATCACAGGAATGAAATAAATGAATGGCAGGTTTGGCTGTGCTTATTCCATGTGTGAGATGCTCGGCAATGTGTAAACTGCACAACTGGGCCAGCCAGGAACCAGACAAGACCCAGACAGCTGAAAATAGAAACCAGGTACACTCAATTAATAATATTGGGCACCACGCAAACCGGCTAAGTGGTGTTGTGTGGCGGTTAACAGAGAGACCTTAAAAATTATTAGTAAATTAGGGAATGCCATGTAACTAGTCCTGTGGCAGCAGGTGTAAGTATAGGGCTGGAGTATAGATGGTCCTGGGTTCTAGTACAGGGAGCGCAACCTTTTTTTTGCTGTTGTGGCATTGCAGTTTATAGCAGTGACCTGAAGCATACACAAGTGTTATTAAAACTTGTAGCAACAGGTGTAAGTGTAAGACTGCCATACACATGGTCCTGGGTTCTAACACAGGATATGCCATACACCTTTACTGTTACACTTTCCATTATATTCACTCTAACTTATAACACTTTAGATAGTGGAGCTGATATTAATTATATGTACCAGGGAGCTGATATTAATTATATGTACCAGGGAGCTGATATTAATTATATGTACGAGGGATGAGACACCATTATTGTGTTGTCAGTATGACTGAGAGTATACTGTGTACTGTCTTTCTATAAGTTTAATTCTGCTATCTGGACTTGCATGGGCTTCACATTTGCCTATGACATATGCACAACTGTCTTTGTATCCAATAACCTTGTCAGGTCACACACACATGTGTAACAGCTCATATAGTTACCTGTATCTGTGTATGATTCATGAATGTCTGAGCAGCACTTCATCTGTGACAAAGATGGGAAATCAACACTGTGGAAGAAAATGTTTTGTCCATTATGCCTAGGCTTGAATCCTACAGTGCAAAACTATTTTTTTCACTGTAAGTGTAAAATCAAATATGTTAGGTCTTTACATTTATGCACCAGTGCATGTCTGCAAGTCTAACTCGCCTAAGTTACCTTCCAATTTCCAATATATATTTCCAGGCTACAACAATAGACACCCGTCAAATTAAGGCCAAGTGTCAAATTAGCCTTCCAACTGCAGTTATTTCATTCCTCACTACTTGGCACTGCTGCCCTCCACTTACCACTGTGCAAACGCGTTGCTCGGTTGTGCGCACTCTAGTAAAAGCAATAACTGCAGTTGGCGGGAAAGCATCTGTCTCCATTGCTCTACATCTGCTGGTAGACATGGCTGGTGTTAGTGAGGAATATGCCAGGTTTAGGGCACAGAGGTGGGATGACCAGGAGTCCGGGATATTTATTGGACTCCTGGTAAAGCACCACAGCCACAGACCTCTGCAGGGGTACTATTCTGGCTCCCATTACAAGTCTGAGGAGTGGAATAGTTTAGCCCAGGCTGTGTTCAGTGCCACTGGTATTCCATGTACTGGAGAGCAATGTAAACATCATGTTAATGATCTACAGAGGAGGAAGAGAGATGCTTTCAACCATTGGCTGGAGGACTTTAGGACTGTGGACATCCCACAGGTTTGTAGTATCAACTAAAGAGAGTACTTTTAAGACTTAGAAATCTGAATATAGTTCATAGGTTCATAGGTTGGTACTAGGCTATCAGCCCTAGGGCCTATACAAGCCTAGCCATAACAATTCCCTGGCTATTTCTTCCCACATTATTTACTTTCCTGGACCCCTGTCTAGCAGGGCGACTGACGTGATCCCTGGGGTGACTTTCCTTTCTCCCATCCAATCGTCAAGGTTCCTCTTGAAGAGGTCCAAAGAGGCACTCTGCTTGACATGTATGGGCAATCTATTCCAGAGTCTGGGGAGTCTCTGGGTCAGGAACCTATCCCTCCAGCATGTTTTGTTTATTGTGATGACAAGGTTTAGATCCCTGGAGTGTGTAGCTTTGAGGGATTGGGATTTCTTTAAGTGTAGCATGTCCAACAGCTCTGGGTTTGACATGGCCTTGTATGTTAAGCAGAGATCGCCTCTGAGTAGACGATATGCGACAGAGTATAGCTGGAGTTTTTTAAGGCGGTCAGCGTAGGGCATTTGCTTTAGGCCTGTGATTCTTTTAGTGAGGTATTTCTGAGGCCTTTCCAGTTGTTGCAGATGTCTTGAGAGGTACATAACCAAATGGGGCGTTGTATTCTATAATGGGTCTAATGAGGGATGAGTACAGTGGGACAATGACCTCCTTTTTTCTGGATGAAAAGCCCTTCGTGATGAGGTGTGCCACATAGAAGGATTTCCTGACTGTTGTGGCGATGTGGTTATCGAAGGTGAGACCACTGTCCACCTGTGTCCCTAAGTCTCTTATCACACTTTCTGTGTTTAGTGTACTGCCACCTATATGGTAATTCATGGATACATGTTTTTTCCCAAAGGGGATAACAATACATTTCTTGGCATTGAGCTTGAGCCCATGGCTCTGGCACCAAGCATCTGTTTCTGCAAGGCCCTTTTGTAGAGTATCCACATCATTTGGGGATTTAATAATTGCTCTCAGTTTGCAGTCATCTGCAAACTTTGTTAGCCAGAGTCCCTTAGTGTTGACCTGTACTTCAGAGAAGTAGATGCCAAACAAGAGCGGCCCCAGGACTGAACCCTGAGGTACTCCACTTGTCACTTGTCTGGAGCTGGATTTGGAGTCGGCTACTTTTACAGTGTGGGTTCTGTCAGTAAGCCATTTAGCAACCCATTGGGTGACATAGGGATTAATGCCCAACTTAGTAAGTTTATCTATGATTCCAGAGTGGGGGATGGTGTCAAAGGCCTTGGCAAGGTCTAGATAGGCTGTGTGGACCACCTTACCCTTGTTCATGGCTCTGGAGACTGATTCAAAGAAGTCAATCAGGTTCAGGAGACAAGATCGGCCCTTCACAAACCCAAACTGGGTGGGGTCCAGTGTTTGAAGGTTGCCAATGTCTTTGTTTATAAGTTCCATGATAATACGCTCCATGGCCTTGCAGATAAGGCTTGTCAGACTGATGGGACGGTAGTTTCCGGGATCCAAGGTGGATCCCCCCTTGTGGATTGGGATAACTGTAGCTCTGCGCCACTCAGTGGGCACGAAACCTGAGGTGAGGCTATGATTAAACATGACACTTAGGTGAGGTGCCAGTTCATATTGTAGTTCATGTAGTACACAGCCCGGGATGTCATCTGGTCCCATGGATGCTGTATTCTTGGCTTTAGAGAGTGCGTTTTGTACCTGTGTGGCCGTTATTACTGGAATTTGGCAATCTTCGGTATTGAGATGGGCCATTTAGGGGTGAGAGGGGTGAAGTTGGCACTGAATCGATCTGCCAGGATATTGGCAATATCCTTTGGATCAGTATATTTAATGCCATTCTGTTTTAGCTCAGAGCAGATCTGAGCATTGCCATTTAGATTCTTGACATAGTTATAGAATGCTTTGTGGTTGTCTTTGGACTCTTTGGCAATTTTATTTTTGTAACTAGCTTTGGAGGATTTTATGAGGCATCTCAGTTTCTTACTGAGGCTAGTAAGGGAGTTTTTTGCATCCTGGGATTTTCCTCTTTTCTGCAAAAGTTTCTTCCTTTTGTTGTAAAGTTTGTTTATGGCAGGGGACCACCAGATTGGCTTCCTTTTTTGGATGAGAGCATTTTGGTTCTATTTGGGATGGCACGATTCATGCATGAGTGGATGTGCTCGTACAGTGCCTTAGTGTAGGATTCAGCAGTTGAACTTTCAGTTCCCGTCTGCATGGGTGTTATGAAGTTTGTCACTTCTGACTTGAGTAGCATGAAGTTGGCTTTGGAGAAGTTTTTTATGGTGGTTTCTTTACTGGGGGGGGGGGGGGGTGGGATGTGGATGTTAAGGGTGATTAGCTTATGGTCAGACCTGACTAACGAGGGGGTGACCATAGGTATGGAGCATTGATTTCCCATGTTGGTAATGACCAGGTCTAGGATATTGGAGCCCTTGGTGGGACTATGGATTAGTTGATCCAGGGCATTGGAATTTATGAATTCCAAGAACCATTGCGCAAAGGTGTTGGGACATGAGTAGTTTTCCCAGTTAATGGCAGGGTAGTTAATATCACCCAGTATTAGGGTGTTTGGTTCTATCTTAATATTTTCCAGTATGTTTAGAAAGGTGTAGTGAGAATCTTGGGGTATGGTGGGGGATCTGTAGAAAGCTACAATTTGGATTGCAGTCTTACCTAGTGTTAGTTGCACTTGGAGAATTTCAGACACATTGTGTTGGCCAACTAGCCTGGTGGTGTGAATATCCTTGGTGAATATTGACACTCCTCCACCTTTAGTGTTTCGGTCCTGGTTTGGTGGCGAAAAGTGTGGTAAGAGTTGTAGCCTGGTATTGCAGGGGTGCTCTCTGGAGCCTTGAACCAGGTCTTAGTTACTGCACAGATATCGATGTTCTCCATTTTAGGAGTGCCTCGAGAGAGTGCATTTTGAGGTTTAGACTTCTAGCATTGAGTAGCATTACCTTCAGATTTTGCATGCTTGTACCTGTTACGGTGGTGGTTTTGTCCTTTGAAGTTTGCCTAAAAAAGGCACTATAGGGGTGGCAAGAGCCTTAGCCAGTAACCTGAATCCCAGGGGCGACAGGTGCAGACCATCTCTGGCAAAGCATCGTGATCTGTCAATCATGTCATCCCAGGCAGACAGATACTGGATCCCCTTTGAATGACACCATAAGCTTAGCCAATTGTTGAAGTCAATCATGTTATCCTTATATTGTGGTATCATTCTGGGCGAAGGCAGTATGCTACTCAGGGCTAGGGTCATACCTGCCTGGGCCACATGATCCGAGAGCTCTTCCATGTCTCTCTTCATGTAGTCCAGTGAGGTACGTCTCAAGTCATTCACTCCAACATGGACAATGACAGAGTCATATTTGTACTTGTTGTGGAGTGACTTGAGTGCATGCGTTATGTGACGGATCCTGGCACCCGACAGGCAGCTGACTGTAATTTTCTCCTTATTCAACCTGGTGAGAGGGACATCAGTGTGCCGGACTATAGAGTCACCTATGACTAAAGTGTTAGGTACATTGTCTTGCCTTAGGGGCTGCTGCTGGGTGGCACACTGGTGTTGTGAACTATGTGACACATTGGTTGTGATTGGTGTTTGTTTGCGTTTCAGCTTCAGAGGTCTTTGTTGCTTGGGCAGGTTACAGTTAAGGGCCTCTGCATATGTGGATTTAGTGTCGCTATATGTGGGTGTTGGTGGTGCAGGTTTAGAAGGGCTATGTGTTGCTTGAGATGTAGTGTGAGTGTTAACCTTCTCCTCTTGACTGTTTAGCACAATCTTGGGTGGAGAGAGCTTTGCTTCCATTTTGGCTATGTAAGTGCATCTCTCACAGGTTGTAGTGTTGGGTGGTAGGAGGAGAGGGTTGTCTGTGTACATGAGGCAAGTGAAGGCTGGTATACATAATTGTCTTCTGTTCTGCTTTTTTCACCAGCTGCAAGGGATTGGGAGTTCAATGTACAGGCCCATGGGGCTTGATTTGAGAGACTGAGGGAAGCAAGTGGTATGTATGCAGAAGAAGAGAAGTGTTATTGTAGCATTAAAAGTTAAAGAGAGTGATGGTGTACAGGGTCGTGCACTGCACCATTGGTGTATGCCTACATCGGATGTTGAAGCTGCTCTCCCTCATGTTCCGTAGACGGAGGAGAAGTCAAGCACTCCAGCCACTAGCAGAGTAAGGTGACAGTAATGATAGTGGGTGAGGACTCAATTCTCACTGTTTCCAAGCTTGATGGCCATGGGTTGTCCCCCCCTCACCCCGGTCATGGTGTCCCCCAAACGTTTGTGTTCATCATTGTCTCTTGTTTTGTTTGTCTTATCTATCTACAATTGCTTCTTCACCTACCCAACTTACCTGACCCAGACATAACTACTTCCCTAATATTCCTCTCTCTCTCTCTCTCTCTCAAATAGAAAATAAATGGGCACCTGTCCCACAAAAAAAAAAATCGTTCTATGCATAGCGGTCCATGACGCACATGTATCTTCTTGATGCACTTGGTTTGGTCTAATTGGGTATAAAACATGATTGCATTGAGGTCACCCCTGTCTGTGGAGGTGAATGTCCAAATTCAGTTAATATTCTGCACATATTTTCAGTTTACACTGTTAAAGAAATGGATAGCTATGGTTCTTTCCTACCTCACTCCTGCACATTCCTGTCTTGCTTTCCCTTTGTGCTTTCCCCTGCTTTCTCCTCATTTCACTACTTTGCTATCTATCCCATTGTCACCACTTTAATCTGTTCAAAAAATAGAATCACACATAAGTAGCAGAAAAGGCAATGGATCCCTTCACTTTTGGGGTTCCATATTTGCATGGCAGTGTGTATCGCAAACCAATGTGCAGGAACGGTGAGCAGCAGCAAACTGTTGCAGTTACTTCCATGTAATGCCGCTCAACCCTGCTGCGTTTATGCCAGCATACAACAATACATGTACTGTAAAGAATTCTCATTGCCTTAACAATGTTTATTTAAAAGTATTAGATACACCTGAATTCAAACCCAGTACCATCTGAGCCCAAAAAGAAATGTATCAGTCCATTAACATGAGCTACTGCAGTCAGTCAAGCAACAGGTATGTTTCATAGACTGAATACTAACTGTAAGACTTTAGCAAAGCAACTCGTTTGTGAACTGCTTATCTACATGCAAACATGTGAATCTTGCATGCACATACACTTTGCCAACAGTCGCCAAAACCCACAGCGCGCCGTGCTATGGAAAAGTAAATATTGTTATGTATTACTGCTGTTTACTGTCCATTTCCTGTCTATGACATGAAATTACATGTGGAAGCATAACAAACTGAAGGCCCTATCTAACAATATATCACAGTTTATGTGTTGCCACCCATCCCCAAACACTGTAATCCTGGTGTCTCAGTCCTTTTTCACACATATATCACCTACACTACAGAAAGTAATATCAAATGTTATGTGATATGCAATGCACATCAGTATAGTAACATACAAAACTACAACTATTGACCCATAAGCCTAAAACCCTTCTCTGCAAGGCTAGGGAAGGAATCAGCATGGGACTTACTCACAAGGACATAGGTGACCATCCATACACTTGACCCGATCCTATGTGTGTTTGTCAGGGGTAGATCTTCCTCATTAAACCTTGTGGACTTCTTTGATACTGACCTCAAAGACCTGGATGAGGGATAACAGGGCGTACTGACTGTGCTGAGTCATTTATAGTAGTGAAGATCTTCCATCTGGGAATTAAGCCATACGTTACTAGATGGATAGCCAGCTGGCTCAATGACAGAACACACACTCTAAAAGTTGGGGACTGCACCTCCACCACTAGACCACTTACCAGTGGAATGGCAGAAGGATCTGTGCTGGGTCCTCAACTGATTTGGAATCTACTTCTCTGAAGCCCAGGCAACAGTAGATGGCCTGTGGTTTACCAAGTTTGCAGATGACTGGTAACTGGACGCACTTATATATAATCCCCCATTGATGGTAACATTACAGGAGGGGCTGACCTAGACAATGATTGGTGCCTGACTGACTGAGCCTTAAAGCAAACAGTGCCTCGTTGTCCCCTTTGGCAATGAAGTACACCTGCTAATTATATACATAACATCCCTCTAAGCTCAGACACAGTGTTGTGAGACTTGGGAATGCATTTTGATAGAAATCTACACTTTCATCACTGTGTGTCCATAGTGGTGAGATTCGCATTCTGCATTGTTCACCTCTTACATATGGACATTGCATCCAAGACCAGGGAGGTCATAGCTGTGCTGTACTCTACCCTTATCAGATCACTAATTCAGAACAGTGCTCCCTTCTGTCTGTAACTCACCAGACACCTGCAGCAATTGGAGAAAACACAGACGTTTGTGACTAGGAGAATACAGGGCCTACAAACATAACATACATGGAAAGACTGAAAGACCTGTCGCTGTACTCTGACCTATGCCTGGGCTACAGAGGAGTCTCGGCCCCTGCCCTGTTGGAAATGCTGGACGTCTGCAGATTAAATGGGACAAGAATAACTTGTTCCAGGGTTCTTAGCCTAGCCTGTGACATAAATAGAACATGCTGGGGAGACAGATATATCCACCAGCAATTGACACTCCTGTGTAAGACTCCCACTTAGTGTGAAGCAGTGCTCCTTAATAACTCTTTTGATGCACAACCTTGACAACTGGTTGGGTATTTGTAAAGTCACCTCTGGGGTGGTACCTATGTCTGTCACGGACAGGGCCATTTGGTGCTGCTCACAAAATCGCTGTACTAACAACACCCATCTAACTGTGCTCACAACACCCATCTAACTGTGCTCAATAAGGGTGCTTGTGTTTTTGCACAGCTAGGCTTGTAAACACCATAGAGCCATTAAGCTAGTAGTCTCCTTTGGACCTGTGAAGCAGTGAACTTATACAGGCCTCCCAACATATTCTCCCCCACATGGACTGCTGATGTCATCTACTATACAGTATGTTGACCTGCACTCTTGTGAAAGTTAGACTTGTACCTTGGTGCTTGCATAAAGTACTAGGTAGGGGTTCTGTTCTCACTGCAGTCAAGTGGGTGTGTGTGTCTAGACAAAAGGGTGGAAGTGTGTGTGTGTGTCTGTGTATCCTACAGTTATGTTCCAATGCCATGGATTGACAGTATTTTGATATTTGCACATGCCTACACATCATGTCATGTGGGCCTCTCAATATCTTCTCTCACACATGGCCTGCTGATGTTATCTACTATAAGTTGACCTGCATTCTTGTTATAGTCAGACTTGTGCCATGGCACTTGCATAAAATACTGAGTTCTGTAGTCTGTGTACTTTGATAGGGGTTCTATTTTAATTGCAGTCGAGTGTGTGTACATGCATGCTCTTGCTTGATATTAGAGAGGATTTTACACCAGCATGTAGGATACTGTTATTGGCATGTTCTCTTCAACAGACACTGCTGGTGACATCAGCTATTTCAGATTTGTGAGTATGCAGTATTCCCAGCAGAGCAGGGTCAGAGACTGGAATGGAGGCCAGGCAGATGTCACCTCATCCTACATGTGACAGATTACAGTGACATGGCCTTTAATCTGTCCACATACATCATGGCATGGTTTCTAGGCCCCATGTTTTCTTGAAGAGAAAGCCCTGTGTTCTCTCCAGCTGCTGCAGGTGTCTGGAGAGGTACATGCAAAAGAGCACATTATACTCTCTCTGTTCTGATGAGGTTTGAGTACAGTGCTGTCATGCAATCCTGAGATGTGAATATGATGGCGTGACTTATGATGTGCACAACATAGGCTTTCAATATCATTGTGGATACTTGGTGGTCAAAGTTCAGATTGTTATCTGCATGTGTTCCCAGTACTTGCATCACTGGATTTCAGCACAGTAAGACTTTTGACAGTACTGTGATTAACATGGAATTCCACTTCTCAGAAGGACAACATAAAAAAAACACGTCTGCATTTATTTGTAGACCACGTGCCAATCATTTCTCTGTGTTACCATCATTGGTGGACTCAATGATTGTACCCAATATGCAAGAATCAGCAAACTTGGTAAGCCAAAGGCCATATACTTTAGCCTGAATAGTTGAGAAATACAGTCCAAACAGTAAAGTACTAAGCACATATCCCTGGGAATTGCCAGTGGAGACAGCTCTACTAGTACAGGTTGAATCACCAACTTTCACAGTATGTGTGCCATTTGGTTACCCATCTAGTGATGTAAGGATTAATCCCCAGCTGGGAGTGTTTCTCAGTGATGCCTACATGGGCGATTGTGTCAGAACCGTAGGCCAGTTCATGATAGGCATTATGCACTGTATTACCTTCATCCAGGCCAATCACATGGAATCAATGGGCTGTGACAACATCACAGATAACCTGTGGCATGACTCAGGACATACACCTTCCAGATACAGTTGAATACACACTTCAATATACCCTCCACACAGGCTGCGTTTCTGTGGAAGGGTGTATTTCAACATATATCCATCTGAGTTGGGGGGACAGCACCTGATCATGCATATTTAGAGACATCCTGACACGTGAGAGAGGCCAACATTAATGGACCTCTTCTAAATGGACACTAGTAATATTCCAGCTGTGTGCAACAGGCCTGTGTGAGTTGTTAATGCTGCATCATGTCTGTTGCATCTGATAGATTTCCTCAGAGGTCATCTAGGGCATGCATGATGACAATAGTATCATCTTGTGGAACTTGACCAGGTCAAGGCATTTGACACAAATCCACACTGAGGTATTCACTCAGCACTGTCATATGTGGCCATAAACAACTATATCACCAAGCAGGTCGACCAGTGTATTATACATGTGGCATCTCGTTGTATTGAAATGTGTGAAGTGACCTGTATCTCAGGTCTGTACATCAGGGCTGTCTGCTAGGCCCTTTCCTGTCCATTATTTATGTGATGGACATACACATCCTATGTCCCAACAGCTGCCTGAAGGCCTATAGATTGTGGGCAATCATTGACTCCAACTGTGATATTTGTATAATATAGACAGTATCAACACATAAAAGATTGCTTCCACAGCCATGAAAACACTTGCAATGATAAGAAAATGGAGGGATTTTTTTAAGTTAGGGAAAACAGACAGACAACCCAAGTATAATGTGGACATCACACACTATAATCAGACCCATAGGTATGTGGCCTATGTCCTGGGTAGATGGTAAGTGGAACATCCACCAGCATGTGGTCATAGTGCTCACTACTCCCTTGAATGTAATATAACTGCTGGGTATGTGAAGGACATCCATATCAGAGGCCATAATACCTTCATAGTTCCCAGCCTTCATCACACAAATAACTGAGTACAATGCACCCTTCTTCATCTACCTCCCTACATATCTTCCAATGATGCATAACTGAAGTGTACCATCTTTGTCACAGTGAGCTGTTACACAGCTTATTGACAGTACCTATGTGTTCTTTTTGTGGAATATACATGACTGTCTCATGGTGCAGAACACCAGTTAAATGGTTTTGTCAGATGCATGTGCCCTGCCTCCTGTTCTGCTGATGCACACACTACATACATACGTGTTTGACAATATTAATGGCACTGATATCATTCATGACAGTGTGGATTGTGCTATATATATATATATATATATATATATATATATATATATATATATATATATATATATATATATATATATATATATATATATATATATATATATATATATATATATATATATATATATGTATATATATATATGTGTATATGTATGTATGTATGTATGTATAAGCCATGCACACTAGTCACCTAGCCTGTATGGCTCATAATGTTGCATACAGGTATAGTGGTGTCCCTCCTAACACTTCCACCAGATGTTACGGTGTCAGGACAGTGTGCATGGTTGCCCTCATAGAGTGTGGATGTATTATAATAGTTGTTCAAGTGTGTTTGTGTAAACTCATCTTTTATCACTCTAAATCGCATATGTTATGTCAGAGGCATGGGATTACTGATGGTATTATTATGACATTTATCGTCCATGATTATGGTTGGTTCTTTTAATGGTGTCCATGAGCCTTTACTTATGTCCCACTTGCTGGAGACCTTTGCTGAGATTACACTCCTATTCAGCCATATCAGTTTGCATGGTTTTACAGTATGCACCGTACCCCAATTATATGTCAGATCCAGGATAGATGTCCTCTGCATTATTCATGTAAGGATGCCTATCTCAGACAGACATCCTCCCCATTGTTATGTCACCTTGTGTGGCAGTCACATAAAACACATTTCACTGTGCAGTCCCTAGTGTACCATATATATATGTGATTGGTGTTGCTGCTACAACCATAGTCCATTGACATGCCCTCATTTGCTGTACATTAGGTTGTTTTACCTGTCCTCTTTCCCTGTGTTCATTCCTAAAATTCATCTGTATATCCCTAGTCAATGCACACACTTCCCTTGAATGTTCATTTTATATTGCAGTCCATGTACCATTACAGATCATTTACACAGCTTCAGTACAGAATGCTAGGAATGGGATATCACAGTATTCTGCACTACAGATACAATGTCCTTTACTGTGTTTGGACCGCATACGTCACATTTATACCTCTTAACTGTCCAGATATTCACAGGATGTCCAGATGTGTTCCTTGTCATATTTGTGTCTTTCTGCCATAACACCGGGATGATCTCAGGACTGATGTGATTCAATATTACATACATTTGTGTTTGTACCTCTCAACTGTCCTGATTGTTGCAGAATGTCCAGATGTTTGTCTCATATTTTTGAACTTTTCCTCATAAAATTTTGGTTTTCTAGCAGATCATTGACATGTCATTGCGGATTAAAGTCAGAAAATAATGACAGATGTTGGAGTTTCAAACTTCTTGTTCTTCAGGAAATTCACACTAATGTAAAACCTATTATTCTATCAACTTTCAAACTTTGTAAGAGCAGTATTAAAAATCTGTCCCTATATTTGTGCCTTTGTCCCCCATAATCATGGCTTTGTCCAAATTTCTTGCTCTAAGAGGTTGTGAGATATGTTTGAGTTTCATTCTGCCACATTTCTATGAGACATCTATGTCAAATATGTCCCTATTTCTGGGTAATTGTCCACGCATTATGTTGGCCTTTGTGCAGATATGTCGAACTAAGAGATGGAGAGCTATCTGTGAAGCCCTGGTGATCATTGTGACATTCCACGCAAAACCACAGACTATAAGTGCTCTGCTTTAAACAGGGTTACTATTTGTGCTTGCTTACATGGCTTCCTGGCTGGCAACACTATTGCTAGCCACAAAACTTGTTTAGATGTGGCACACTGCATGAATATGCATTGTGTGGCTGTGTGCAGTGCCACTCACGGAGTACCACTGCACACACTCACAAACTCTGTGTAGGCTTCGTGTGTAGCCTACACAAAGTTTATTGAATTCCAGGGTATGTTGTGCTGAATAGTTTGCCTTTTAGTAGTAATACTTATGATTCTAGAGATGTGAACATTTATTTGAAATGTGAAGCTGTTACTTCATGTTTTTAAAGGCTCAGGCCATGCTCATTAGAAGTTGGAATACTAACTCACAAGAGTTCAGTTAGAGAGAATGAGTTAATGTGCATTATTGCTTTCAATGCAATGAAGAACTTCCAATGTTGTTTTGGGAGTATTTTCCTTATTTTGACATTGCTGTTGTTTGTTTATTCATTCTGACTGTATTATAGCTTTTGGGTTGTTGCTAAAATGTGTGGACTTACTTCTCTCCATGCAATTCACATGAAGAATTTTTTTATTTGCTTGTGTAAGTGTTATTGCATACATTGGAGCTGAAAGTGTATTTTGTCTAGTACTGCCTAACAGTTTTGAGGTTAGTAAGTAGAGTACTAGTGCCAGTAGTCTTTGCTGCTTGTTTTTTTTTTTTATTGGTAACTGATTTGCTGTTGAATCTCATGTAAATAGTGCACTAAAGCTAAAAGAAAATGTACAGTATTATTATAAGATTTTTCTTTCCATTACCTTTAGTTTCTATTTGCTTTCTGTTGATTTGCATGTGATACCCGCTCATAACATTACAGTTAAGTTACTTAGAAGATTGTTAAGGTACTGCAAACAAGATTTTGACTTGTGAAATCAACAGGGGCAGATGTAATCTTGGAACTCGTGGTCCTGTCTTAACAAATAGAAATACTGTATAGTAAAAAGCATGCATCTTCCCCTAAAAGGAGTATGTTTCTTGTGAAACTTTTTATTATAGGATCATAGGAGGTTACTAGGCTAATGGCTCCAGGGCCCTTACAAGCCTAGCCAAGTTCAACCCATGTTCCCAAGGGTGTCTGGTTCAAGCAGACATGAAAATCAGCACCTGTTGCCTCTGTCCAAGAGGAGAAACCGGCAAAACCCTCTGGTGAATTTCTGGTTACCCATCTAGTTGACCAAATTACACTTAAATAGGGACAACAAGGGGCTTTGTTTAACGTGAATAGGAAGCTTGTTCCAAAGGTGGGGCAACCTCTGTGAGACAAATGTGCCTCTTCAGCAAGTTCCATTTATGTCACATACCAGGTTAAGGTCCCTTGAGTGAGTGACCCATGTGCCATTTTACTTGCGAATATGCAACATTGGGGTATTTATATTTTGAGATATTGTTTAATGAAATAATTTCAGAGTTTTGCAGGTATACTGCGAAGGAGGAAGTTCACGGATGTTTCAGAACATCTCACTGTAGTCAGTGTGCTATCTTCTGATGAACAGTAGTATCCACTCCACTGGATACTTGCATGTCTTGTTAGCAAATGTCTATTATTCAATGACCCCCCCCCCATTAATATTACAAAATGTGCACGCTGATTGGCCAGCGTGCCCGTTGCAAATCCCACAATATACTAATGGAAAAAGGTCCGGTTGCCTGGACTTTTTTCCGTTGGTATGAAGTGCACAAATCATTTTTTTTTTAACAAATAAAAAAAAAAAAAAAAAAACAGAACAACAGAGACTTTCTTTTCTCCATTGCTTCTATTTCAAAGCATTGATGTACTGGGTATGCATGGGACGCAAGTCCCATACGCATGCTCAGTACATCAAAACAAGGAAGCAGTGTACTACAACCAGCGGAAAAACAGTAATGCGCCGTTATACAAAGACATTATTTAAGAAAATTAAGTTTTTTTTTTCTTAAATAATGTCATTGTATAATAGCAGTAACTGACTCCATGGTTGTGGTATATTGAAATTTACCCACGGTTGCCTTTATTTAATCACTCTGGCTTCACCCTCGTGATTAAACCACACCAACCGTATACCACACCACGTCATCTGTTATTGCTTAAGTACTTTTGGTTCATGCATTTGAATAAAGTAAAATGCTTATCTGTACACTTCTTTTCATATTTGACTATTAAATATTTCACCAAGTGTATGATTAGAAAGGTATAATTACTGTTAAAAGGAATGGCACAGAGCCATGGCCTGTGGGTGCAGAGGGATAAAATCTCAACTGGAACCCAAATGACCCAGGTTTGATTAGTGGCGTGGAGGTAGAAAGGACTGAGGTGTGGAAGGGTGGGAGTTGGTCAGCTTTTGTAGTGGGAGGGAAGTAGTGTGACTAACTCTACCACTGACCCCTATTACAATGTTGAGGGATTATATACAGCAGTTATTCCATTGGGTGGCTCACACTATAAGCTGGAAGGTTGTGCCATGTGTGTGCGCAGGACCACACATGGGACCCTTCCTAGGCAGCAGTACTAGAGAAACCAGTAGCTGCCAGAGGGAGGGCTCTGGTTAGGTAGGGCCTGCCCTCTCACAAATGACAGCTTACTTCTGACATGCAGCTCTAACCTCTGAAAGGAAACTGGTGTGCTTATGAGCACATGGTTTGCTTTATATACAGTTCATTTGACTGTGATAAATGCACTGCAGTCCCATTTAAGATTGAAATCAATGTCTTAGTCTGTCTGTTTTGTCTTTCTTTTTTAAGGAGATGCAACTGTAGGGAAAAGTGCTTTAGCTGAAATCTTCCATAGCGATGGGGCTCATTTTCTGAAGAACTACACTATGGTATGTACTTCTTTGTCTGTGTTTGAGCTTTTGCTTGTGATAACATGCTTAGCAGTAGACACTAATCACACCAGCTCACAATACCCCTTAGGAAAATTCCCTTTCCAGGTGATTTTCTTATGGAACTTTTTTTTATTGTTCATCTAAGTAATAAATTCATCCTTGAGCTTCGCCGTACACTGAATATTGAGATACTTGCTGTCAGAAGCATAAGCTGTATTACATACCACTAGTGCTGAATATACAAGTTTTTGAATTATGTCATGCTACCATATGTAGTTAGTGCAAATGTCTTTTGCAGGAATAAAAATCACAAAATGTCACTTTCAGTGAAAAAGACACTTTTGCAGGGGGACAAGCAGTCAGGATCATTCATCCAGTGGGAGACTGATAATATTTTAGGGATCACCCTGTTGTAATGTTGCATCAAAAAGATGCAAGTGCTGTGATCTAAGGTTCTGTTTGTTTTGATACCCCAAACAGTGGACAGCTATGCATTTACCATTAAAATATTACTTAATATTTAGTACTCTTAACCCTACTTTCTTTTTGAAGAAGAGCTGCTGGCAAAATTGCATAGCCACTCCCCTTTATGTTCAATCTTGCCCTGAATTCCGGACTAGTATCTCAAGCCTTCAAAAATGTGAATTGTGGGAACAATGCATACAGGGGAGAAGTGAGATTTAAAAGAAGGCAGGATTTCATTGAGTTATATAATGTTTAACTGACAGTGATTGGATAGATTACAAGTGATGTAAAATGTTTGCAACTAAAATTATGTCAATAGGGTCTGTGATGTAAAATGCTTGCAACTAAGATTAGGTCAATATGGGTTGTTTTCATTTATGTAAATGTATGATTGCATATGTCATAAGTGATAATTTAATAGATTTTTCTTGTTAAAAAAAAAAAAAAAGCATTCCTGCATTTATCCCTTGCCTAAATCAGTCAAGGACTTCCAACCCATTTCATTCTCTGTCCTCATGCTACAGTATTTGAAACAATCATATTTAGACAAATTTTCAAGCACTTTAATAGCCACAGCCTACTGACAGATCAGTACCATGGCTTCGGAAATGCTTTCAGTATATTAACAGCTTTTTTCACTGCAACTGCCACCATGTACAGTAATATCAGTGACTGGCTCATCACTGTTGACCTCTTAATAGATATGGCAAGAACATTTGAAACAATAAATTAACAGTCTCGTTTGTAAACTCAGAAAATATAACTTTGGAACCACTTAATACATTATCTCAAAAATAGAACCTTACAAGTCCACACCCAACAAATAATTCTTTGTCAGCATACTCAATACAGGAGTCACTGTTCTCTAGCCAGATGGCATTCTTCTTCAAGCCTTTAAGTGCTTCCCTAATCTTATAAATCCAGCAGCACCATTCCTCTCCGAGTTGTGTCTTTGGGCTAAATCTGATACTCTCTTCATCATCCATAAAAAGTCGAGTTATTTGCCTCCAGATACAAACTAGCTAATCTACCCAATTTCATTATCAAAGACACTTGTAATAATGTTATTCCACAAGTTAACAGAATAGAAGTACTGTGGCCTGACGATGGATCCAACACTTTTCATTATCTGATACTGATAACATCACAAACAAAGTCCCATCACAACTAAAACTCTTATAAGAGCACCCACCTTCTTTCTCGGTGGCCTGATTTGCCCTATTCAAAAACATTCTTCTCACCAAACTGGAATATGGCCTTCCGTTCCTTTCCCATAACTCTGTCTGTAACATTCAGAGATTACAGAGAGTGGAAAATAAAATCTGCTGTTTCGCTATACTTAACTGATTCCCAGTCACTCCACTGCAGTGTCTTAAACAACTTAAATTGGCATCCTGTTACAGCAAGAGCAATCTATTTATTGGGGACTTGGCACTACAAAATACAGAATGAGGGATATTGTTCATCTTTGAAAAGAGAATAAGTATAATACTCTTTTAAGGCATAGCTGGAGAAACACCTTAGGCCTCCCTTTAAAAACATTATTGGTGAGTGTGCATCTTCTAGACTAGAATCTGTAATATGGAATAAGCTTCTTTCTGATGTAAAGTCCAAGAATTCTGTTGTTGATTTGAAGCATATTCTGTCTGTACACCTTCATAAAGAGTCTGAATCCAAGTGCTTTTGGAATAATGGTTAACGTTTGTACCCAAAAACAAACTATGCCCAGTTCTCCAAGTCAGAAGGAGCATGCAGGTTCCAACCAGAAGTTCACCAACAAATAACAGCACTTCTTCCAGAAACATCCTAAATATAGAAAAAAAGTTATTTCCAGCCAAGCAAATGTAAATCCATACAAACCACTACAGAATAGTGCATAAAGACCGGTTTCAGTAAAAGCTCAGCCTTTTATGTTTAGGATGGAAATAAACAACTTTTTCTACATGCAGGGTGTCTTTTTGGAAGAAATTCTGTCCTTTTGTTTGGGTAACTTTTGTATTCCACACAAAGGTTTAACTCACTCCAAGTATAGTCAACCATTCAACCACACTTCTATTTCATTGCAGTTTCTTAAATGCTGTAAGTGCTTTGGTTATTATTGGTGTATATAACTTTACATTGCACATATTGTTTTTGTTTGGCAAACAAATACATAAATGTAATAATCAGTGTGCCCGGGTTGTTAATGAAAAGATCATTGTACCAACCCATCTAGGTGGTTATCAAATAGTTGTTGTCTTTCGGCTTTTCCCGGTTAAGGGTTGTCACAGCGGAACTCTGGTCCCCTAATGATTGGCAGTAGATTTTCACGAACGCCGAGGTGCCAGCCCAATGTCCAACCTTCAACTAAGGCACGCCCATTTAGGTGGTTATCAAATAGTAAATAAATAAATTAAATAAACAATCCTAATCCAGGCAATATGTGTGGGAACATCTAGTGCATATATTTATTAGTAAGTGCTTTTTGGGTGATCAAAAGTAAAGATAAAAAGAACTAAAAATCCTAAACATCTGGATGCAGGATGTGTGTGACTTGCTTTTCTTGTTGAATAATGGAGAATGATGCCAAAGCTTATCATTTACAATGTTCTGAAAGACATTATTACACTATACTAAGTCCAGAGACATCAGAAATAGTGGCAGACTAAGCGTACTTTGAGCCTTAGGTGTTTTTCAAATCATGTTACCCCATGGACCTTTCTTTCTTTTTTGACCACGAGTGAACTCTCAAGTTCTTTTGGATTCACCTTCCTGATTGTTTTGTATTATATTAGTTGTTTAAAGCATAATCTAGGACAGTTTGCTTTAAATTTGAGTAGCGTTTTACATTTTCCAGCAAGAAGTATTTATTAAATAATAACAAAAGTAGTAATTTCAGAACATTTCAACTAAAAAGACCATTCAAACTGGTGTCATTATAGTCCACCAGTGTTCATACTCCAGTTACAGCCACTTTGACTTTGTACACCTGCCATGTTTGACTATGATTAAAAAAATGGCCACAGTAAAGTATTCTACCTTGTCTTAAATAAGCCCTGAACTGTGAGAACCAAGTTTTTCATCAAAAGGGGGAGAATGAAAAAGGCTTTTATTTCAATTCTTCTTGAATATTGCACTGCTGTTGTGCCTTAAATTGTATTTTCATGTCAATATTGTAATTTTTGCTGCAGGGTGTGAGCTTCTGCACTTGTACTGCTGTTGACATTCCAGCTTTACAGCTTACATTCTGCTTATCATTTGCCATCTTAAAGTTGTATTCCAGTGCCTTTCTGTTAGTTAAATTTGCTATTCTTTTTACCCTCCTTGGCCCTCCCAGCCTCCAGTGATACATCTAGTATTGCCTTCCATGCTGCTCCCTACTGTTTGCACACTAATTACAGCTTTTCCCTGCCCCCACTGTAAAAGCTAAAGGTTCTGAAATTCTAACCTGCCTTGGTACATAGGACTAAGAGAACTGCAATTTGCTACAGGTTCTCAAGTCAGAGAGTTCTGCTATTGGCTTTATTTTATTGGATCCCTCTCTAGCTCATCTGCTATAACCTGCACAGAGCTGTGGCCTCTTTATTCAGTAGTCTGCAAAGCATGGAAAGTCATGGAATGTAAGAAACAAGCTTTTCTTCAAGAGTGGAAGAGGAAAAAAGAAAAACATCTGAGCTCCATTCAGCAAACTGCCACCATTGGACTCCCTATATAGTGGGTTGTATGAGCAAGAACTTTTTTTCCCTGTAAGAGACCTGCAAAATCTATACAAACTTTAGAAATCCAGGTCTGAGGCACAAATAGCCCACACCAATCTCAAATCAACACACATTGACCTCTGACCAAATAACTAGGCATTTCCCCACACCTTAGTAGCAACTCATCCCAAGCAGTATCTTAAGCAAACCAAACTCTAAGCATTTGTACTCATCCCTGTCCCCCTTGAGCCATTTTTGTTGAAACCATGGACCAGCACTTCCCCACAACTTCTGTAGCTAGCCTGATTGAGATGGGTATCTTGAGACGGTGAAACAATTCTCATACTGTTTGATGATCGTCTGTTACTCAAACAGCATAACACACTATGTGAAAGATGTGCATATTTAATGTCCTTGGAGGCAAAAATCTCACACACGGTAAACTTGGACGCCACAAATTTGTCAGCAGTACACCACACACTACCAAGGCAGTCACGGTACACACAATCTTTCATATGTTGAAGGTTCTAAAGATTAACTTGCCTAAACCACAAAGACCTCAAAAATGCAATGCAGGCATAATGCACACTCAACAAGGTAAGCTTACCACCTCATCTAGCACAAGGAGTCCCAATGTCATAGATGGTTGAGCCTGTGAGACAAGCATTTATCCAATCAGTCATTCTAGTTTGAGGTGACTCCATTGTAAGGCATACAGATGTACCCCTTATCAGGCTGAGCAAGGTAAGAGTGATGATTAGCTGCTTGTCTGGTGCTAAGATCCATCAGATCACGCACACACACTCAAGTCCTTGAACAAGACGTACCAGTTCTCTCTGTTATAGTACATGTGGGTGTCAGTGACTTGAGATCTACTTCCCTAGACTATATGAAGAATGAGACATAATGGGGCGGTTGGACTATATGCCCCAGGCAGGTATGAGCCTAGCACTGAGCAGCATTCTATCTTCTCCAAAGATAATTGAATTCAATAATTGGCTTAGTTTTTGCCATTCAGAAGTGGTCCAGTATTTGTCAGCATGGGAAGATATGATCAACAGGCCATGCTGCTTCATCAGTGATGGCCTGCTCCTGGCTGCTCCAGGATTTCAGTTATCGGCAAAGATATTGCCTACTCCCACAGAACATTTTTTCGACAATGTCATCCTGATAAGCCTGCCAACATAACGATACAAACAAAAAAAAAATATGAAGGCATTGTTGGTAAAGCTTGCAGCTTTAATAAGAAACTCCATTCCCTGAAAGCCCTCTTCACCCTGGAAGACACAGATGTTTGTGTAGAGAATGAAACATGTTTTAAAACAGCAGAGTGCACTCCGGTTGTGCAAGGCTATAACGCCTTCCCCATGTTTAGACCAGCTACTGTGCAAGATGTTAAAAAGGTGGAGGTGTCTCAGTTCTCCTCCAAAAAAGAATTGCATCAAGGCTGAATCAGAAACCTGTATATTAGCTATAGAACTCCCTCTATGACACAAGAAAGCAACAGCACCTATCTACAGGAACTGGAATTTATTTAAATTTGTCTGCCAGGATAGAACACTGATCAAACGATGACCAGTTACAAGCTCAGCCCAGAATTACTCAGTATTAAACCTAGTGCCATTTTCACAGTCATCTAAACTATCCAGCTATAGATTGGGGAACCTACCCACCAGTAGTGCACAATAACAGATGCCTGGATTTTAGAGAGTGCACTAGCAGGAACATCTTCAATATTCTCTAACTTATATTGAGATATCTTGTACCATCACTGGTGCATCTTTGTCACTTGTTCGGTTTGACCATGAAGCTGTCTCTGTTCAAATAAAGTTGAAACCAGAGACCCTTTCCACCCAAGGTACATTTAGACATTTCTCCAAGACAAACTATCTACTCCCAAGTGATAACTGGCAAGCTTCAAATCCCAGCCAAACCCATTTAACTCTGCTAAATACATAGAAATGTACACCACTACACTATACTAGCATGTAAATTGCTGCATAGATGCAGCTGTACTCTGTAGAAACAAGTGTAGAGCAAACCGCAGAAAAAACATCCCCTGCTGTGGTGTAACCATAATATCAGCAAACTTTTCAATAAAAGGTAGATAATTACAAACAACAGTAAGAAGAGTAATTCCCAGAATGATAGAACCCTCGTCATTAAAATAAACAAGAAAAAAAAAACACTCTGGAGTTAAAGCTAAGTTTAAGGGCAAAACAGCCACCAAACTAAAGACAACCAGGCCTTTTTTAGTTATGTTAATTATCTCACAAGCACAATGCAATAATGTGCTGAGCTGATAGTGAAGAATTTTATCTAGAGGCAGAAGGCATAGTAAATGTACTGGCAAATAAATTCAGTTCAAATTTGACCCCTCTCTCCCATCCATCTGTCCTACAAGATACACCTAAAACTGACATGCCTCCAGCTGTCACACAAGACCAACTCATAAAAGTGCTTTCATAGGTTTCATAGGTTCATACTAGGCTATCTGCCTAAGGGCATTTATAAGCCTAGCCCATAGTTATTTACCCCTTTAGTTTGAATAAAACTATGCCTATTATTTTGCTGTGCCTCTGTCAAGCAGTGACACTGAAGTAATCCCTAGGGTATATCTGCGATCTCCCATCCATTGGTCAAGATTCCTCTTGAACAAGGCCAGCGAGGTGCTCTGCCTCACATGTACCGGGATTTTGTTCCACAGCATAGGGAGTCTCTGGGTGATGAATCTGTCCCCCCAGCACGTTCTGTTAATAACCGTGTCAAGGTTTAAGTCTCCCGCCCTTGTGATTCTGAGGGATCTAGATTTTTTGAGGTGAAGCATATTCATCAAATCTGGGTTTGACATGGCCTTATATGTCAGGCACAGGTCACCTCTGAGCAAGCGGTATGAGACTGAATAGAGCTGGAGTTCTTTCAGTCGGGCAGCATAAGACATATTTTTGAGACCCTTTATCCTTTTGGTGAGGAACTTTTGGGGCCTTTCCAGCTGCTGCAGGAGTCAGGTCAGATACATTTCAACTAATGCATTAATGATTCCTGACAATATCTCTGGATGCATCTTAAATAGCATAAAATAAATTTAGTCCCCCCCCCCACCAAAAAAAAAAAAAAAACAATGTTCAGTCACAGCCTCCATAGAGGTTTTTTTTTTTTTAAACAAGTAAATGTAGAACAGGTGTAACAATCATTCTCCTGTGATAGACTCTGGCCGTTACAGACCAATAAGTCTGACTTGCCCTGTTTGCAAAGTCTTGGAAAGATTTATCATGGAACTAATCAATAAGCACATAGGGAACCTCCAAACAATGGACTTGTCTCAGTTTTATTCATCAAAGCCATGTAAATCATGCTTTCTCAATCTGTGGACTTTTTAAAAAAAGTCACCAAAACAGTTGAAGGTAAAATGATAAACACTGCATACATCGAGCTGGCCAAAGCCTTTTACACAACCCACCAGTTACGCATAGAAGAAGAGCTAAGTAAAATGTGAATAAACCCCTATGTCAACTGCTGGGTTGCCAGCTGGCTCACAGATAGGACACAGTAGATCAAAATAGGGGAAACTTCCTGCATAGATCAAAATAGGGGAAGCTTTCTCCATAGTGAAGTCACCCAGGGTTCACTGCTGGGACCTCTTCTCTGAAATAAAAGGCAATACTAAAGATGTCTGGCTGATAAGTTTGCAAGCTAGAAGTTATTAAATCTTCAAATGTCCTGGCTATCTTGCCGGAAGCTTTGTCCCAAACAAATATCATGGACTGAAACTAAATGCCCCAAAATGTGTTATTGTATCCTTCGGTAAGCCCTATATCCTGGGGAACTAATACATTGATAATACACCACTAAGAGTTGACAGTTGTTCGGGACTTAGGTCACTGTCCACATAAGTTTCCAACCTTTCACTGACACTTGTCCACTGTTGTAAGAAAGTCCTATATTATGTAGCTTATAAACAAAGGGATTTCCTCAAGATTTAGAGATTTCATTGACCCCCCCCCCTTTGTTCAGTTGTCATTAGGCTAATCATTGAGTATGATGACACCTTTGGCATGCATCTGAGCAGACACATGCACTATCTGGAATGCCCATAGAGATACCTTACTAAAAGGATACACACAGTCTCACGCTTGCTCTCTCTCACTCACATGCTCACTCTCTCACTCAGTCATTCTCTCTGTATCTCTCTCCTCAATCTCTCTCTCACACAATCTCTCTCTCACTGTCTCTGTCACTCAATCTCTCTCTGTCTCTCCCACTCAATATCTCCCTCACACACACACACACACACACACACACACACACACACACACACACACACACACACACACACACACACACACAGTCTAACACTGTTACACACACACACTCTCTCTCTCTCTCTCACACACACTGTATCTCTCCATCTCTCTCTCTCTCACATACACACATTGTCACACACTCTCTCACACTTTCTCACACAAACACACACTCGGTCTCTCACTCTCACACTCTCTCTCATACACACACACACACACACACACACACTCTCTCTCTCTCTCTCTCTCACACACACACACACACACACACACACACACACTCTCTCTCACACACTCTCTCTCTCTCTCTCACACACACACACACACACACACACACACACACACACACACACACACACACACACACTCTCTCTCTTTCTCTCTCACATTCTCTCTCTGTCTGACACACGCTCACTGTCTCACACTCTCTCTCTCTCACACACATACACATACATACACACTCTCTCTCTGTCACACAAACGTTCACTCTGTCACTCACTCACTCTCACACACACTCTCTCTCTCTCTTTCTCTCTCTCATTCATTCATTCATTCATTCATTCATTCATTCATTCATTCATTCACTCACTCACTCACTCACTCACTGGTTACCTGATGGGTCAGGCTGAGAACAGCAGTGATTTTCTTGCTCTAATGCACCTTCCCATCAGATAGTGAATACTACACAAACACAGACAGACATGCACACTTTCTGTGGCAGCACTCCCTGCATCTTTGATTTCCCAGCCATACCAGCATCAGGCAGTTGTTATTCAGCAGACATGCACAAAATCTCATTAAGTAGTCCTGCACATTCAGTCATCACAGCTACTCACAATTTCCCTGTACTGCCCCCCCCCCCCCCCCACACACACACACACACACACACACACTGCAGTACAGTAATGAGCACACTATAATAAACACGCACACACTCCTTCCTTGGGTCAGCTATCTAATTGAGCATATTTTTTTTTAATTTCTGTTAAGATCAATGCAAGCATCCTGCTGGCATAAATGCACAAATAAAATGTATAATATAAAAATGATGGCCATTCTGTGTAGTCACACGTTACCATGTCTACAGTTCCAAAGAACACTACAAAAATGTCAAAGCTGACTGTTGCATATGTCAAAGTTAAACACCTGCTCCTTGGCAAGAGCATAACTGATATTATACTGGTAGTCACTGTAGACACATTTAAACATGCCAACCAGTGTTTTATTCTGTTTTAGGAAATGAACACTCTGGTACTTTACTATGAAGTTTGTCTGTTGTGTTAGACTCAGCTTGAAAAATTTCTGTGTGCACTGTAATTTAATTCACAGCCTTACATTTTTTGCTGACAATAATCACAAAATGCAGGTAAGATATTTTATGTCAGAAGAACAGATTGTTGGCATGTTACCTAACAGTTACACAACTCTCAATGCCTACTGGTTTTAGTGGTTAGTAAACACAACCAGTTTACTTTCCCTAGCTGTTCAATGTATGGTAACATATGTCACTAACACTCAAGAGAGATTAGTAATAAGAAAGTTATACCACCACCCTTGCAGTATTAACATACGGGCACAGTTTCTGCAAAGTCTCCTCTTTAGCATTAACTTCTCGGAGGTCAAAGCTAATATTAAGGGTTATAAGTGATCAGGTTTACAGATTACTGCATAACTGGTGACTACCATAGCATACCAAGATCATCCAAGAGGACCTGTCCCAAGCAAATTGTTGATGTCAAAACCATTGACTAAAATGAAATGTCAAAAAGTGTATAATCACAGCCTATGGCAAGCATGCCTACCCCTTGTAATTATCACATTGAAAACACACCCCTGAAAAGTGATCCTGTAGTTAGGGATCTGGGAAACTGTCGATGTGAAGTTGTTCAGTCTCACCATTCATTCTTGACTTATGGGTTCGGAGCCGAGATACGGCCATATGCAAAGCTCAAGGTCTTCCAGTAGCTCAAGGCCAAGCCCCCTTTACCATGATGCATTGTGAATTACCCCAGTTCTAGTTTGCCGTGGCATCTGATTGGAGGATGTTCTTTGTGTTTCACTCTTGCAGTCATTACATTTGGGTTATCCTGCTGGCAGGTTGCCCTCAGTTGGCCTGAATTCCAAAGTCTTCGGTCCTGCGTCGGTTGCAGCTGACGCCATTTTCTCCAGTCTTTCTTGCCGCGTGGTGCCCGAAGCAGAAGCAGTTCGCAAGTGCCGGTTGGCAGACTCCTGAGATTTTCGTGTTCGAGTTTCAGATCCAAAGTCTTCATTAAAAGCCAAGTACCCCGTTGGGGAAACTTTTTTCTTGCTCCAGACCGATGTCAGAAAAAGTTAATAATTGTATTTCTTGTGGGAAGCAAATACCTCATAAGGACTTTCAGTCTTACTGTATTCCTTGCCTAGGCCCTGACCACGATGTTTCTGGTTGTCTTCTTTGTGCTAGATTTAACCAACGCACTATTAAGCGTCGGTACGATTTTGCATTAAGCTATTTTGTGCGAAGATTTAATTATACAATGTCAATCGGATAGCCATCCGACTACCGGAGTTCACAAAAAACGCAAAGAAAAAGACAGGCAACCGAGGTCCAAAACTGACGATGACGCTTCTCCTAAGCAAGTCGCCGGTTCTCAGTTAGGCGCTTTTGCAGCCCCTGATGCCCGCTACTTTAGAGTCGCAGGCCGCTACTGACTCCCACGTGGAGTCGGCCAGTCCGCTGGAAACTCAAGGTATTGGACCCTCGGAGATTGTTCCCTCAGATGGGTCCGGAGCCGCTGAGAAGGCATCGGCTTCTGAGGGTGTACAATTATATATTAAACCGATTTCAAAGGCAAAGACTAAAACACCTATAAGGGCAAAGAAACAAGTTTACCAGTCACATGGACAGGCCTCCATGCACAAAAAACAGATGCTCAAAATGGCCGAAGACTTAATTACCTTGATCAGGAGTTCCCATTCCCCTCCTGATAAGAGGCCTAGGCAAGAGACAGACTGAATCTTCAGATCAGGTTTCCATTTCTTCTGACTCCTCTTCTGATCAGGAATATTCTCTTCCCACCCTATGAGGATTCTGATGCTGAAGAATCAATTCCTTCAGCTTCTCCTCCTGAGGGCTACTCTTTTGGGGAAACCTTGCATATCATGAGGGAGCACTTCCACTGGGAGAGCCAAGATTTTTCAGAATCTAAGAAGAGGCTCAGAGACTTCTTTTACTACCTCAACACAGGCCTCTAGCTATTCCACCTGTGTTAGACATTGTAGATGATGTGTTTTCAGAGTCTAGTATGACCCCTGACTCCTGACCTCCAGCTCCTGTTAAGCTGGGCAGATACTACAGGGTCCCTGACTCTCATAACTTTCTTTTCAAAAACCCTACTGCAGACCCAGAAACTATTTCACAGGTTCCCAAAGAGGTCAAGGCTTCAACTGCAAAAATCCCTACCCCCTCTGACAGGGATTTTAGGGCACTGGATAGATGGGGAAAAAGATTTACACATCTGCTACTTTAGCTATAAGGGCCTTAAATTGCCAGTTTCATATGCTCAAATATCAGCAATATATCATGACACTGCTTAAACAGAAAATAATGGTAAATTCTAAATTTGTGCAGAAAACAAAGAAATGCAGGATTTATTGCATGCAGCTCAACAAGTTGGAAAGCATACTTTGCAATGTGGTTTTGATTCTCTGGAGGCCTCCTGCAGGGCCGCTGTTACGGGTTCTGTCATTAGGAGGCATGCTTGGTTAAAGGAACAAAACCTGCCTGATCATGTTAAAGCAAAATTGTTAGACGCTCCATTACAACATGATACCTTGTTTGGTGTTCAGGCAAAAGAGGTGTTAAAGAAAATGGAGGACAAAGCTAAATCTATGCGAACGGTCAAGGATTTCTTACAGGTACAGCCACCTAGATTTAGCAGACACTGGCCTACAAAGAATTGGTCCTTTCCAGTCTCGGACAGACCTCAAAGAGGCAGATCCAGAAGCCCTAGAGGCAGATCACAGCCGCAAGGTTCCTACAGGTCTAAGCAATGGGGTGCTTCTACCTCCAAAGGTGGAGAAGACAAGTCACAACCATACAGGAAACAGTCCCAATGACTTCCCCCCGCCTGCACCAAGCACTTATCTTCTGGCAGCACCCTTAGGGGGAAAACTAGCACTTTTTTCTCAAAATTGGCACATTATAACCCAGGACAAATGGGTTCTAGACATAGTGTTACAAGGCTACAAGTTTCACTTCCATACCCTGCCAAGGGCAAACGGTTGGCCAGACCTGCCAAAAAATCAATGGGCAGAGACTCAAAAACAAGTCGCAGCTGTCATGGACATGAGGGCTATTCAACTAGTGCCACAGCAAGAGCAGGGACAAGGATTTTACTCAAGACTGTTCTTGGTACCCAGAAAGGACAAAGCATGGAGACCAATACTGGACCTATCTATTCTAAACACTTTCCTGGATATACCAAAATTCAAGATGTTGACCTTGCAGCAGCTTCTGCCCATGCTGGGCAGCAAGGCTTGGCTCGTGACGTTAGACCTAAAAGAGGCATACCTGCATGTCCCAATCAGACAGTCATGCAGAAGATGCCTCAGATTCAAGGCTGGCTCAAAGCATTACCAATTCTCTGCACTGCCCTTTGGCTTATCTACTGCTCCCAGGGTCATCACAAAGTGTCTGGCACCAGTAATTGCTTAATGCAGACAGAGGAATACAAATGTATCCTTACTTGGACAACTGCCTCATACAAGCAGAGAACAAGGACATTCTACTTCAGCATCTGACATTTGTGAAAATACTTTTAACAAGCCTAGGGTACACAGTCAACAAAAAGAAATCAAAACTCGTACCCTCTCAAGAGATAATAATCCTGGGTGCAAGCTTAAATACAACTGCCCAGATGGCTTATCTCACTCCAGACAAACAAAGACAACTGATTACCTATTTCAAGGAAATGGCAACAAAGGCCCAGTTACCTGCAAGAAATATTCTGCAGGCTTTGGGCTTCATGGCATCCTGCATCTTACTAATTCCATATGCAAGACTGCATTTGAGGAAAATTCAATGGTACCTAAAAAGTGTCTGGACACAACATTGCCACAGTCTGGAAACAATGATTACTCTCATTTCCTGCCTGCAACAGGAGTTCCGATGGTGGGCAAAGGCTTGTCACCAAAACAAGGGACAGCCGTTCACATTACCCCCAGCCAGGCAGAGCCTAACGATGGGGGGCACACATGGCAGGAAGAGGCATTCAGGGCACCTGGTCCACAAACGAAAAGCATCTACATATCAATCAAAAAGAGATGCTAGCTGTTCAAAATGCCCTGACAGCCTTCAAGGACCTACTTCATCCGGGACAACTACTGATAAAGACAGACAACACCACGGTCATGTGGTACATAAACAAGCAGGGGGGCACTCATTCTTACCCCCTTTGCAGACAAGCCGTGGTTTTATGGGACACAGCATTGACTTACCAAGTCCATCTACAGGCACAGTTCCTGCCAGGAAACTAAGCAGAGACCTCATGGATTCCCACGAGTGGCACCTGGATCCACAAGTCTTCAGCATGATGATAAAAAAATGGGGACAACTGGACATAGATCTATTTGCCTCCCCTCACAACAATCAACTAAAAAGATTCTGCACAAGGACCTATCACAGACAAGCTTGGAAAGTGGATGCCTTATCTTTCAACTGGACAATCCTATCAGTATATGCCTTTCCTCCACTGCCTCTCCTTCCCAAGGTACTCCTGCAGGTCAGACAGGAGAAACCAAAAATGATTCTGATTGCCCCAGACTGGCCACGCCAGTACTGGTATCCGAGCTTAAGGAACTTGTCCCAATGCCCAGCCTGGTCCTTACCTCAAATACCTCATCTACTGTCCCAGCAAAACAGTCAGATTCTGCACAGCCAACTCAGGACCCTAAACCTGGCAGCATGGCGGATAATGTAGCCATACAAACCACACCTCTCAGTAAAGCTGTGATGGATGTCATTTTAGAAGCCAGAAGGCCTAGTACTAGAAAATCCTATGCTGGGAAAAGGAAGAGATTTTGTGCTTGGAACCAAGCTCAAGGAACTGATACAGCTATCCCAAATATTCCTCAGATTTTGCAATACTTAACTGAGATGCTGGACAAAGGCCTATCTTTTTCATCAATTAAAATCCATGCCTCTGCCATTTCGGCTCATTACAATACAGAGCCACCACTCTTTTCTCATCCTTTATTAAGGCAGTACCTCAGAGTAGCCAAAAACTTAAGGCCTCAAAGGAGAATGCCAATACCTGCATGGAACCTCAACTATGTCTTGGAAAAACTCACCTTGCCTCCTTTTGAGCCAGCTGCTACTGCGGATATAAAGTTCTTATCCTGGAAAACAGCTCTGCTCCTAGCACTAACTTCTGCAAGACTAGTTTCAGAGCTACAGGCTCTCATGGCTGTGGAACCCTTTATCATTTTTTATCCAGACAGGGTCTCTCTGAGAACAAACCCTACAATGTTAAGTTGTCAATCTCGCCTTCATTCTTGCTGGATGGGTTCAGAGCCGATCCTCGGCTCCGACTCGGCACTTGCTTTAGCTTGAGAACTCCTTTTACCAGCTCGAGGCAACCCTATATCCCATGATGCAAGGCGGAACTACCTCAGATCTCGTTTGCCGCTTAGCGAAAGAGGTCTCCTTTGCCAGCTGAGGTAAGTAATTTTCTTGTCAAAAGAGAAAAAGCTTAGTTAGGGTTTTATTTCCCCCCTTGTTTTCCATTTTTATAGTCTGTAGTGTGTTACAGCCCACCCTATTCCCTTATATTTCAAAACTTTTTATTTCCTTTAGTATAAAAGTTTAGTTAGGCCTAAACCCCATTGGTTAATCCCTACCTGTGTGTTGTGTGTTAGGGGATTAATTGTGTGTGTTTGTTGGGGTTTGTGTGTGACTTCCTCCTAGGATAATGTCTAAGGAAGGCAAGGTCTCAGGCTTCAAGAAGTGTGACTCGTGCTGTCAGAAAATGTCTCTGACAGACGGTCACACTTCTTGTGTTTACTGCCTGGGGCCTTTGCACCTGCAGGACTAATGTGCTTTGTGTCACTCTTTTAGCCAGAGAGTCCTGCAGGAACGGAGGAATAAGCTAATCCTCCGTGGCTTACTTAAGCCAAAGGTTCTCCCTCTAAAACAGGGTCTGGGAAACCTTCTAAGCCACCGAAGGCTCAGGCTTCAGTATCCAAGCCTCCTCCAGTGGCTCTGGCTCCGTCGGAGCCGAGATCGGCTCCGGCTGGAACCGATCTATCTGCTTCAAAAGTAGTGGGTTCGGCAGCGACTGGTTCCGACACCCGGTCTACTGTGGCCTTGTCGGCTCCGGCTGGAGCCGACACCTTATCCAGCATTAGAGCCGAGAGACCTTCGGCTCCATCTGGAATTCAGGGGACTTCGGCTCCGATGACTTCGTCCCGAAAGAGATCTCGGTCCCCTTCGTTGCAGAGTATCCACTGCTCCGGGTCTCCTCTTTTGTCGGAGCGGAGCCATCGGAGCCGATCTTCGAGATCTTCCAGGCTGTCTGACCACGACTTAGAGAGGGTGGTAAGCAGGCTGTTGAAGTCGCAGGCACTGGCCCAAATGCTCCATAGCCTGTCTCAACAGACTTCGGCTATTGCCTCACCCCTTGAACTTCCTCCTCCGACTCCACACCAGAGTTCGGAGCCGGAGCTTCTCGGGGCAGCGACTGTTTCGGCGCCGGAGCCAATACATCCTTTGGCACCGTCGTCCTCGGCTCCGATCTCCTCCTTGAGGCCTTCCTTGGAGGGATCCGGTCGTCGGGTTTCCCTTGTCAGCTCCGAGGGGGCTAGTGGCATCGGACCCTTGTCCGACCCCGCTCTCCCTCTCGGGGCTTCGGCTTTGGTAAGCTCGGCACCGACATCGGCCTCGGAGCCTTCCCTCTCAGTGGAGCCAGGAATTCCTGTATCCTCGGATCGGGGATATTCCGGCCTCCCGGGGAGGGGAGCCTTTGAGGTGATGAGGAGTGTCCTGGCCTCTGAGTCAGGTCAACGGTCCATCCCTCTAGCTCCTCCCTCTTCAGTGCCTGTAGACGCCTCTTGCCAGCCTCTTGCTCTCAGGCCCAGGGATCCATCGCCCCAGGTTTCCCCATTGGGAATTTCCTCCTCTTCCGAAGTTTCTCCTGATCCAGAAGGTGAACCCCCTCGGAAGAGGACGTGTAAGAGGAAACACACAGACTCCCCCGAGTCTACTACATCGGATACCGACTTAGATGAGTCGGAGGGTTCCCCACGATCCCCCTCTGAGGATGTCTCCTTTTCAGACATCCTTGAGCTCCTCAAACAGAGGGGGAATTGGCCATCCATTGATCCCTCCGAGGATGAGTCGGTATACCTGGAGGCTTTTGGATCCCGACCCTCCACCTCCTGGGTGTCTCTGCCTTTCGACCCACTTATGCAGGTAGTGGCTCGGAAGGCGTGGGCGGCTCCAGATTCTGTGGAACCTGTCCCCAGGAGACCATCCAAATTTATCACGGCCCCTACGGACAAACAGTTTCTTTCCAAGGGCGTCTCTGTGGATGCTATGGTGGTGGCGGCGGCCACTAAGAAGGAACTGGCGGATCCTTCAGTACCTGTCCATCCTCCTAACAAGGATTCTAGGACCATGGACAGGTATGGAAAGCGGATATTTTCTTCAGCGACCTTTGCTATGCATTCGCTGAACTACCTTTGTCACTTCACCAGGCTTCAAAGAGATATTCTCAAGGAACTGGGTGAAGTGGTCCAGGATCCTTCTGCTGCTGGGGCTCAAGAAAAGATTGCCTCACAGCTAGCAATCCTAAATTCCCTATCCAACTCCTCCATGCGGCTCATATCATATGCGGCCGATGGAGCGAGCAGGGCTGCAGGCACAGGAGTTGCTCTTAGACGCCAAGCCTGGATGCGGCTTTGTAATTTTGCGGACCCCTTTAAGGCGTCCTTCACCAATACCCCCTTTGATGGTTCGGCTTTGTTCGGACCTCAGGTGAAGGATACCTTGACCAGGTGTGAGCAGGACGGTAAAACTCTTTCTGCCGTTGGAGTCCATTTTCCACTCCTTCTAGACCATATCCCAAGGGTCAGAAGGGGTGGAAGATGTGGTTCCATAAAGCCCAAGGAGCTACACGGACACACGTGGTCAGTTTACCCCAGAGGCAGAGGGGTAACAACAATAGACGCCCTAGAGGCAGGGGGGGTCCTCAGAACCAGGGCAACAGGGAGTCTCTTCCTGAGAAGCCCTTTCAGCATCCCTGAGGTGTTGCCCGACTGTCCACCCTTGGAGGCAGTCGGGGGAAGGATTTCGCTGTACCCAGTAGCCTGGCAATCCCTATCACAAGATATGTGGGTACAGTCGATCATATCCGAGGGTTACAAAATCCCCTTCGAAAGGTATCCCATACCTCAACAATCCCTTCCAGACATCTCACCCGGTCAAAGGGATTTGGCAGAACAGGAGGTTTCAAAGCTCCTAGAAAAAAGAGCCGTCCAGACTGTGCCGGCAGACCAGGTAGGATCCGGCGTCTACTCGAGATTCTTTTTGGTCCCCAAAAGGACGGGAGATTGGAGACCAATATTAGACCTGAGCAGTCTAAACAGATTTGTCAAGAAGGCAAGATTCCGGATGGTCACGCTTCAGTCCATTCTGCCCTTTCTGGGCAAGGACAACTGGATGTGCTCTATAGACCTTCAGGACGCGTACTATCACATAAAGATTCACAGGCGCTCCAGAAGGTTTCTCCGCTTCGCTAGGGACCAGTCATTACCAATTCAGAGCCCTGCCCTTTGGCCTCACTTCAGCCCCAGAGTGTTCACCAAATGCATGGCAGTGGTCACAGCTCATCTGAGACGTCAAGGATTCCAGGTGTTTCCTTATTTGGACGACTGGCTCCTCTCCGCCACCACCAGGTGTCAGCTTCTTCAGACCAGAGACTACACTCTACAGCTTTGCAGGAGTTTGGGAATTTCAGTAAATTTGAAAAATCTTCTCTGCTGCCTTGCCAATCTATCACCTTTATAGGCGCAGAATTAAACACCGTCAAAATGTTAGCCAGACTAACAGATCAAAGAATTCTGGACATCCAAAAATTTGTTCGGATTTTATTGCAGAGCAACAAGGTCAAAGCCAGATTTATACTGAAGGTTCTAGGTCTTATGGCTGCGGCCATTGTTCTTCTACCACTGGCTCGCTTCCACATGCGTCTTCTGCAGTGGATGCTATTCACGCAGTGGTCGTACCACAGTCTCCCGATGAGGCACGAAATCTTAGTCACACAGTCGTGCAGAACTCATCTGAATTGGTGGATATCTTCCCCTCTTCTTCATCAGGGCCGACCCTTTGTTTCCCCTCCTCCAGTTGCCACAGTTACTACGGATGCCTCTCTGATCGGGTGGGGGGGGCATTATCAGGGCAGGATGGTCCACGGGACGTGGCAACCCATAGAATACCATCTGCACATAAATGTCCTGGAGATGAGAGCGGTGCTTTTAACGTTGCAGGCCCTCAACGACTTTCTTCCCACGGGGACTATTGCAGTACAAACGGACAACATGTCCGTGGTCTGGTACATCAACAAGCAGGGCGGGACCAGGTCCTATCCATTGTGTCGAGAAGCTCTCAGACTTTGGCAATGGGCAATCACCTCTCATCGGTTTCTGATAGCAATGCACATCCCCGCAGTTCCAACCTCTTGGTGGACAGGCTGAGCAGATCCATTCTGATGCCTCACGAGTGGTCTCTCAATCAATCTGTAGTGGATCAGATTTTTCTGCAGTGGGGCACTCCTTGTTGCGATCTTTTTGCTACTCCTCAAAACAACAAGTGCCCTGATTATTTCACCCTCTTTCCCCTTCCAGGCCAACCCCTGAGAGACTCTCTAACCCAGGATTGGCCCCGGGGACTTCTGTACGCTTTTCCTCCTTTTCCCTTGATTCCACAAGTCATTCAGAAAGCCACCGTTTTGAGAGCCAAGTTGATTCTCATTGCCCCTTATTGGCCTCGACAAATTTGGTTTCCGTCTCTGCATCGTCACCTTCTGGTGCAGCCCTGGCATCTGGACCCAGTTCCGGATCTCTTGATCCACCAGTTGGGTCAGCAGCACCGGGCCATTCATTCTCTCAACCTCACTGCTTGGTTGCTCCACTTCCTTCCCTAGCCAGGCTTCCGATGATCTCTGACTCCGTCAGAGACATCTTAGTGTCTTCCTTAAAGTCGTCCACTAGGACTGTTTATGCTAGCAAGTGGCGACCTTTTTCTGTTTGGGCAAATTCCAGGAATATTGATCCCTTTACTGCTCCTGTACATTCTGTTTTAGATTTCCTGGTGGAGGTTTTTCATTCAGGATCCTCGTCATCTACAGTTAAAGTACAACTGGCTGCTATTTCCAAGTATCATGTTGGCTTGCATGACAATAACATTATGTCTCATAGATTATGCAAGGCCTTTCTGAGAGGAGTTTTTCTCCTAAAGCCGCCTATAAAGCATCCTCCTCCGCAATGGGATCTAAACTTAATGTTGGCATCCTTGATACTACCTCCCTTCGAACCGTCTGCTTCATGTTCTTTGAAGTTATTGACCTGGAAAACTATATTCTTACTGGCTGTCACTTCAGCAAGAAGAGTTTCCGAAATTCAGGCTCTCTGCATTCGTTCCCCTTACTTGGTTTTTCATAAGGACAGAGTATCATTAAGAACGAACCATTCCTTTCTCCCCAAAGTTGTGTCTCAAACCAATATTAACCAATCTATAGATCTACCAGTCTTCTTCCCAAACTATTCCGACAGAGCTGAACAGAAGCTTCATTTTTTGGATGTCCATCGTCAGCTCAGGTACTATTTACATAGAACTAAACAATTCAGAAAATCGGACCAATTGTTTGTCTCCTATGCAGAAAACAGGATAGGTCTTCCAGTTTCTAAAGTGACCTTATCCAGATGGTTGACTTCCACCATTTCCTTTGTGTACTCTCTCAGAGGCAAGCAGCTATCTTCTAAACCAAAAGCACACTCAACCAGGAGTCTATCCACTTCTGCAGCCTTTCAGGATAGACTACCCATTGATACTATTTGTGCAGCAGCTACTTGGGCCACACCTCATACCTTTGTCTCTCATTACAAGTTGGACTTGGCCTCCAGAGATAGGGCCAGTTTTGGTTCCACAGTTCTCAAGAGTCTGTTCCATTGAGCCACCCGGGATACAGGTGCTAGGGACGCGGTCCCATCCAGCAAGAATGAAGGCGAGATTGACAACTTAACATTTAGAAGTTATGTACCTACCATAACGTTCCATGTTAGTTGTCTTCTCTCGCCTTCTTTCTTGCGTCCCTCCCTCCTACCCCCTGGCCTGGACAGATCTTGAAGAGTTCCTATCAGGTTGTTTCCTCCTGAGCCTTCATATGAGGACTCTTTTTATGAACTTGTTTTCCTAATTATGGTTAGGTTAGTCCTTAGCAGGGTAGGTTAGCTGCCAAACGAGATCTGAGGTAGTTCCGCCTTGCATCATGGGATATAGGGTTGCCTCGAGCTGGTAAAAGGAGTTCTCAAGCTAAAGCAAGTGCCGAGTCGGAGCCGAGGATCGGCTCCGAACCCATCCAGCAAGAAAGAAGGCGAGAGAAGACAACTAACATGGAACGTTATGGTAGGTACATAACTTCTAATTTATGCCTAAGGTGGTATCCAGTGTAGCTCTTAACCAAACCATTCATTTGCCAACTTTTTATCCAAATCCACAGAACAAGGGGCAGAAAATTCTGCATTCTTTGGACGTACACAGGCAACTTAGATTCTACTTGGACAAAACTAAAGTTTTCAGAAAGACAGAACAATTACTAGTGGCATATGCTGCAGCATCACAAGGAAAGGCTATTTCCAAGCAGACTATTTCGAAGTGGATATGTCACTGCATTCGTTTCTGCTTCTCACAGCATGGCAAACCAGTGCCTAAGGGCATTAGGCCACATTCAACCAGAGCTGCAGCCACTTCTGCAGCTTTTCTCAGAGGAGTACCATCCAAAGACATTTTAGAGGCTGCTACTTTGAGTTCAGTACATACCTTTACAAAACATTACAATCTGCCTCTTTACTCTAAATCCAGGGCAGGCTTTGCCATTGCAGTTCTGCAGGGCCTCATAGCCGCTCCTAATGCTGTTTAGCTCCAGCCCCCCCAACCATAGCTTTGGGACTCAACCCAAATGTAATGACTGCAACAGTGAAATGCGAAGCACATAGTACAGTTGTGTACACTTACCATAAATGTAGATGTTCGAGTGTATTCACTGTTGCAGTCCAGTTACCCACCTGCCAACCCCCTTATTTTTGCTGGAACTTATCTTTACTTCTCTAATCTATACAACCTAGGTGGTGTATTTGCTTATAGATGAAGGTAAAGCTTATTTTGGTGCATGTATGTTTTATTTACATATTTTTAGTCTACCTTCTGGGGGCACCTGACATCTGGGGCAAGAAAAACTGAAGAAAATGGCATCGGCTGCATCTTTTATACCCCTAATGACCTGACGTCAGGGAAGAGGCGACAGCAACCGACGCAGGACCCAAGACTTTGGAATTCAGGCCGACTGAGGGCAACCTGCCAGCAGGATAACCCAAATGTAATGACTGCAACAGTGAATACATTCGAACATCTACATTTATGGTAAGTGTACACAACTGTACTTTCCAGTGTATGCTCGGGCCAGTAACTTTCAAATTTTTTTCTTTTGAGAAGCTTTCATATATAGCTTTAATAATATTTTGCATAAATAGTTAGTTAGCTCTTATAGCTTTCCTGCAGTTCCCCTTCCTGTGTTATATTAGTTTCTGACTATATTTACTCTTTAAAATATTGGCCTCGTTGTTTTTTGGCCTAGTGCACTTCAGTGTGCCTTAGATATTCTATATAGTTATAATTATAGTATAACAGTTTTTGGTGTGGTATTATACATTTACTATATTTACTCTTCAAATAGATGGCCTCATTTTTTCGGCCTAGTTAACTTGAGTGTGGTTAGACTTCTATAGTAGTTTTAGTATAGAGTTTTTGAATTCCTTTATCTTAGGCTCTTTGTGTGTGTGTGTGTGTGTGTGTGTGTGTGTGTGTGTGTGTGTGTGTGTGTGTGTGATTAGAGCCTAGTCTTGCTAATTTCTCTCTGAAATTTGATCTGTGTGGGTTTAGTGTGGTATCATAGCAGATGATGACAAGCATCCCAAGTCCAGTTTTAAAAAATGTCCGGACTGTAATCAAAAAGTGCCAGTCACTGATGGGCATGTTACATGTGTATATTGTTTAGGGGCTGTCCACTTGCAAGAATCTTGTGCTATCTGCCATTCCTTTTCTTCCAGGATGTTGTTAGAGAGGAAAAGGAAATTAATGGATAGATGGATAGAGGTTTGCTAAAACACCCTTTTCAAGAGGCATTGAGTGACCAGGATGTTGCTAGCAAATCATCCAAGTCCTCCAAGTCATCTGCTGAATTTAAGGACTCAAAAAAAAATCAAAAGCAAAAAAAATCTGATGAGACATCAGCTCCACATTTTTCGGAGCTGACAGTCTTTTCTTTTCAGAGCCGGCCCACAGTCTTGGAGCCGGTATCCAAAGTGCCTCAATCACCTTTGCTTCAGTTGGCGCCATTGGTGCATTCATCTTGGTTGTCTATCAGCCTTTCAGATTTGGATATGGATCGATTGGTGCAGAAGCTTCTACAGGCACCAGACCTTGTAATTACTGTCAGCTGTGACCCAAGTGGCTTCGGAGCCTAAGTCCACTACCCCTGCTTTGACTATTCCTCCTCCGAGGCATGTTGGCCCTTCAGAGCCAGAAGAATCAGACATGTTGATCATGGAGCCATTGGGGTCGAGGCCTGTTCCAGTGTCCTCGGCTCCATCCACTCTGATGTCCTTGGTGCCGACCGGGGATTCTAGGAGTCGACACTCTCCAGTCGGCTATGGAGAGGATAGTCGAACTGACTTGTCAGTGCCGACTCTCCCTCTTGGGGCTTCGGCTCGGAGGAACTCTGCTCTTGCCTCTGACTCAGTGCGGGAGGGTTTGACGGTTCCCTCAGATCCGTTGATTCCTTCCCATCTGAGCCATGGTGCCTTCGATGCAATGAGGAGAGCTTTGTCACCCAAGACATCCTCGATTTCAGGCCTTGCTTCCTCGTCCCCTAAAGTGCCTGTCTGCTTCTGCTTCCATCATCCAGGCTAAGTGTAGAGACCCAGAGCCTCAGGTAGCCCCACAGGGTGCCCCTTGCTCTTCTGAGACCCCCACTGAGGAGGTTCCTAGGAAGAGATTGTGCAAGAGGAGACACTTGACTCCCCACAGGAGTCTTTAACATTCGATACTGACTTGGATGAGTCAGAAGGGTCCTCACGGTCTCCCTGGATATCTCTTTTGCTGAGATACTTGAGGTCCTTAGGCAAAGGGATGATTGGCAATCCAAAAACCGGTGATTGACAGTCCAAAAACCCTACTGAGGATGAGTCGGTTCTCCTGAAGGCTTTCGGGTTTCAACCCTTCACCTCTTGGGTGTCTTTGCCCTTCGATGAGCTTATGCAGCTGGTCTCTCGAAGTGCGTGGGAGTCGCTGGAGTCCATGGAGCCTGTCCTTAGGAGGCCTAACAAGTTTATATCAGCCCCGTCAGACACAACATCCTTAACCAAAGGAGTTCCTGTTGTTGCCATGGTGGTGGCGGCGGCCACCAAAAAGGAAATGTCTGAGACTTCCTCGTCTATCCATCCTCCTAATAGAGAGTCTAGGATCATGGATAGATATGGGAAACGCATGTTCAGTTCAGCGACTTTTGCTCTCTGTTCACTGAACTACTTAACCCATTTTACTACGTTGCAAAGAGATCTCCTTAAGGAGTTGGGAGATACTGTTCAGGGTACAGTGGCTGCAGGTGCCTCTGATAAAGTTGCTGCCCAGCTTTCTACCCTAAATTCTATTGTCAACTCATCCATGCGTCTCATATCGTATGCAGCTGATGGAACGAGTAGGGCAGCAGGTACAGGAATCACTGTTAGAAGACAGTCCTGGATGCGCTTGTGTTCCTTCGCGGAGCCCTTCAAGTCATCCTTTGTAAACACCCCCTTTGATAGCTCATCCCTTTTTGGGCCTAAAGTGAAGGAAACCTTGACCAGGTGTGAACAGGAGGGAAAGACACTCTGCCATTGGAGTCCATTTTTCCACCCCTACCCGACCTTATCCCAAAGGTCAAAGGGGAGGGAAAATGTGGTTCCGGAAAGCCCAAGGAGCCTTTCAGGACACACGGGGTGAACCCCCCTCCAGGGCCAGAGGAGAGGGTAATAGTGGAAGATGCCGCCCCCCCCAGCAGAGGGGGTCCGCAACATCAGGGTGACAGAGATCACTTCTCTAGGCAACCCTACCAGCACTCCTGAAAAGACTGTCCTGCTCTGGAGGCAGTCGGGGGTCGCTTGTCTTTGTACCCAGACACCTGGCAAAAAATAAAAGACAGCTGGGTACAAAGTATCATTTCCAGATGGTACTTCATACCATTCGCCACACCCCCTCCGTCTATAAGGAGAATCCCGGAAGTTCCACCCAGTTACAGGGAACAGGCAACTATAGAGGTCCGAAAGTTGCTAGAAAAAGAGTCATCCAGCCAGTCCCAGCAGACCAAACAGGATCCGGAACTTACTCAAGATTCATTTTGGTTCCAAAGAAAACGGGACTGGAGACCTATTTTGGACCTCAGCAGACTGAACCAATATGTAAAGAAAGAGAAGTTTCAGATGGTCACGCTTCAGTGTATAATTCCCTTCTTAGGGAAAGACAATTGGATGTGCTCGATAGATCACAAGGATATGTACTACCACATAAAGATGGCCAGGCCATCCAGAGATCACCTGCATTTCTGGCTGGGAGCCAATCATTTTCAGTTTCGAGCCCTGCCCTTTGGTCTCACTACAGTCCCCCAGAGTGTTCACCGAATGCATGACAGTGGTCATGGCTCACCTGAGGCATCTAGGATTCCAGGTGTTTCCGTACCTAGACGATTGGCTCCTTTCCGCCACCACCAGGCATTAACTTATTCAGGCAAGGGAGTACACTGTCACTCTGCAGTCATCTAAGCATTACAGTCAACTCAGAAAAGTCTGCCTTATCCCCATCGCAACATATCGTTTTTATCGGGGCAGAGCTAGACACCTCAACCACCACTCTAAGGCTACCAATAGAAAGAGTCTTTCTCCTTCGTCAGCATGTGACAACATTGGTATCGAAAGACAGAGCACCAGCATCAGAAGTTCTGAAAGTATTGGCTATGATGGCTGCAGCAATCCTAGCCATACCATTAGCAAGAATGCATATGCAGATCCTTCAGTGGCTGCTGTTCGTTCAATGGTCTTACCAGGCACTACCCGTTGACCACTCAGTATTGGTTACAAGCTCTTGCAAGAAAGACCTCCAGTGGTGGTTGACGTCTCTTCATGTCACCATACGACGCCCCTTTGTTCTACCCCCTCCAGTAGCCATTGTGACCACGGACGTTTCCCTGATGTGGGGGGAGGGGCACTTTCAGGGAAAGACTGCCCAAGACACATGGACCAATCAGGAGTCACATTTGCATATCAATATCCTGGAGATGAGAGCAGTACTTTTGGCATTGCAGTACTTCCAGGACTCTCTTCCTCTAGGAACAATTGGGATTCAGACCGACAATATGTCAGTAGTGTGGTATTTGAACAAGCAAGGGAGAACCAGATCTTACCCCCTTTGCCGAGAAGCCCTCAGAGTTTGGCAGTGGGCTGTGTCCTCACACTGCTTTCTGTTGGCAGCGCACATCCCGGGTAGATCCAACATTATAGCAGACAAACTAAGCAGGGCAATCTTGTTGCCACACGAGTGGTCCCTCAAGAAAGAGATTGCGGACAGGATTTTCTGCAAATGGGGCCAGCCTTGCTGCAACCTTTTTGCCAGTCACATCAGCACAAAATGCAGAAGCTACTTTGCCCTGATTCCCCCTCTAGGAGAAGCCCCGAGGGATACACTCGTACACAATTGGCCCCCGGTTCTCCTCTATGCATTTCCACCAATACCATTGATACCCAAGGTTTTACAGAAAGCAAAATCCCTGGGAAGGACCATCATCCTTATAGCCCCTCATTGGGCTCGGCAGATTTGGTTCCCATTCCTTCAGCATCATCTCTTGGAGGATCCCTGGTTTCAGGACCCAGTTCCAGACCTCCTGACACACCCATCAGGGGACCTTCATCCCTCTCTGCAGTCACTGAAGCTGACAGCTTGGCTGCTCCAGTTCCCCTCATAGCCAAGCTTCTCATAACCTTTCCATTGAGACAAAACAGATCCTTCTGTCTTCTCATAAGCCATCCACTAGAAAATGATATCTTAGTAAGTGGAAGAGATTTTCCATATGGGCCTCTAAGAATAATATTGATCCTTACCCAAGTCCCCATGACATCCATATTAGAATTTTTGACCATGATCTTTAACAAAGGAACAGCAGCAACAGTTCAGGTTCAGTTGGCTGCTATTTCTAATTTTCATCTTGGAGTTGACATTTTAAATATCATGTCCCACAAGTTATCCAAGGCTTTTCTCAAGGGGACATTTCATATGAGACCACCTGTGAAAACTCCCTATTCTCCATGGAATCTAAATTTTATGCTGTCACGTATGATTCTTCCTCCTTTTGAACCAGCATCATCTTGTGACCTCAAATATTTGTCATGGAAAACCATTTTTCTGGTAGCTATTACTTCTGTCCGCAGAGTGTCAGAGCTTCAGGCTTTATCTATCAACCCTTCTTATTTGATTTTACATGCTGACAGAGCATCTCTTAGGACAGATCCTTCCTTTCTGCCCAAAGTTTGTTCAGAAACCAATAATCTGAAGTAGTTAACTTCATTTTATCTGCAACCTGTGGGTATACGTATCCATATCGGATCTGAGCCAGCAACCTTTTTTCTGGCATCTGCTCCAAGCTCCGAGCTCCTCCCCTACCCATAATACACCACTACCTCCTATCTTCCCTCAGATCTTGTTTGCCGTGCCATAGTAAGCATCGTGATATCCTTTGCTCTAAGCTTCAGGGATAAGTAAGTAGGTTAATTCTGTTTTTGTGTGCAAGTGGTAGTTAGTTTTCCCTTCCTCCCCTTTTTAGTGTACGCTGTTCATTGGTACAACTTCAAAAAAAATTTTTTTTTTTATTGCTGAAAGTAGTTCTAGGCCCACTTCCCTTCAGCTTGTGTTAGCATGTTGTGTTCTCTTTAGGGACTGGCGATTAGTGTTAGACTGTGGTTGATTAGCCTAAGTTGGTTTTCAAAAAATGCACAGTGTGGCCATAAGCTCTCACCGGCCAATGGTCACACACTGTGTGTAATATGTTTGGGAGGGCCCCATTTATCAACACAGTGTTCAATCTGTGCAGGCTTTAACCCGAGGGAACTCAGGGACAGGAAGGTCAAGTTAGTTGCCAGGGGTCTTCTCCCTGCCTCCATGCTGGATTCTGCCACGGCCTCGGTCTTAGGTACTCCCGCCCAACCACCCACTCAGACAACGACTCAAACTCCAACTTGTTCTGGTGTTGGGGGAGACAAAGATAAAGAAAAAGCAAGAGAGAGAGAGGGAAAAAGAAAAGGACAGAGAAAGGCGCAAGGAGGATAAAAAGAGGAAGAGGGATAGGCCTCGCAAGATGTCTCCAGACACGGAATCTTTCCCTACTCCACCATCCAAGACTGAGGCCAGCTTCTCCCAGGCTCCGCTCACCCAGTTTCTCACCGGAGCTGTTGGAGTCTTCTGATCTGAGGCCTTCCTCAACCTTACTGTGCAGACCAGCCAGATCCGAGTCAGTCGCCTCTTTGCGATCGACTCGGAGCCTGTCAGACTTGGACATGGACAGGATGATGCTGAGATTCGATCGACTCAGAGCCTGTCAGACTTGGACATGGACAGGATGATGCGGAGATTCATTCAGACCCAAATACAGATGGGAGTCTTGCCAGGCTTTCTGCCCCATTTCACCTTCCCCGATCTGTGTGGCTGCTTTGGGGTTCTTGGATCCAAGACTCTTTGGAGCTGGTAGCTCGGCGTCGATGGTTCCACCAACCTCGACTCCGGCTGTTACCTTGAGTTCGAATCCAGCCAGTTCAGATCCGAGTGACTCTTGGAGCCGTGGATAGGGAGTCTGACCCGAGGGAATGGATCCATCATAGTCTCCAACCTTTTCAGATCCGAACCTTTCCCTTGGACCTCAGGCTACCCTCACTTCAGCTCCGATCCCCGCTTTGGACCTGGGGAGTGCTTCTTCCTTGCTGGGTGCCAAGGAGGTACCCTCTCCTTCGGCATTCGAAGTGGTGGAGAGGGTTCTCTCCCAGGGATTGAGATCTCGGCCCATTTCCTCGGATTCCACTCAGACTCCACTGGATTTGGCGACTACTCCCTTCATACTGTTTCACGGGCCTATCTACTTTCTGGGTGTTCCCACCAGTGGACCCCTTGGTGGACCTTATCACCATACGGGCATGGAAGGAGCCTAACACTGTAGAGCCCATCCCCAAACGCCCTGACAATATTCTTTCTCCTCCCACCGACAGACAACCTTGGTCTTGGAGCCCCCGTTGATGCTATGGTGGTCGCAGCAGCCACCAAGAAGGAACTGGTGCAAGAGAGTTCTTCAGTCCATCCACCGGACAAGGAGTCCAGGTCGGTGGATAGGTTTGGGAAGCGCGTTTATTCGTCAGTGACCTTTTCCATCCGTGCACTAAACTATTTGGCACATGTGATACTGCTGCAGCGAGACCTTGTCTCAGAATTCGCTGAGTCTCCCCCAGAGTCCTTATCGCAGCAGGACAAACAACTGTTCTTTGCGAAAATGTCAACTCTGAAGTTTGTATCAAACACGTCCATGCGTCTCCTTTCCCACGCCACGAAAGGAGCAGATAGGGCAGCTGGGACAGGCGTAGCCATGAGGCATCATGCCTGGCTCAGGTTGTGTCAGTTTGCGGACCCTTTCAAGGCGCCATTTACTAATGCTCCCTACGACGGTTCCTCCCTTTTCAGGAAGACAGTACGTGATACTCTTGTCTAGAGCTAAAATGATGGGAAGACTTTGTCTGCCGTCGGGATCCGCTTCTCTAGCTGTCAACAGTCCTTTTCTACAAACCAAAGAGGGCAAAAGAAGCTGTGGTTCTGGAAATCACAGTTTTCCCGTGAGTTTCAGGACAACTCTTCCCCCAGAGACAGAGGGGGACAGGATCGACACCGAACCAGAGGTAGAGGGGGTCCCAGGAACTTCGGGTCTAGGGAACCTTTTTCTGACAGGCCCACTCAGCAGCCCTGAGGGGTCATCCGACTGTCCTGCTCTGGAGGCAGTCGGGGAAGAGTGCTACAAATAGTATCCAGAGGCTACACTATCCTGTTTGTTGCCCCGCCAAGTGCTACAAGACGCCTCCCAGATGTCCCACCTGCTCACAGGGGGGCTGCAGCTCTAGAGGTTTCAAAGCTGCTTCACAAACGAGCCATCAAACCGGTCCCCCTCGACCAGTCCAGATTAGGGGTTTACTCCAGGTTCTTTTTAGTGCCAAAAAAGACGGGGAACCTCAGGCCCATTTTGGACCTGTCAACCTTGAACCTGTCTGTCGCCAAACAAAAGTTCCGGATGGTCACCCTACAGTCCATTCTACCTTATCTCCGAGAGTGCGACTGGATGTGCTTGTTAGACCTCCAGGATGCTTAGTACTATATCAAGGTCCACGGAAGCTCCAGGGGTTTTCTTCAGTTCTGGCTGGGAGCCAGTCACTTCTAGTTCAGAACTCTACCCTTTGGTCTCACCACAGCCTCCAGGGTGTTCACCAAGGTAATGGCAGTAGTAGCAGCTCACCCGAGGCTTCAGGAAATTCGGGTATTTCCTTACCTGGACGACTAGCTCTTCGCTGCGTCCACCAAATGTCTTCTGTGTTTGGCCCAAGACTATTTTCTCCTCTTGGCAGATTGGCTGGGGATTACAGTCAATGTCTACAAATCCCTTTTGCAACCAGTACAAGTTCTAGATTTCATTGGGGCATGGCTAGACACACTGCAGCTAAAAGTTTTCTTAACACCAGACAGGCTCTCACACCTCAGGTACCACATCGCTCTATTCATGAACCTCAAATTTCCAAAGGCGAGCGATGTGCTTCGGGCCCTAGGCTCCATGGCTGCCTCTATTTCTATTCTCCCTTGCACACGCCTCCATATGCAGGTCCTTCAATGGCCTCTAGCTGTCCAGTGGTCTTGGCTAGACCTACCCATGGATTTTCCGATAAGGATCAGTCACACCTGCAGGACATCTCTCCTTTGGTGGCTCCTTTCACCAGAGGTTGCAGTGGGGCGCCCTTTCATGTCATCTCCAGCCCAAGCCACAGTGACCACGGACGCCTCCCAGTTCAGGTGGGGAGGGAACACTGTTTGGGAAGGACAGTCCAAGGCACATGGCCCCAGATAGAGACCAAGTTACACATACATGTTCTAGAGATGAGGGCAGTGCTTTTAGCGTTGGAAGCCTTCCACAATGTCCTTCCTCTGGGTACAATTGCAATTCAGTCAGACAACATGTCGGCTGTCTGGTATATCAACAAGCGGGGGGAACCAGATCTTATCCTCTGTGTCGCGAGGCCATGAGAGTGTGGGAGTGGGCGATTTCCACCGGTCGGTTTCTGATTGCAACGCACATCCTGGGACGCTCCAACATTTTAGCGGACAGATTGAGTCGAGCTATTCTGATGCCTTATGAGTGGTCTGTGAAACAGTCAGTAGCAGAAGAGAAATTCCTTGCATAGGGACAGCCTTCCTGCGATCTCTTCGCATCTCCTTCCAACGTGAAGTGCAGCAAGTTCTTCGCTCTGATTCCCTCACCAGGGGATGCCCCCAGAGACGCTCTATTCCATGTTTGGCCCCCTGGGTTATTGTATGCTTACCCACCATTACCACTCATTCCAAAGTTTCTTCAAAAAGCCTGTCGACTGGGGTACATAATAGTGAGTCTCATTGCCCCATTCTGGCCTCAAGTTTGGTTCCCCTTCCTTTGGTCTCATCTTCTAGCCCCTCCGTGGATTCTGGATCCCTGCCCAGATCTAATCGCTCATCCTTCGGTTGCTTACCTTCCCAGTCTGGACAGTCTAAAGCTGACAGCTTGGCTGCTCCAGTCCCCTTGATTGCCAGGACTCCCAGTCTTTCATCCCCTGTAAAATCTATACTTGTGGCTTCTCTTAAAGATTCCACTAGGAAGGTCTATCGTGGTAAATGGAAACGTTTCTCCTTCTCTTAAAGATTCCACTAGGAAGGTCTATCGTGGTAAATGGAAACGTTTCTCTATCTGGGCCTCTCAGAGAAACCTGGATCCTTTTACAGCCCCTGTTCCAGCAGTGTTGGAATTCTTAAATAGTATTTTTCAGCAAGGAGCTAGCTCTTCCATGGTAAAAGTACAGCTGGCAGCCATTTCTAATTTTCATGCAGGTGAAAATAAGATTGCACTCACCTCTGCTAGGCTTTGTAAAGCCTTTTTAAAAGGCACCTTCCTTCTGCGTCCTCCCATCAAAGATTCACTTCCTCCTTGGGATCTCACTTTGGTTCTCCAGTCATTAGTATCTCCTCCTTTTGAACCTGCTGCATCAGTGGATCTAAAGGTTTTGTCTTGGAGGACAGCCTTCCTAGTGGCTATTATGTCGGCTAGGAGGGTCTCTGAGCTGCAGGCTTTGTCTGCCGTGCCTCCTTATTTGGTCTTCCATAAGGACAGGGTCTCTCTTCATACAAATCCTTCATTTTTACCCAAAGTGGCATCTCAAACAAACATAAACCAAACAATTAAGCTACCTGTTTTCTTTCCAAATTTTCAGAACAAAGGGGAATATAAACTTTATTTGTTAGATGTTCATAGACAACTTCGTTTTTACCTTCATAGAATACAATCCTTCCATAAGTCCAATCAATTATTTGTCTCATTTTGCAAACCTCATCTGGGCAAGGCCATTTCCAAGGTTTCTTTAGCCAGATGGATCACGCTTTGCATTCTACACATTACGAAGGCAAGGAGTTATCTCCTTCTGGTCTGATTAAAGCTCACTCTACCAGGTCCATGGCGACTTCGCTGCTTTTTGGTCTAAGGCTCCTTTGGATAACATTTGCACAGCAGCAACTTGGGCAAATTCTCACTTTCATCTCCCATTTTAAGTTAGATGTGATTTCCAGAGGGAGAGCATCCTTTTGGCTATGTGGTGCTCAGGAATATCCTTCAGTGAGGGCCTCCCAGGAATTGTTGAGTAGCTGGGGACTCTGTCTCACAGGTTGCAGATAAAATTAAGTTAACTACTTTTATTTATTTATTGTATGTTTGTTGACCAGGCTAGTCCAGCTAGATATATGTCCATTTTCAGTGGAAGCCCAGGGAGAAAAGCTCCAACAACAAAAAATAGGCCAAGACAATGATATTTACAATAGAAATTGGTACATTACAAAGCTTTATAACATATTACATATCTAGGATTTTATATTCTGTATTCCAATAGGGAAAAACCTGATGTAAATAAACCTAGATGCAACAGTAGTTTGTATTAATAATGCAAATTATATCTAAGAGATACTATAGATTCTAAAGTCGCACAAAAATATCAAGTATAGATTCCTGGCTCCACAAAGTCTGCTCTTCACTTTTTCCCTTAGAACTGCTCTATCTCTCAATTTAAACACCATATTCTCATTCTAAGGCCCTTCACTGGTCCAATTAAGTAATCCTACAAGTTAGCACTATTAAACCATAAGCACTACTTACTCTTATACTCTCTACGATTACCCTGTCCTCTATTGGTCCATCTTAAATTCAGTTTCCCTGTTACTCTAGCATGTCCAAAGGTCAGTCAATGGTTTCCTCTCCAGTCCAGCTGGTGAATCTGGGAATTTTGAGGCAATGTTACAACTGTCTCATGTACACGGACAACCCTCTCCTCCTCCACACAGGTTCAAATATATGTTAGAGATGCAACTATTTAGCCAAAATGGAGGCTGAGCTCTCTCATCTCAAAACTGGTGTAACCAGTCAGGAGGAGAAGGTAACCTCACACAACACAATTCCAGTATCACATAGTCCCACCACATCAGCGAACCAAACACATAAATACACAAAAACATAGTCGGAGGCTCTAAATAAAAATCTACCTAAGCGACAGAGACCTCCAAAGCAGACACCCAAGCAAACGCTACCTCAAAACACACACAACACATAACCCACAAAGTCAGTGTGCCAAGCAGCCACAGCCCTTAAGGCTGAATAACACACCTGATACTCTTGTTATAGGTGACTCTATTGTCAGACACACTGACATCCCGCTCACCAGGCTGAATAAAGAGAAGGTCACAGTGAGCTGCCTGTCGGGTGCTAGGATCCGACACATAACGCAAGCACTCGGGTCACTCCAAAGCAAATACAAATATGACTCAGTCATTGTACATGCTGGTGTGAATGACCTGAGACGTACCTCCCTGGACTACATGAAAAGAGACAGAGGAGCTCTCTGATCATGTAGCCCAGGCTGGTATGACCCTGACCTTGAGCAGCATCTTACCCTCACCTAGAATGATGCCACAGTACAAAGACAAAATGATCGATTTTAACAATTGGCTAAAATTTTGGTGTCATTCAAAGGGGATCCAATGTCTGTCAGCCTGGGATGACATGCTTGACAAGCCACGTTGCTTTGCTAGGGATGGCTTGCACCTGTCACCACTGGGCTTTCGGATATTGGCAAAGGCTCTTGCCACCCCCATAGTGCCTTTTTTAGGCAAGGCTCAAAAGTCAAACCCACCCCCATAGACAGCACAAGGAACAAGAAACTAAGGGTAATGCTGCTAAACGCCAGAAGTCTTAACCTCAAGATGCACGCACTCGAAGCTCTCCTCAGTATGGAGAACATCGATATCTGTGCAGTGACAGAAACCTGGTTCAAGGCTCCAGAGAGCACCCCAGCACTACCAGGCTATACCTCGTATCATGCTTTTTGGCCCCAAAACCCGGACCGAACCACAAAAGGAGGGGGAGTTTCCATATTTATCAAGGATATCCACACCTCCAGGTTAGTGGCATTGCACGAAGTATCGGAGACCAACCATGTGCAACTAACAGTGGGCAAGACTGCTTTTCAGTTTATAGCATCCTACAGACCACCCTCTCAAAGTCAGGAATCCCATTCGGCTTTCCTGAAAACATTGAAGAACATGAAGATCTCTCCGAACACCATTATATTGGGCGACTTCAACTACCCAAACATTGACTGGGAGCACTACTCAAGCCCCAGCACCTTAGCCCAAAGATTCCTGGAAATTATTAACTCAAATGCTATGGAACAACTAGTCACCACTCCCACAAGAGGGGACAACATACTAGACCTGATCATTACCAACATGGGGACTCTATGCTCCACACCAGAAGTATATCCCTCATTGGTGTAAGATCAGACCATAAATTAATTTCACTGGATGTCCACATCCCGACCCCACCCCCAGCCCAGAAAACCACAGTGAAAAACTTCTCAAAAGCGAACTTCTCACTTCTCAAAACCGAAGTGGAATCCTTCAAGGCCCCAGGGCCAGTGGAAACTACAGCCCAAACTGCAGAATCCTATATAAATGCATTCTACGGACATCTCCAGGAATGCATGGATCATGCTATCCCAAACAAAACCAAGACCCAATCATCCAAAGGCAGGCATCCAGTCTGGTGGACCCCTGCCATAAATAAACTGTACAACAGAAGGAGGAAGCTACTACATGATAGAGCAAAATCCCTAATAGGGAAGGCATCTCTGATCAGTACTAGCAAAAAATTATGATCACTCATAAAATCCTCCAAGGCCAGCTTCGAGAGAAAAATTGCACAGGACACCAAAGACTGTCATAAGGCTTTTTTCAGTTATGTTAGAAACCTGGGATGCAACTCCCAGACTTGTTCTGAGTTGATTCTAAACGACAAAAAATACACTGAACCCACAGACATCGCCAATATCCTGGCAGACAGGATGTTCTTCATCTCACATTGCTGCAGTCCTTACACTTGGGTAGTCCGCTGTCCTCGGTCGGCCCGAATATCAAAGTATAAGGCTGACGTCGGTCAAGGCGCATTTGACTGACATCAGAACGTCAGGGTACAAATGCGCATGACCGACGTCATATCCTCAGTCTTTTTTGCCGCATGGTCCGATGCAGAAGCAGCTTTGCAAGTGCCGGTTGGCGTTCTGAAATTTTTCGATTCCGGAGTTTCAGACCGACTCAAAGTTGGCTAAGTACCCCGTTGGGGAATATTTTAGTTTTTTCTTGCCTCAGTGGTTTACCGGATGTCAGAAAAAGTGAATAATTGTATTTCTTGTGGGAAACAGATACCGCATAGAGATTATCATACTTTGTGTATTCCTTGTTTAGGGCCTGAGCACGACGTTGTTGGGTGCCGCTCTTGTGCTAGATTCAATAAACGCACTATAAAGAGAAGGTTAGATTGTGCCAGGTTAGTCTTCGTGAAGCGGTGCAATTATAAAATGCCGTCGGATGCGCCGATGCCCGCTTCCTCGAAGAAGCGCAAGGACAAAGCAATTAAGCCTAGGCTAGAAGAACCGTCCGTACCGGACGCCGGTTCTTTAGAGGTGTCGGTGGAGCCGGTGGTTCCACCGGAGGTTTCTTTGGGTTCCCAGGGAGAGACTTTGTTATTGCAGGATGTGGCCTCTCAGGAGGCAGGTCAGGGTGATGGGGCTTCTCAGGTTACTATACTCCCCTCCCTGCCTAGGGTGGTTAGGCCCTCTCCTTCTGTTTCCAAGGCTTCTCCCAGAGGCAGGCCAGGTTTAGCTTCAGTTGGTGTCACCCCTAGTTCTTCAGGAACTGTGCCCAAGAAGCATATGCTTAAAATGGCAGAAGATTTGATTACTTTGATTAGGGGTTCTTTGCCCCCTCCTGATAAGAGACCTAGGGTAGAGCCTGAGCTAGGGAGTTTTGAGCAGGCTTCAGATGTTTCAGAGTTTTCGGCTGAAGACTTGCAGGAGTACTCTCCTTATTCTGATTCTGATGTGGATGATTCTACTCCTTCTGCTTCCCCTCCTGAGGATTTTTCTTTTTCAGAAACTCTTCATTCCATGAGGGAGCATTTTAAGTGGGAAGGTCAGGACTTCTCTGATTCCAGGAAAAGGCTTAGGGAATTTTGTTTTACCCCAGCATAGGCCTTTGGCTATACCTCCTGTTTTGGATGTAGTGGAAGATGTTTTTACAGAGGCTTCTCTTAATCCTGATTCTCTGCCTCCAGCTCCTGTTAAACCGGATAGGTATTACAGGGTGCCTGAAGCTCATAAGTATCTTTTAAGAGTCCTAGGGCAGACCCAGAAACTGTTAGCCAGGGGCCTAAAGGTGTTAAGGCTTCTGTTGTCAAGAATCCGGTTCCTGCAGATAAAGAGGCCAGGGCCTTGGATAGATGGGGAAAGAAAGTTTATACTTCTTCCACTCTAGCTATGAGGGCTTTGAATTGCCAGTTTCACATGTTGAAATATCAAAACTATCTCCTTTCACAATTGAAGTCTAAGGTTGATGCTCTGGCGGAAGGTATTGATTGTAAAGAGTTACAAGATTTAGTACATGTTTCTGAACAGGTGGGTAAGCATTCTTTGCAATGTGGTTTTGATGCTGTACAGGCCTCGTCTAGGGTGGCTGCCACTGGGTCAGTTCTTCGCAGGCACGCCTGGCTGAGGGATCAAAATTTATCTGACCATGTTAAAACAAGGATTTTGGATGCTCCTTTACAATCTGATGTGTTGTTTGGTTCTCCTGTTGAGACAGTTTTAAAGAAAATGGAGGACAAGGCTAAGTCTATGCAGACTGTTAAAGATTTTTTGCAGGTTCAGCCTCCAAAGTTTAGTAGAAATTGGCCTACTAAGGGGTGGACGATCCTTCTTATGATTCCCAGTCTAGGGGTAGATCTAGACGTGGCAGGGGCAGAGCTCAGGGCTCTTTCAGGCCTAGAACAGGGAGTTCTCCTGCACAGTCTTCGGGTGAGGGTAGGGGTCAGTCCTTTCGTAAACAGACCCAATGACCTACCTTTTCAGCTGCCAGAGCCTTCTCGTCTGGCAGCACCTTTGGGAGGAAGGTTGGCTCTTTTCAAAGAAAATTGGAGTTTAATTACCCAAGACAGATGGGTATTGGATATCATACACCACGGTTACAGGTTTTATTTCCATACCTTGCCTCCTTTCAAAGGCATGCCAGACGTTCCTCCTCAACAAAGAATAGAGGCTCACAAGCAAATTTCTCTGTTACTTCAAATAGGGGCCATACAGCCGGTCCCTATGCCAGAAGTGGGCCTAGGATTTTATTCTCGCCTGTTCCTAGTACCAAAGAAGGGGAACACGTGGAGACCAATTTTGGATTTATCTATCCTCAACACTTATCTGGACATTCCCAAGTTCAAAATGTTGACGTTACAACAGCTTTTACCTCTGCTGGGCAAAGATCATTGGATGGTAACTTTGGATCTCAAGGAGGCTTACCTTCATGTTCCTATCAGACTAAGTTGCAGGAAGTATCTGCGTTTCGAGCTGGGACTTCTCACTATCAGTTCTCTGCATTGCCCTTTGGCTTATCTACTGCGCCCAGAGTGTTCACGAAAGTTCTGGCTCCAGTGATAGCTTTCTTCAGGCTAAAAGGAATACAGATCTATCCTTATTTGGACGATTGCCTGATTCTGGCTCAAGGAAGGGACGAGCTTCTTCATCATTTGGAATATGTGATAGCAGTGCTAAGATGCCTGGGGTATTCTGTGAACGAAATAAAGTCCAGTCTAGTACCCTCTCAGGACATGTGCTTTCTGGGTGTAAGACTGAATACAGCATCCCAGATGGCCTTTTTAACCCCAGACAAACAAAAGAATCTTTCCCTTTACTTCCATCAACTATCTCATCAGTCCGGGCTGACTGCAAGGACAGTCCTTCAAGCCTTAGGGTTCATGGCATCTTGTATTCTGGTGCTTCCCAATGCCAAACTGCATATGAGGAAGCTGCAATGGTATCTCAAAAATGTATGGACACAGCACTGCCAGGATCCGGACACTGTCATTCAAATAATACCTTGCATTCAAAAGGAATTTTTGTGGTGGGCTCAGGAATGTCACCTAAACAAGGGACTCTCTGTGACCCGGCCAGAGGCGAGTCAGATTTTAACGACAGATGCCTCAGACAAAGCTTGGGGAGCTCATCTAAATGGAAAGTGGATACAAGACAAGTGGCCTGCCAGACTACATCATCTACATATCAACTTGAAGGAGATGTTAGCAGTCCAGTTTGCATTAATAGCTTTCAAGGATTTCCTTCTTCCAGGGCAGGTGTTGATTCTAACAGACAACACAACTGTCATGTGGTACATCAACAAGCAAGGGGGAACACATTCTTATCCTCTATGCAGGCAAGCAATGATTTTGTGGGAGACTGCTCTCAGTTTACAGCTCAATCTTCAGGCAAGGTTTCTGCCGGAGCACAGAACTCCTTAGCAGATGTGTTGAGCAGACAATTATGGATCCCCACGAGTGGAAATTGGATCCTCATGTATTTCAGAAATTGACAGTGTCATGGGAACTCCAGACATAGATCTGTTCGCTTCTCCACTAAACCATCAGCTGCCAAAGTTTTGCACGAAAGGTTTCATCCCACAGCTTGGAGAGTGGATGCTCTTTCTTTCAATTGGAGCAATCTTCATGTGTATGCCTTTCCACCTCTGCCTCTCCTCCCAAAGGTACTGCTAAAGGTCAGACAGGACAAGCCAAGGATGATTTTAATAGCTCCAGATTGGCCTCGACAGCACTGGTACCCATTACTGAGAAGTCTGGTATGGAAGCCTCCATGGCCTTTGCCTTCGATTCCACACCTGTTGTCCCAGGAGGACAGTCATTTGCTCAATGTCAAACTTCACTCTCTTCACCTAACAGCTTGGCATATTCTGTTTTAAATCATAGAGGGTCTCAACTTCCACAACAAGTTTTGAATGTGATTTTGGAAGCTAGAAGGCCTAGTACAAGGAAAGTGTACGCAGATAAATGGAAGAGATTTTTATTTTGGAGTGCAGCAAAGGATTTTGATGTTTCTGAGCCTAATTTAAGTGTGGCTCTTCAATATCTTACTGAGTTATTGGACAAAGGTTTGTCCTTCTCTTCTATTAAGGTTCATGCTGCAGCAATTTCAGCTCACTATGACTGTGACCCACCATTGTTTTCTCATCCTTTGTTCAAACAATTTCTTAGAGGGGCAAAGAATATAAGACCCCCACGTAGAGCTCCTACTCCTGCTTGGGATCTCAATTTTGTGTTGGAGAAACTCACTCTACAACCTTTTGAGCCTGCAGCTACTACTGAGTTGAAATATTTATCATGGAAGACTGCATTTTTGCTGGCCATTACCTCTGCAAGAAGGGTTTCTGAATTGCAGGCCCTTATGGCGGTTGAGCCTTTCTTAATTTTCCATAAGGATAGGGTATCTTTACGTACTAATCCTTCCTTTATGCCTAAAGTGGTTTCTAGTGTGGCTTTAAACCAAACTATTCATTTGCCTACTTTTTATGCAAATCCCCAAAATAAAGGGGAAAAGATTTTGCACACTTTAGATGTACACAGGCAGTTACGATATTATTTGGACAGAACTAAAGGGTTCAGGCAGTCTCAGCAGTTATTTGTTTCTTTTGCTTTGAGTTCTCAGGGCAAGCCTGTGTCAAAACAAACTATTTCTAAGTGGATTGGGTTTTGCATTGCTTTCTGTTATTCCCATCATGGCAAGGAGATTCCAGCTGGGATTAGGCCTCATTCCACTAGGGCTACTGCCAAGCTTTTTTGAGGGGGGTGGCAACCAAGGATATTTTGGAGGCAGCTACTTGGAGTTCAGTGCATACTTTCTCTAGGCATTATCACCTACCACTTTACTCTAAATCTAGGGCTGGTTTTGCCACTGCTGTTTTGCAGGGCATTTTGGCAGCTCCTGCTTCCTTATAGTTTGGCCATCCTCCCTTACCTCTGCTTTGGGATTCTACCCAAGTGTAAGGACTGCAGCAATGTGAGATGAAGAACATAGTACAGTTTTGTACCCACCATAAATGTAGATGTTCGAAGATCCACATTGCTGCAGTCCAATTTACCCTCCCTCCTTCCCCTCTGTAGTTAGAGGTGGTTGTGTGGGTTGGGTTGTAAATATTGTGTATATTGTATATATTGTACATATAATTGGTGCAAGGGTGGTTGTTTGTTTGTTTGCTGTCTTTTGGTTTTGACCTTTATTTTTAGGGTCTTCTGACATCTGGGGCAAGAAAAGACTGAGGATATGACGTCGGTCATGCGCATTTGTACCCTGGCGTTCTGATGTCAGTCAAATGCGCCTTGACCGACGTCAGCCTTATACTTTGATATTCGGGCCGACCGAGGACAGCGGACTACCCAAGTGTAAGGACTGCAGCAATGTGGATCTTCGAACATCTACATTTATGGTAGGTACAAAACTGTACTTTCAGTGCAAACCCCCCCCCCCTCCCCCCCCAAAAGAGCAAGTATCTATCCTGGCAGAGGGCTGCCTCCCAAACATCTCAGATGCTCAGGTGAAGGCTGCCCTCTCCAAAGCAAAAAACACTGCTTCCATGGGACCAGATGGCGTCCCAGGTTGCGTCCTACATGAACTACAAGAGGAACTAATCCCTCAAATAAAACAGCTATACAATCTCAGCCTCACTACAGGATATGTGCCCACAGAATGGCGTACAGCAACAGTGGTCCCACTCCACAAAGGTGGAGCCTCTACGACCCTGAATCTATCGCCCCATAAGCCTGACTAGCTTAGTCTGCAAGGCTATGGAGAGGATCATCATGGAGCTCATAAACAAAGACATTGGGGACCTACAGACACTAGATCCTACCCAGTTTGGCTTTGTCAAGGGCAGATCCTGCCTTTTGAAACTGGTTGACTTCTTTGAAGCAGTCACCAAAGCCATAGATGAAGGGAAGGTAGTCCACACAGCCTATCTGGACCTTGCAAAGGCATTTGACACAATACCCCACTCGGGCATCATAGATAAGCTATCCAGCTTAATTATAAACCCCTATGTCACAAGATGGGTCGCAAACTGGCTCAAAGACAGAACCCACAGAGTGAGAGTTGCTGGAGCCATGTCACACTCAAAACCGGTCACAAGTGGCATCCCACAGGGTTCTGTCCTGGGACCACTCTTGTTCGGTATATACTTTTCCGAGGTACAGGCAAACGTGGGAGGACTATGGCTCACCAAGTTCGTAGACGACTGCAAACTGGCCATAATCAACTCTCCAGCTGACACAAACATCCTTCAAAAGGTCTCACAGAGACAGATAACTGGTGCCAGCCATGGTTTAAAGCTAAATGCCAAAAAATGTATAGTCATACCCTTTGGCAAAAACAATGTGCCCACAAATTACCACATAGGCGGAAACCCATTAAGTACAGAGAAAGTTATTAGGGACCTGGGGACCCAAGTTGATAGCAATCTCTCCTTTGAAAACCACATTGCCAAAGTGGTTAGAAAGACCTTCTACATAGCCCACCTCATCACAAAGGGTTTCACGTCTAGATCAACAAAGGTAATCGTGCCCCTTTATTCATCCCTCATCAGGCCCATCGTAGAATACAATGCCCCTTTTGGGATGTACCTTACCCGACACCTGCAGAAATTAGAAAGACCCCAAAAGTATCTCACCAAGAGGGTCAAGGGTCTCAAACAGATGCCATATGCTGCTCGGTTAAAAAAACTCCAGCTCTACTCAGTTGCATACCGCCTACTTCGAGGCGATCTATGCCTGACATACAAAGCTATGTCAAATCCAGAATTAATGGACATGCTCCACCTCAGTAAATCTAAATCCCTTAGAGCCACACGCTCGAGGGACTTGAACCTCAGCACAGAAATAAATAGAACTTGCTGGAGGGACAGGTTCATAACCCAGAGGCTCCCTTCGCTCTGGAACAGAATTCCAGTTCATGTGAGGCAGAGCACCTCACTGAATCTCTTCAAGAAGAATCTCTAAGTGGATGGGGGATCGTAGGTTTGTCCCAGGGATTACTCCCGTGTCACTATTAGACAGAGGCACAGTAAACTAAACCTTAAAAAGGGCACAGTATACTCCAATCAAGGGGTGGCGTAAGCCATACAGAATCGGGCTAGGCTTATAATTGCCCCAGGGCAGATAGCCTAGTATGAACCTATGAACCTAAAAGAAAAACGCTAGTGTTAAGTGGATAGAGTATTCACAAGCAAAGTACAAGGATACAATTATAATGTTCAGTCTCACAATAGTTCTGGTCTTATATGAAAATGATTAGTCATTCAATTGTATATACATATTTACATGAGGAATAATTCTCAGAATGGCCAAGCACACTATAATCGGAGAGTAAACACAAGGTAATGTTCATAAGAGGCTAGGAATAAAGGGAGTCTAGAAAAGGGTATGGTGATTAGTCTGGGTTATCACAGGGGCATAACCAGTGTGATTTGAGGTAGGGTTTGAGCTTGCTTTTAAATAGGTTAACTGAGGATAGTGAGGTTAGTTGACTTGGGAGGCTGTTCCAAGTTTTACTTACTGTATTAGAGAACAGGGTGTCACCAGCTGAATTATTGGATTTAGATATTTGTACAAGTAGTTTGTTAGATGAGCGTAAGGGTTTGAGATGGTTATAGGAGGTAACTAGGGATGTAAGTATGGGTGTATTTTGAGGTAGATACAGGATCTTTTGGGCTACTATTAGTTGATTGAAAAGTATTAGATTTGGCAATTCTAACCATCCAAGTTGATTCAGGTTGATACAGTGATGAGTTCTATAGGAGGACCCGGCTGCAAATCTGGCAATATTGTTGTAGGAGGATGACAGTTTGCTCAGATTACTTCTGCATATTTTGGTATAGATAGGGGAGGCATAGAGCAGGGTAGAGATAAGGTGGGTGCGAGCAATGGTGACCCTGGCTATAGGAGTTAGAAAGGGTTTGATCCTGTAGAGGGAACCTAGTTTCTTATTCACTGTTTTTATGGTGTTATTAATGTGAGGCTCAAAAGACAAGTTATTATCCATCATTACTCCGAGTAGTTTTGTGGTTGGCTCAGGAGATATTATACTTCCATTATTTGAAATGACAGTAAAGTTAAGTGGGGAGGTTCTGCGGGTGGGGGTGAATAGTAGCATTTTAGTTTTTTTTTTGAGTTTAAGATAAGACACCTATGTAGGAGCCAACTTTCGACTGTGCTAAAGGTCTTTTGGGTTAGTGACTGAAGTTCTGATTGGGAAGCAGCAGAGCATACTTCAGATAAAGAAGTTATGTACTCACCATGACGTTCCATCTGAGTAGTTATACTTTATTTTTCTGCAACCTTCCCATCCCCCATCCCCCCGACCTTTTCATATGAATAAACATGTTGGGTTTATTTAGTTGCGTTGCTAATATGTAGAGTTGCAGCAACTTCAATCTCAGGGAAGATAGGAGGTGGTGGTGTATTATGGGTAGGGGGAGGAGCTCGGAGCTTGGAGCAGATGCTAAAAAAAAGTTGCCAGTTCTGATCCGATATGGATCCATATACCCACAGGTTGCAGAAAAATGAAGTATAACTACTCAGATGGAACGTTATGGTGAGTACATAACTTCTTTTTAACCAAGTTATTGAGTTACCAGTTCTCTTCCCTAATCATTCCAACAAATTAGCGTATATGCTGCACCAACTTGATGTTCACAGACAGCTCAGATTTTATTTGGATAGAACAAAAGATTTCAGGAAGTCAGACCAACTTTTTGTTTCATTCTCTGAATCCAGGAAAGGCAAACCAGTGGCTAAAACAACTCTATCTAAATGGTTATCTGTATCACTTTTGCCTATTCAGATGCTAATATGCCCTTGCAACTCAAAATTAAAGTTCACTCAACCAGAGGAGTTTCTACATCCACTAAATTTTCAGCCAAACTTCCCCTTGATAACATTTGTGCAGCAGCCACTTGGTCAAGACCTCATACCTTTATCAGTCGTTGCAAAGTGGATAAGGCCTCCAGGGATAGAGCATCCTTTGGGTCCACGGTCCTGAAAAATGTACTCCCATGAACCACCCGAGATTGATGGTGCTTGGGACGCTACCTATCAGTCCAAAATGAACGGCGAGTTTGAACAACTTCACATTAAGAAGTTATGTACTCACCATAACATTCCTTGTGAGTTGTTCATCTCACCTTCATTCTTACGCCCCTCGCTCCTGCCCTCTCCTCTGCTGATAGTTGACCTTGATGTTGCTTCATCCTGTTTGCTCAATGTCTTATTACCTTCTATAGGGGAATAACCATTATGTATGGTTATAGTATGCGCAGCAAACAAGATCTGAGGTAATTCACAGTGCATCATGGAATAGGGGGCTTGGACTCGAGCTACTGGAAGACCTCGAGCTTTGCATATGGCCGTGTTGGAGCCAAGGGATCGGCTCCGAACCCATCAGTCAAGAATGAAGGCGAGATGAACAACTCACACGGAACGTTATGGTGAGTACATAACTTCTTAATAATGGACTATCCTTTAATCACCATGCATGCACTGTTGCAGGGATGTAATTTTTCATTGCACAGCTTATATCTAAAGGTATTGCACAGAGATCTAAGGATGTAATTGTTCCACTGTACTTAGTGTTCGGGTCGATCATTCAGTATAATATCCCTTTCAATATGTACCTGTATAAGTACTTGTCACAACTGGAACAACCACTGCTCTTCCTCACTAAAGAAATCAAGGCCTAAATTGTAAAAACTATGTAGACAATCTCAAAGCTTTGTCCATCTCATTATTGTATAGTTTATTGAAATGTGACCTCTGCCTTGTGTATAGAGCTTCAACAGACCTTGTTCTGTCAGACCTTTTACACATTTGCAAGTTCTGTGGTATCAAAAACAACCGCTCAAGGGACATCAATCTCTAGCAAAATAAATAGAACATTTTGAAGGGATAGATTTGTGTCCCAGAGGATAATGCTTCTATGGAACCGTCTTCCACCCCATGTAAACCAAATACTTAGCTTGTAATTCAGACGAATGGATGGGTAGCCACAAATTTGCTCCTGGTTTAGTACTGCTGTCCCTCATGGAGAGGGAATCCTGTAAATGTCCCTATATATCCTTGTTTGACCCTTCTCTGGGTTATTTGTATGCAAAATATAAGGGATAAAAACTTACCATGGGAATGTAAGAATGGGCTTAAGATCCTCAAGGGTCAATATCCTAGTAAGTACCTATGAATAAATCATTCACCACAAAACTTCTTCAGCAGCATTCACTTAGACTCCAATCCCCACGTTTCCAGAGGGAACGTTAACATTTACAGGCAAGCAGCAGGAAACTAAAGTGCAGTACTGGTATTTTCTTAAGTAATGCCTCTCAATTTCTTTGCTCAAGAATTCTGTACAAAGTCAAATTAAAAACTGAAAACAAGTTCACTAGGAGAGACCAAATGAGGGTCAGAAACCTAAAATTGATCCACTTTATTAATGCCAAAAAACCAATACGTTTTCGATACAAGTGAAAAGTCTTCTTCAGAAAAAACACACTGACTACCACTATCTAAACACATTATATAACTTTTCTCTATTTCTTAATTGATTAATTGTCCAATAAAAATCCTTAAGACAATTTCCTTGAATGCACAAAGTGAAAAAAGTGAAAAAAAACATACCCATTCACATACAAAAACAAACTTTGAAATTATTAACATAAAAACACATGATAAATACAAAATTGCTGTTTGTTATATAAAAATAAAAATGATTTATATCATTTGAATATAAAATTCCTAATTGTCTAAATATTAAAATCTAAAATAATAAAAAATGTATATGTTTTAAAAAACCAAGTAGTTCCTTGGATTCTTCCAAACGGTTGTATAATGCTGCCACCTTGTGTATCTTTACACAAATTACATCAAAGTTTTGCTGCTCTGAGCTTAAGAACAGTAATGGACACAAAATCATTTAAGCCAGGGGGTTTTGTAGATTCCAAGACAATCTGCCAAAACAATTCCCTGTATTCCAACCTAGCTTCCCACATACCACCCGTTATATTCTTAGAAACAATGTCCAATACAAAAAAGAAAAAAGTAGCCTGTGGACAGTCAATAGTATGACGAAACAAAGCATTATTACTATTTTGTTTTTTAATTTCATAAAAATGTTCGTACATACGACTTTTCAATTTCCTTTACGTTTTCCCAACGTAAAAGGATGCACATTGATTACAAGTAACAATATAAACCACACCATGGGTGTTACAGTTGGCATAACTGTTGCTAAAAATGTGCCTGTCCCTAGCTGAAATGTATAAATCATTTTTGTTCACTATATGAGAACATTGTGAACAGGCACCACATTTAAAAGTGCCCTTCTTCCGTAAACCCCCTTCTTTACTACAAGATCCACCAAATTCAAATAATTGTTTGAAATTTAAATCCTTCCGGTAAATAAATTTCAGAGGCTGATGACCCCCTAAATTCAGATCTGAAATTTCCACAAATCTTTTCCATTCCCTGGATACAAGTTCCTTGATGACCTTGGAGTCCCCTGTATAATCTAAAACAAATGCTTGTTCCCAATTGTTGGTTTGAATAGTCACCCCATCATTGTCCCTTGACGCTTCAATGCCCATCCCTAAAATGGGGGCAAATCTACCTTTTTTCCCATGGAAAACCCCCTCAAAAACTTCCTGCATTAAATCCTGTGGATAGCCTCTTTCCTCAAACATACCCAGAACTTTCTTACCCTCAGCCAAAAATTCATCATCTTTAGAGGTCATTCTGCTTACCCTGACCAACTGCCCCTTAACAAGATTCTTTTTCTGATAAAATGGGTGGCCGCTTTTAAAATGTAGATAAGCATTGGAAAAAGTTTCTTTACGATGTATTTTAGATGAAAACCCTTGCCCTGTTTTAGTTAAGGAAACATCCAACTATATTAATGTCTGTGAATTAAGAGTATAAGTAAAATCCAGGAAGCCGGTGGTACTCTTTATATAATCCAAAAATTCAAAATTTTTTTCTTGTGAAATCTTATACAAACTCCAACAACTGGAATAGGGGCTATGTAAAACAAACAGTTCCTCCCACCTAGTTAAAACTATGTTTGCATAAGTCAGTGCACATTTGGCCCCCATGGCTACTCCTTTGGTTTGCTTGAAAAACTCCCCCTGAAAAAACATAGTTGTTTGTAAGAATGGTCTCCATAAAAACCAAGCAATTCCTAAAATCATTCTGGGTAAAAAGATTACTTTCTCTCATACTATCTTCTAACCATTGGAGTCCTATCTCGTGGGGAATGGAACCAAACAAATCCACAATATCCATGGTTATAAATAAAAGGTTGGAAGAGAATAAGTGTGGTTGAACTAACCTGAGAAAATCCCATGAATCTCTGAGAACTGCTTCACCTCTATATGAGAGTTGCTTTAGTTTGTCATCAACAAATTTAGCCAATGGTGTAGTGATTGATCCCTCAAAGAAACAATGACTCGTAGAGGGGGGTCTTGCGAATCCTTATGCACCTTTGGTATACCAAACACTAAAGGAACTTTAGGGTGTAAATTAAATAATTATACAAGTCCCCGGTGATGGAACCATCTAGAAGTAAATCCTTCAAAAGCAAACTAATTTTGGAATTTGCTATATTAACTTCATTAATCGAGGCTCTTGCATATTTAGTAGTGTCATAAAGCAAATCCTTCATCTTAGATTCGTATAATATGGTGTCCATAAGGACCGTACCACCCCCTTTATCTGGTTGCATTATTCTAATATGACTGTTATTCTGCAATTCACTTAGTAATTTTCTCTCTTCATGTGGTAAGTTTGGAAAAATTCTGTGATGAACTATTGTCTCTCTTATTTCCCTCTCTAGCAAGCTCTCCAGATTTCTCAGTTGTGGATGTAAAGGGGGATTTATTGTGCTTTTTTTCTTTAAGGGAACTGAACAAGAACCAGAATTGCAAGTATCTTGAAATAACAGCGCTAAGTTCTTCTTTCGTAAAAATAACTTTAAATCTACTATAGATCTTGGTATACTTGTTTTCCTGATAGGAATGAACTTAAATCCCTTGGAGAACAATTTAAAATGGTCCAAATTGACCAACAAACTACTAAAGTAAAATATTTTGTAGTTATTAAATTCAAAAATATTCCCCTGTTGTACAATCTGAGGATTTATATCTGAATCAGTGGTCACTGGTAAATCGGTCAGCGGTTGCGGGAATTGTAATAAACTTGATTCTTGTTGCAGATCCTGTCGGACTGTCGCAACGGGGGTGGATAATCTAAAGGGAACCTGTCCTCATTATCGTAGAAAACCTCTTGTCCATCATGCTCAGGTTCATTGACAAAACATTCAACCCGTTGCTTGTTTGTGTTAAAAGGAACTTCTTTAGCCCTATAATTAACAGGTCTAGATTTAGGGTATGCCTCACCTGCCCTGTAATCTCTAAGGTCTCTTGCCAACTTAGCTTGCTTTCTTTTCATGTTGGCAATACATTTGATCTCAATGTCCGAAAAAATGTTAAAATAATGTTTTTTCTCAGCTTCAACAGTAAAAAGAAGATCATTAATTATAGCAGTGTTAATACATTCAATCTGTTCAAGAGTAACTGTCCTAACTCTTTCATTCTCCCTTAATAGAGCTCTAACTACTTCAAAACCATAATTGTCAAATATGTTCAGTAATTCTACATGAAACTCCGAACCCTCCACTACTTTGTTCGGAAATTTACCAATTCTTAGCCCCTTAGGGACAACTTTTTTGTCCAAACATTCCCTATGGAATGTACAGTCACAACCCAAACGTTTGTACTTTTCTAAATAAAAATAGAGGTCGTCCAAATTCTCCTTATAGGTTTTGACTGCACAGTCACTCTGTCTAGAATTTGAAGACGCACTTTTGAAAGAATAGATGTTAAGTTGTCAATCTCGCCTTCATTCTTGCTTGATGGGTTCGGAGCCGATCCCTCGGCTCCGACTCGGCACTTGCTTTAGCTCGAGAACTCCTTTTACCAGCTCGAGGCAGCCCCATATCCCATGATGCAAGGCAGGAAGTACCCAGATCTCGTTTGCCGCTTCGCTTGGGAGGTCTTCTCTTTACCAGCTCCTGGTAAGTAATTCACATTTGTGACATTTAAGCCCCTTTTTAGTTAAAAACTATTTGTTTTGATAGTTTAACTTTAAATTTAACTTTTTCTGACAGAAATCCCTGTCTCTTTTAATTTTTTAGTCGGTTAATTTCCCTATCCCATCCCCCCCCCTGTTAGGGTGTGTGTGTTGGTATTTTTACTAAATACCTTTTGGTATTAGTTTAATTTAATTGGACTGGTGTGTGTGTGTTTTGTTAGGCACCATGTCTAAAGAGAGGGTTTCAGGTTTTAAGAAGTGTGACTCGTGCTGTCAGAAGATGTCTCTGACAGACGGTCACACTTCTTGCCTGTACTGTTTAGGCCCTCTTCACCTGCAGGACTCCTGTGCTATTTGTCACTCCTTCAGCCAGAGAGTCCTGCAGGAGAGAAGAATAAGTTGATTCTCAGGGGTCTTCTTAAGCCGGAGGGCTCTCCGGCTAAGTCGGCCCCACAAAATCAATTAAATCTGCCAAGACCCAGGCTTCTGTTTCTAAGCCTGTGGCCTCGGCTCCGACTCGTATAGAGTCGAGATCGGCTCGGCTGGAGCCGATTCTGATCCACTAAGCTTTGCGCCGATGGCTATCGGTGCGAATCTGCTGACCACTGTGGTGTCGGTTCCGACCGGCTCCGACACCCACGCGGGCATCGGTGTCGGCTCCGATCGGCTCCGACACCCATGTGGCACAGGCATCGGTGTCGGCTCCGATCGGCTCCGGCACCGTTACTTTGGTGGCTGTATCGGCTCCGGCTGGGGGCGATACATCGGGGCGTTCTGCCGGCTCCGAGAAATCGGTGCCGACAGGATCGGTAATATCGGCTCCGATGACCCATTCCAGGAAGAGGTCGAGGTCTCCTTCCTTGGAGCCGATACTTTCGGCTCCGGCCTTGCCTCTTCTATCGGAACGGAGCCATCGGAGCCGATCTTCAAGGTCATCCAGGTTGTCAGACCATGACCTAGAGAGAGTGGTCAGTAGATTGCTCAAGTCACAGGTACTGGCCCAAATGCTACACAGTCCGTCTCAGCAGACGACTGTTGGTCCACACCCCGTTACAGTTCCTCCTTCAACTCTACCCCAGAGCTTGGAGTTGGAGTCTTCGGGCATGGTTACTGCTACGGCTGGAGGACGGATACCGCCTTCTGTTCCTTCAGCCCCTACTCTTATCTCCTCTTCCTTAGAGGGATTCGGTGGTCGGGCTTCCATGGTCTCCTCCGAGGGGTGAGTGGCATCGGACCCTTGTCCGAGCCCGCTCTTCCCCTTGGAGCCTCGGCCTTGGTGAGCTCGGCTCCGACATCTGCCTCGGAGACTTCCCTTCGGTGGCCCCTGGAGTTCCTAGCTCTTGGAGCGGGTCTCTCGGACCTGCCTGGGAGGGGAGCATTCGAGGTGATGAAGAGTGTACTGGCCACTGGTATCAGTCAGCAGTCTCTTCCGTAGCTCCTCCCTCTATTGTACCTGTTGACATCTCTGCCACTTCTCTTGCTACAGGACCCAGAGATCCTCCGCCTCAGGTTTCCCCATTGGGAATTTCCCCTCTTCCGAGGATTCTCCTGATGTTTCGGGAGATCCTCCTAGGAAGAGGACTTGTAAGAGGAAGCATGTAGACTCCCTGAGTCTGTCACTTCGGATACTGACTTTGATGAGTCAGAGGGATCCCTAGATCCCCTCTGAGGATGTCTCCTTCTCAGACATCCTAGAACTTCTGAAACAGAGGGAAACTGGCCCACCAACAATCCCTCTGAGGATGAGTCAGTATACCTAGAGGCGTTTGGATCTCGGCCCTCCACCTCCTGGGTGTCTCCGCCTTCGACCCCTTATGCAGGTTATAGCACGAAGGCGTGGACAGCTCCTGACTCTGTAGAGCCAGTCCCTAGGAGGCCTTCTAAATTTATAACTGCCCCTAGTGACAAACAATTCCTTACAAAGGGTGTCCCGCTGATGCCATGGTGGTGGCTGCGGCCACCAAAAGGAACTTGCAGATCCTTCCGTGCCCGTCCATCCTCCTAATAAGGACTCTAGGACCATGGATAGGTACGGCAAGCGGATGTTTTCCTCAGCGACCTTTGCTATGCGTCCGCTGAATTATCTTTGTCACTTCACCAGACTCCAGAGAGATATCCTGAAGGAGCTGGGAGAAGTAGTTCAGGATCCTACAGCTGCAGGGGCCCAAGAAAAGATTGCTTCGCAGCTAGGAACCCTCAATTCCATTGCTAACTCCTCCATGCGGCTAATATCTTATGCTGCTGATGGAGCGAGTAGAGCCGCAGGCACAGGTGTGGCTCTTGGACGCCAAGCCTGGATGCGGCTATGTGATTTTGCGGATCCCTTTAAGGCGTCCTTCACAAATTCTCCCTTTGATGGGTCAGCTTTGTTTGGCCCTCAGGTGAAGGAAACCTTGACCAGGTGTGAGCAGGATGGCAAGACTCTTTCTGCTGTTGGAGTCCGTTTTTCCACCCCTTCTAGGCCTTATCCCAAAGGACAGAAGGGTGGGAAGATGTGGTTCCGTAAATCTCAAGGAGTCACGCCGGATTCACGTGGTCAGTTTACCCCTAGAGGCAGAGGGGTAACAACAACAGACGCTCTAGAGGCAGAGGGGTCCAAGAATCAGGGCAACAGGGAATCTCTTCCTGAGAAGCCTTTTCAGCATCCCTGAGGTGTTGCCCGGCTGTCCCTCCTTGGAGGCAGTCGGGGAAGATTATCACTGTACCCAGAAGCCTGGCATTCCCTCACTCAAGACAGATGGGTACAGTCGATCATATCCAAGGGTTACATAATTCCTTTCGAGGAAAGTCCCTTCCCTCAAGTTTCCTTCCAGATGTACCACCCGGTCTAAGGGACATTGCAGAGTTAGAGATCGCAAAACTACTGCAAAAAAGAGCCATTCAGCCAGTTACAATAGACCATTCAGAGCCGGAATCTACTCAAGGTTCTTTTGGTCCCCAAAAGACGGGAGACTGGAGACCAATATTGGATCTCAGCAGACTCAACAAGTCTGTCAGGAAGACAAGATAGCGAATGGTCACTCTTCAGTCAATTCTACCCTTCTTACAGAAGGACAACTGGATGTGCTCAATAGATCTTCAGGATGCGTACTATCACATCAAAATTCACAGACGCTCCAGGAGATTTCTCCGCTTGGCTGGGGTCCAGTCATTTCCAGTTCAGAGCCCTGCCCTTTGGTCTCACTACAGCCCCAGAGTGTTCACCAAATGCATGGCAGTGGTCACGGCTCACCTGAGACGTCAAGGATTCCAGGTGTTTCCGTATCTCGACGACTGGCTCCTGTCAGCCACCACCAGGCATCAGCTTATACAAGCCAGGGATTACACAATAGACCTTTGTTCTCATTTGGGCATCTCAGTCAACTACGAAAAGTCATCCTTATCGCCCTGCCAGTCTATTACCTTCATAGGCGCAAACTTAAACACTGTTCGGATGTCAGCTACCCTTACAGAACAAAGAGTTTCAGACATTCAGACTCATGTCAGGATCATTCTGGCCAGCAAGAAGGTACAGGCCAGAATGGTTCTAAAGGTGTTAGGTCTTATGGCTGCGGCCATCACTCTTCTTCCCTGGCTCGATTCTACATGCGCCTCCTTCAGTGGATGCTGTTCACACAGTGGTCATACCAGCAACTCCCAATGCGTCACCAGATTCTGGTGACACAAACATGCAAAGAACATCTTGCTTGGTGGATCACATCGTCTCAGGTTCACCAAGGCAGGTGCTTTGTACCTCCGTCCCCGATAGCCACTGTCACCACGGATGCCTCCCTGATCGGGTGCGGGGGTCATTATCAGGGCAGGATGGTTCATGGGACGTGGCAACCGTTCGAGTACCATCTGCACATAAATGTCCTGGAGATGAGAGCAGTGCTTTTAACGTTGCAAGCCCTCAACGACTTTCTTCCCGTAGGGACAATTGCAGTCCACACAGACAACATGTCTGTAGTTTGGTATATCAACAAACAGGGCGGAACCAAGTCCTACCCCTTGTGTCGAGAAGCGCTCAGACTATGGCAATGGGCGATCTCCTCTCATCGGTTTCTGGTAGCAACGCATATCCCTGGGAAAACCAACATTATAGCGGACAGATTGAGCAGAGCTATTCTCATGCCTCACGAGTGGTCTCTCAAGCAATCCATAGCGGAAGAGATTTTTCTGGAATGGGGTCGCCCATGTTGCGATCTTTTGCTACTCCCCAAAACAGCAAATGTCCAGACTTCTTCAGCCTCTTCCCTCTATCAGGCCATCCCCAGAGACGCTCTGACCCAGGATTGGCCCCAGGGACTTCTTTATGCCTTCCCTCCTTTTCCTCTGATCCCTCAGGTGATCCAGAAAGCTACCGATTTGAGAGCCAAATTGATTCTCATTGCCCCTTACTGGCCTCGACAAGTTTGGTTCCCGTTCCTCCATCATCACCTTTTGGTGCAGCCGTGGCATCTGGACCCAGTGCCAGATCTACTGATTCACCAATCCGGTCAGCTGCACCGGTCAATCCCTTCTCTCAACCTCACAGCATGGTTGCTCCACTTCCTTCCTTAGCCAGGCTTCCTTTGATCTCTAACCCAGTTAGAGATATCATAGTAGCTTCACTAAAATCCTCTACCAGGAGGATTTACACAAGCAAATGGAAACGTTTCTCTTATTGGGCTAAGGCCCAAAATATTGATCCTTTTACTGCCCCTGTTCAGGCAGTTCTGGACTTCTTAGCAGAGATTTTCCATGCAGGCTCCTCCTCTTCCACAGTCAGAGTTCAGTTGGCTGCTATTTCTAATTTTCATGTCGGGATAGCAGATCATAATATTATGTCCCATAGGCTCTGCAGGGCCTTTTGAAAGGAATTTTCCTACTAAAGCCTCCAATCAGGAATCCTCCTCCGCAGTGGAATTTAAATTTAGTGCTGACATCGTTGATTCTTCCCCGCTTCGAGCCAGCTGTTTCTTGTTCCCTGAAATATCTTTCTTGGAAAACTTTATTCCTAGTGGCTATTACATCTGCCAGGAGGGTGTCTGAACTTCATGCTCTTCGGTTCGACCCCCTATTTGATTTTTCACAAAGACAGAGTATCTTTGAGAACTAATCCATCCTTTTTACCTAAGGTCGCTTGAAAAACAATCTGAATCAATCTATTGATCTCCTGTATTTTTCCTAACTATTGAGATAGCGCTGAACAAAAACTACATTGGCTTGACGTCCTCCGCCAGCTTAGATATTATTTGCACAGAACAAAAAGATTTAGAAAATCTGATCAACTTTTTGTTTCCTATGCGGATAATAAAAAAGGCCTTCCTGTTTCTAAAGTGACTTTGTCCAGATGGCTTTCTTCGGTCATCACAGAAATTTATACGATCAGGGGAAAACAGCTGTGCTCAAAACCTAAAGCACATTCAACTAGGAGTTTAGCTACTTCTACAGCTTTTCAAGCTAGACTGCCTTTAGACACTATTTGTGCAGCGCCACTTGGGCCACTCCTCACACTTTTGTTTCCCATTACAAATTGGACTTGGCCTCCAGGGACAGAGCCAGTTTTGGCTCTACAGTCCTCAAGAGTTTGTTCCATTGAGCCACCCAGGATAGAAGTGCTAGGACGGTCCCATCAAGCAAGAATGAAGGCGAGATTGACAACTTAACATTAAGAAGTTATGTACCTACCATAACATTCCATGTTAGTTGTCTTCTCTCGCCTTCTTTCTTGACCCTCCCTCCTTCCCCTGGCCTGGACAGACCTTGTATAAGAAACTATAATGCTAAAGACCATTCAGACCTGGTCCTTTTTCCATTTGTAAGTTTCTTCTTCCTTTGGGAAGTATTGTTTATGCTTGGTGTTATTGCCCTTTTGTCAACAAACGAGATCTGGGTACTTCCTGCCTTGCATCATGGGATATGGGGCTGCCTCGAGCTGGTAAAAGGAGTTCTCGAGCTAAAGCAAGTGCCGAGTCGGAGCCGAGGGATCGGCTCCGAACCCATCAAGCAAGAAAGAAGGCGAGAGAAGACAACTAACATGGAACGTTATGGTAGGTACATAACTTCTTATTTTTATCCACAAATGCCTGAAAATCAAAGGCTTGGGAAAATGTAGAAAAGTCACCTTGTTTATGATGAGAATTAGATTCTTTTTCATTAGATGGTAGCTTTTGTTCCTTTTCACGAGGCTCCGAGGTGGTGGAACGTAGTAAACGTGGAAAATTTGTAAAATCCTCATTCGAATGTTGGATCAAACCTTTGGAGCCCCCAGGAATAGTTTTAGTGGATGGTATACCCGTTGGAACGTTGTTCTGTATCTTTTGCAATTGCTGAGAGCCTGTACTAGAACCGGAAGCAAGAAACACAATGGATTGGCAGGCTGGTGTCAGCAGTTCGACCAACTGCGATAGTTGGCCAATAACTTTTCTTAGTTCACCTTTCTCGTCGTGGTTAGTTATCTGATGTTCGGTTTCACCCCCTGGAATCTCCGCCATCTCACACAAACACTGGAACCACTGAATGGGGATGATAGCGAACCAATGAAAACTGAAAACAAGTTCACTAGGAGAGACCAAATGAGGGTCAGAAACCTAAAATTGATCCACTTTATTAGCGCCAAAAAAACAATACGTTTTCGACACAAATGAAAAGTCGTCTTCAGAAAAAACACACTGACTACCACTATCTAAACACATTATATACCTTTTCTCTATTTCTTAATTGATTAATTGTCCTTAAATTACTTTGTGTGTGAAGTACTTCAAAAATAGGACTTTTCCCTAAATGGCAGATGCATTGATTTCTGTTTGACATCATTAATACTTTAGTATATATTACAGACGGTCATATGTCTTCTGTCTGGTAGCCACCAAGTATAAATAACAAACAATTGCAAGAACCCTTAACTCCCAGCTATAAAATTGCTTGATATCCAATGAAGTTCACACAATAAATACAAATGCACATATTCTGATATGCAGTAATGAAAAAAAGAGTACATACACAGTTAGCATGCTGTCTTTGCCTAGTGTAATGCACAAAAGTTTGTTAAAATGTAATAAACATATTAGTTTCATGATCATCTTAAATGTATTTGTTTCATGTAAATCATCAAATTTTGCACAGACTAAAACTACAACAATTTCTAGTCTGCAGCAGATGCTGTCTGTTTAATATGTTGCGTTTTGCCTACCTGGTGTTGGGTCATGGCTGAAAAGTGTCTGTAGTCCAGACCACATCCCTTCCATGGTTAAAGTGTATAAATGTAAACCCACTTCCTTTGCCTAAAAAACCCTGAATTCACATTATACCTTTGCTAACTGTGATGTAATCTGTTGGTTTTATACTTGCTAAAATACACCCCAAGTTAGTTAATGTATATCTGCTGGTATGTAACAAACACCAGTTCTCTACTCAGTAATCTACCAGTCTTTTTTTTTTTTTACTGTTACGGTAACCAGCCCTACTAAGTCAGCCTATCTTTTTCCTCTCCCTTTTTTTCAAACAGCCTACTTAATATTCACAAAAATATTAGCTTGTTTTTATTTTGTCATAGCAAATATGACATATTTACATCACATATAAGTATGTGTTCACTTTCCTTTTTGCAATATTTAAATCTCACTGTGATTCGCTTAAATAATTAATTGAACAGCAGGTTTTTCATCAGCATGTATTTTTTGAATGAGAAAAAGTTATGATACTTGAATGTCTGACATTATTACCCAACTGTAATCCACAGTAGTTTACAAAATATTCTTACATTTATGATGCACAGGGGAAAATATGAGACAATGATGGACAGTTTAGAGGTATGATCCTGAAGTGGAATGCAGTTTACATATGTTAAGTAGTACTTGGCAGTCCTTCTGTAAAAACACCTGCTACAAGAAGAATCTTCCACCCTTGCAAATGAGTTACTTGCTTAACTCATTCACTCTAGTACAGCTCTTTTGAGTGTGCACCTTTAACTCTCAGTGGGTGTGGCTTGAGCATTTAAAAAATGAAGATATCAGCTTACAGGTCTAACAAATAGTCATTGACAAAGGTGAACTGTCAGTACAGTTGTTTATCATACATGCTTCAAGATAAAATATTCTGATACCTTGTGTACAGCAGTAGCGTTGTTGCCTCACAGCAAGAGGTTCTCCTGTTCGATTCTCGGCTGGAGTGCCTTCTGTGTGGAGTCTGCATTTCCTCCCCTCGGTCGAGTGGCCTCTGAAAGACATGCGTGAATGGGCATGCCTTCGCTGAAGGTTGGGTGTCGGGCTGGCAACTCTGCACCATAAAAATCGACTGCCAATCATTAGCGGACCGGAGTTCCGCTGTGGCGACCCCTAACCGGGAAAAGCCGGAAAGACAAAACCTTGTATGTAGCATGGTTTTAGAATTATTAATGCAAATATGAACGAGCAATATTTGATGCCTAGTGGAGCAGTAGGAAGTAACTGCAGAAACTAGTTAGAGGACTAATTAGGGACTAGTTAAACAGCAATGGAGCGTTCTCTTTTTAAGTTACTGTTTAATATTCAGTGGCTTTTTGTCCCTCACTGACAAGGAACAGAAAGCCATAAATTGAATGTAAAAACTACAGTTGTGCTGCATCTTCTCTCATACATCAGTGTAACTGAAACTGCTTTGAACACAGACTCTGGGCATGAGCATTTTCTATTTTTTTTTTTTTTTTTTTTAAACTGTCCACAGCACCTTTGTTCAACACAACCCAGATGCAGCTCTGTACTCTTTCACTGGTCATGAGCCCTCCCTGAAGTTGTGAGTTCTGGGTGGATGCTGAAATTACCCTTATTTTAATCCATTACTAGTCGGAACATATTCTCCCGTTCGATTCCTGGCTGGAGTGCCTTCTGTGTGAAGTCTGCATGTCCTCCCCGCGGTCGAGTGGCATTCAAAAGACATGCGTGAATGGGCATGGCTTCATTGAAGGTTGGGTGTTGGGCTGGCACCTCGGCACCATAAAAATCGACTGACAATAATTAGCGGACCAGAGTTCCACTGAGGCGACCCCTAACCAGGAAAAGCCAAAAGAACAACAGCAACCAACTAGTCAGAACATAACTAAAGCTCTTAGCATGTGTTGTGTGCCAGGCTAGGAGAAAGTGGCTGGAAAATGTTTTGTTGACTGCGAGTGAGATGGTGTCCCAGGCAGAGATCTTCATCTTCACTGATCTTATGTTGCGTATGTCAGCCTTGTGGCTCAGATGATACAACCCTCTGTGTCCTGCTTTTTTTCCCAGTGCCAATAGGAGGACAGAAACATTTTGGAACATAATATAGCTACCAGAGGTGGAAGTTTTGCAGGTATTCACTTACAACTGGCCAGGTCTGATTCCTGAGAATGATGATTGAGATCAAATGCTTGTGCCGCACCCCTGGGGGGGTATTAAAGCTGTTACACCATGATAGTTGTTTAATTTTTAAAATTTTTGTTTCACTTTTGTGGTGATGGAGTACTGAGCATACAATACAGCATGTTAATGCAGTACTGCAAAATAGTGTATTCAGTCTTAACATCCATGTGTGGAATGTCACACATCTAGCAGCCTACATGCTTCTTGCATTCCAGAGCATTTTTTGAAAAATACTCTTAAAAAGCATAAGATAAATGAAGGTAAATATTTTATGAACAACAAAAGCTATTAAAACTGTACAAATGGCAATGTTATCAGTAATAAAAAAACATTCTTTACAGTGATGATTGTCACTGCTTTCATAGTCTCTTTCAACAAATACTGTAATATATATGCACAAACCCCCCAAACTATATTTTTATATACTTTCACAAGTTATTAATTATCTTAAACTGTACAACCTAGACATATATTGTTAGAACATTTTTTTGTTAACCAGACATTTCACATAAGAGATTTCTCTATAAGTGCATGTTTATTGAGATATTTGCAGAAATATAAAAACATATACTTAATGGTATAATCGGCAAAATAAATAATACTGGTTATCTTCAGGTTGTGCACCTTGCATTGAAAATATCAAAGACAGTTTTCTTCAACAACCTTTAAAAGTCCTGCTTAATGTCATACTACAGTTTGTTAGTCACTTGTTTTTTGAAGTATTTAGTACATATGGAATATTGCCTATTTTCATAATTACTAGCAAACAGCCAGAAATATTTCCAGTATAGTGTGATATAAATGAGCATTGACAGTGAATTATCCTGTCTCCCACATTGGTGCTTCATACCATATACTTACATAACATGTAGGTCATTCAGTCATGATATGAATCATAATTGACAAACAAAAGTAAATTTCTCCACTGCAGGACATCAGAATAACAGTCTTAATGTAATTTTTTAATAACTCCTTGCCCTTTCCAATACTGCCTCTTATTAGCTGAAAAGTCATTTAGTTAAAGAAGTCAGACCCAAAAAAGTTCTGGAAGCCAGAAGGAGGTATGGGTGTGAACTACAAACATACAAAAAGGTGTTTCGAACATGACTGGGTTCAATAAAAATGTCATTTGGGAATCCATTACCTCCAGCTTCTGGTTTGAGAATTTTTTTTTAATCCCAGTGTTTGTCTCTGTTATGCTTTCCTTATGCCACTAATGTAGTGGTCTGTCGATTTGAGCAGGCTGCTTTAGCATCTAGTACTCCTCTGCAGTATGTTTTGTGTTTTATTCTTTTAATTATTTACTATTAGAGGAGAGGGTTTGGTATAATGTTTAAGGTCTTCGACTCATTATCACAAGATGCAGGGTTTGAGTCTGACACTGGGTTATTGGCTAGGCTTAAAAAATTACCCTTAAGAGCAGGTAGCCTAGTATTTACCTATAAATCTATATAAAATGTTTATAAAAGTGTCCTTTATTTAACACTTTGGAAACCACCACTTCAGTATTTGTACTTCTGTACGTCAGGCATCGGGAGTTGTGCATTATGGTTTACACAAGATATGTTCAACAAACACACTGCTGTACTGGCATTCAGGTTGTAGTGCCCTATTACCCTCTTTCTAGCAGTCTCTCAGAGCTTTAAACTCCACCCTTTGCATGTCCAGATATGAAGTACAATCAGCTGCGAGTGCAGGCTAGTCCTTCACAGCCACAGACAGCAGCCTTTCAGTTTTTTCTAGTGTCACTTGAAGAGACTGTTCTCTGAAAACACTAATTACTTCTGGTTATTTTATTCCTCTCTCTGTCTTTTTATTTATTTTATTCTTTCCTCTGTCTTTTTATTTTTTTATTTTTTATTTATTTATTCTTTGTTGACTGTATCAGTCCTACTACACTAGTGGCCTTTTTGCAGGGGAGACCTGAGGTGGTATACTAGGGGAAATTTGGCCAGGGCATCGGGGGACCTTCCCTACTCATTTTGATAGGTGCTGTGTGATCTTTTGCATCCACGTGAGCTACCACTAACTCAAGCAGATGGGACCTCAGTTTAACATCTCATCTAAAAGACGTCATGCTTAGGAGTGCAGCAGCCCGTTATGCTGCACTACAGTATTAGTAATCAATCTACCGAGTATGGAAATAAAACCCACGGCCTTCTACACCAGAGGCGAGTGTGCTACCTGTTGCATCACTGACACCGATACAGATTTTCTGTCTCTGTTTATAGTAGATACATTTCTCGCACACAGAAATCTAACAAAAAAGTGCAACTTAGCAGTACTTTATTTTATTTCCTGTTACTGAAGGAATTTCCTGCCTGGGGTAAGTTGAACTTAGGTTTTATAAGGGTTTTTAACCTTTCCTAAATGTTTTGTATTTTTGAAAGACTGGACTGTCTTTGGTATACTGTGGCTATTTCTGTCAACTACTTTCTTGCTTCGTGCTATCAGAACCACGAATAAATTACTGCTTTTATTTCTGTTGATTTAAGACATTATTTTGAAACTTTTGAAAGGCAAACTTACTGATGTTAAGTTGTCCAATCTCGCCTTCGTTCTTGCTGGATGGGGCCGGAGCTGATCCTCGGCTCCGACAGAGCCACTTCTATAGCTCGAGAGCTCTTTACTGGCTCGAGGCTACCCCTTATCCTAGAATGCCCAGCATTAGCTACCCAGATCTCGTTTGCCACTTCAGCTGCGAGGTTGCGTCAGTACTGTCCTAGGCTTAGTATAACTTTTTTCTCTGTTTAAAATTAAATAATTTACTTGAAAAGTAGTATTTTCTTCACTGTTTTATAGTAGTTTGTAAGTTTTACGGTGTGTCTATTTAGTACTGGGGCTGTTTCCTGTATTGTGTAGTTTGTAAGTTTATTTAGTCCTAAACCCCTTATCTTGTCCTTTGCTGTGTTTTCTGTGCTGTGTTGGCCATCGCCCCCTTAGTCGCTAGGCCTTCTGTTTGTTTACCTGAACTCGTTTAAGTTAGAGAGTTCTCCCCCACCCCCCCCTCCCCTTAAGGACAGCCGTTTAAGTTAGAGGCTCTCCTTTTAAGGTTTTTATCAATATAATTTTTATTATTGTAGTGTGTCTCTTTGTGTGGTACTTCCTTCTTTTTTTCTTAGTATGTCCAAGGAAGTTAAAACCTCAGGGTTCAAAAAGTGTGACTCATGCTGTATGTCTCTGACAGATGGGCACACTAGTTGTGTTTTCTGCTTGGGGGCTCTGCACCCGCAGGACTCTTGTTCTGTTTGTCATGCCTTTAGTCCAAGGGTTCTGCAGGAGTGGAAAAACAAGCTTATCCTCCATGGATTATTAAACCAGGATTCTCCGGCTAAAACATCTCAACCAGTGAAACCTTTGAAACAAGTCAAGCCTTCAGCTCCATGTTCGGAACCAACCTGTGAGCTTGACAAACCAAGTGTGTCGGTGCCTCTGGCACCGACAAGACTACTCCTCCATTGGCTCCAACTGTTCGGAGCCGTCTTGGAGCCACAAAACGAGCTAGGTCTCCTTCAGTGGAGCCGATTTGCTCGGTGCCACAATCACCTTTACTTCAAAGCAAGACCAGTCATCTCTCATCTTCCCACTCCTCTCGATCCTCGAGGTTATCCAGGATGTGGCGAGAGTGGTCAGTAGGTTGCTGAAGTCACAGGCCCTTGCTAAAATGCTTTCGAGCCTGTCTCAACAGGCTTCGGCTCCATTCGCTTCAATTTCGATTCCTCCTCCGACTATGCTCAGTTCGGAGCCGGAGTCCATGGATAGTGGTTCCTTTGGCTCCGATGACATCCTCTTCGGCTCCGTTGGCTCAGATTTCCTCAGTTCTTCCTCCCATCGAGGTATCTGGGTGCCAAAGTTCTCTTGTCGGCTCCGAGAGGGGAAGTGGCATCAGACCCTTATCTGACCCTGCTCTCCCTCTTGGAGCGTCAGCTCAGTTGACCTCGGCTCCCAAATCGGCCTCGGAGCTGTTGCCCTCTGTGCAGAATGGGATTCCTATCTCTTAGGAGCTGGAGCCCTCCTTGTGTCAAGACCGTGACACCTTCGAGGTCATGCGGAGAGTGCTGTCCCCACACATGGCCCCACTATCGGTTCCATTGGCTCCGTCCCCATCGGTGCCTGTGACAACCTCTGCTCCTCCTCCAGCCCCAAAGCGTAGGGAACCTATGCTCCAGGACACCCCATTTGGGTGAACCCTCTTCTTCCGAAGCCTCCCCAGAGCATTCTGCACAGGCTCCTCGGAAGAAAAAGTACAAGAGGAAGCACCTAGACTCCCCTGAGTCTGTCACCTGAGATACAGACCTGGATGAATCGGAAGGGTCCCCAAGGTCCCCCTCTGAAGATGTTTCCTTTTCCGACATCCTTGAGATTCTCAGGCAGAGGCGTAGCCGGACTTCCCTAGCCCCCTCCGAGGACGATTCTGTATACCTGGATGCGTTTTGTTCCTGACCTTCCACCTCCTGGGTGTCTCTGCGTTTTGATCCACTCATATCTGTAGTGTCTTGAAAGGCTTGGTCAGCTCCAGATTCCATGGAACCTGTCCCAAGGAGACCCAATAAATTTATCACAGCTCCCCAAGACAAACAATTCTTGCCTAAAGGTATCCCAGTTGATGCCATGGTGGTAGCAGCGGCCACAAAGAGAGAGTTAGCTGAAACCTCTTCATCTGTCCATCCACCGAATAAGGACTCTTGTACGATGGACAGATATGGGAAGCAAATGTTTTCATCAGTGACCTTCTCCCTTAGGTCCCTGAACTATCTTTCCCATTTTACAAGGCTTCAGAGGGATCTCCTAAAAGAGCTTGGAGATACCCTACAAGATTCCACAGCTGAAGGAGCTTCAGCCAAGGTTGCTACCCAGCTGGTGACTCTTAATTCAATAGTCAACTCCTCCATGAGGCTTATTTCATACGCAGCCGATGGAAGCATGTAGAGCTGCAGGAACAGGAGTATCTCTTAGGAGACATTCCTGGCTGCAGCTGTGTCAGTTTGCGGAACCTTTCAGAGTGTTCTTCACCAATACCCCCTATGGCTCCTCTCTCTTTGAGCCTCAGGTGAAAGACACGCTTACCAGGTGCCAGCAGGAAAGCAAAACGCTCTCTGGTGTCAGAGTCCATTTTTCCACTCCTACCAGACCATATCCAAAGGGTCAGAAGGGTGGAAAGATGTGGTTTCGAAAATCCCAGGGACCCTTGCCTGATGCATGTGGTGAATTCTCCCCAGGGGCAGAGGGGGAAATAACAATGGCAGATGCCGCCCTCGTGGCAGAGGGGGTCCACAAAATCAGGGTGACAGAGATACGTTTTCTTCCAAACCCTGTCAACATCCCTGAAGGGATGCCCGACTGCTCAACTATGGAGGCAGTTGGGGGAAGACTTTCATTGTACCCAATCGCCTGGCAAAATATTACAAAAGACAATGGGTACTATCCATTATATCCGGAGGTTACAAAATTCCCTTCCATCAACCCCCTCTTGTTTCAAAAAAATCCATCCCAGATGTTCCACCTAATCTAAGGGATCAGGCAGTCACAGAAGTTTCAAGACGGCTAGAAAAAAAGAGCCATCCAAGAAGTCACCGCAGACCAAGTAGGATCCGGAACTTCCTCAAGATTCTTTTTAGTGCCCAAAAAGACAGGGGACTGGAGTCCAATTCTGGATCTCAGCAGATTGAACAAATCTGTACAAAAAGAAAAGCACCGGATGGCAACACTGCAGTCCATTCTCTCCTTTCTGGGTCAGGACAATTGGATATGCTCCATAGATCTTCAGGACGCATACTATCATGTAAAGATGGACAGATGGTCCAGGAGATTTCTACTCTTCCGGCTAGGGGCCAGTCATTACCATTTCAGTGCTCTACCCTTTGGTCTCACCACAGCCCCCAGGTTGTTGGCCAAATGCATGGCAGTAGTTACGGCTCACCTGAGACGTCTAGGATTCCAGGTGTTTCCTTATCTAGACAACTGGTTCCTCACTGCTACCACCAGGCAACAACTTATAGGGGCACGAGATTACACCATGACATCCTGTGCCCAACTAGGCATCACAATAAACTTCGAAAAATCTGCCTTGTTGCCCTTTTAATCTATTACTTACATAGGAGCAGAGCTAGACACAAGAAAAATGATTGTAAAATTGCCTCAGGAAAGAGTTTCCATTATCCGACAACAGGTGTCACTTCTCCTGAGGAGCAAAAGAATTCAAGTCAAATATGTCCTTCAAGCTCTAGGGTCCATGGCAGCAGCCATTCTTTTAGATCCCTTAGCACGCTTCCACATGAGAATCCTTCAGTGGCTTCTTTTCACACAATAGTCCTTCCAGGAATTACCCATGTCTCACATGATGCCAATTACAGAATCTTTCAAAAGACACCTTTCCTGGTGGATGGTCTCCCCACTACTGACTTAGGGCAGACCTTTCATGGAATCCCATCCGATTGCCACAATGACGACGGACGCTTCCCTGATAGGGTGTGTGTGGGGGGGCATTATCTAGGGAAAACAGTCCAAGGCAGGTGGCAACCTCATGAGTACCACGTCTTGGAGGTGAGAGCAGTGCTCCTAGCGTTGCAAGCTCTTCAAGACTCTCTCCCTGCTGGGACTATTGCAATACAGATGGACAACATGTCAATGGTTTGGTACATCAGCAAACAGGGCGGAACCAGGTCTTACCCCTTGTGCCGAGAGGCCCTCAGACTGTAGCAATGGGCGATTTCCTCCCAACATTTTCTGACAAGCAACACATATCCCTGGGAATTCCAATGCAATAGCGGACAGGCTCAGCAGGGCTATCCTCATGCCGCATGAGTGGTCTCTGAAACAGGAAATTGTGGATCTTATTTTCCGCAAATGGGGCCAGCCTTGCTGCAATCTCTTTGCCTCTCCCCTCAACAACAAATGCAGCAGGTACTTCTCCCTTGTTCCTCCTCCAGATCAGAAACCCATAGATGCTCTAGTCCATGATTGGCCTTAGAGATTCCTTTATGCATTTACCCCCTTCCCCCTAATTCCAAAAGTCATTCAGAAAGCAAAATTGTTGGGTTGCAAGATGATCCTCATTGCCCCCTATTGGCCTCGACAGATTTGGTTTCTGTTCCTTCACTCCACCTTCTAGCCTAGCCTTAGGTTCTGGGCCCAGTGCCAGACCTCTTGATTCATCAATCAGGCGGGTTACACCAACCCTCCAATCTCTCAAGCTCACATCTTGGTTACTCTACTTCCAGTCTTAGCCATGCTCCCCAATATTTCCCCAGCAGTGCATGATATTACTGTTTCCTCCCATAAGACATCTACAAGGAAAGTTTATGCTAGCAAATGGAAAAGATTCTCTTACTGGGCAGAATCCAGGAATTTAGATCCCTTTACAGCTCCTGTACACAAAATGTTGGATTTCTTAGCAGAACTGTTTCGATCAGGTGCAGCTGCTGCTACCATCAGAGTACAACTAGCTGCCATTTCAAATTTTCACATCGGAGTTTTTAACTCAAGCTTAATGTCTCTCAAACTCTGTAAGGTCTTCATGAGAGGTACATCTCTACTTAGACCCCCAGTGAAAGAGCCCCTTCCACCTTGGGATCTCAGTTTGGTTCTGGCCTCCTTGATACTGCCACCCTTTGAACCAGCAGCATCATGTTCTTTGAAATTTCTCTCTTGGGAAAACTCTCTTCCTAGTTGCTATTACTTCTGCCAGACGTGGTTCAGAACTCCATGCCCTATGTGTTTGCCCTCCATACCTGGTTTTTCACAAAGACAGAGTTTCTGTGAGAACCAACCCATCGTTATTACCTAAAGTTTGTTCAGAACACAATTTGAATCTATCCATTGAACTTCCTGTCTTTTTCCCTAATCATTCCAGCAAGGCAGAATACAGATTACACCAAATGGATGTGCATTGACAACTACGTTTCTATCTCCATAGAACTAAAGAGTTGAGAAAATCAGATCAGTTGTTCCCTTCATTTGCTAACAACAAACAAGGCCTTCCAGTTTCTAAAGTAACCTTGTCAAAATGGTTATCAGACACCATTGCGTATACTTACCATTTGCGACAAAAAGATCTTCCAGCAAAGCCCAAAGGCCATTCAACCAGGTCAGTAGCTACCTCGGTAGCTTTTCAATCCAGATTGCCCATAGATTCAATTTGTGCAGCAGCTACTTGGGCAGATCCTCATACATTTATTTCTCATTACAAAGTAGATGTGGTCTCCTGGGGCAGGGCTTCCTTTGGTTCCATGGTTCTGAAAAGTCTCTTTCAGTGAGCCACCCAGGATTGAGGTGCTAAGGATGCTGTCCCATCCAGCAAGAATGAAGGCGAAATTGGACAACTTAACATAAAGAAGTTATATACCTACCATAACATTCCATGTTAGTTGTCCTTCATCTCGCCTTCCTTCTTGCATCTCTCCCTCTTTCCCCCTTCCTCGAGGATTGAGAGAAGTTTTTCAGTGGTTTCACTGGCTAACTTGTTTAGTTCTTAGTTGCTTCCCAAGCAAACCATGACAATTTACTGTATATCCAGGTTTAATAATAATGGATTATCTTCTATGATTATGTCTAGTGGGAGCTATCTCAAATGAAATCTGGGTAGCTGACACTAGGCATTCTGGGATAAGGGGTAGCCTTGAGCCAGTAAAGAGCTCTCTAGCTATAGAAGTGGACCCATCCAGCAAGAAGGAAGGCGAGATGAAGGACAACTAACATGGAACGTTATAGTAGGTACATAACTTCTTTTTTTCACAGGTTCTTCACTATCTCTTTATGCAAAGAGGTGAATTAATTTATTTAATGAGATTTTAAAGTTTTTTGCTTAAATCGTGATTTTTGATGCCATTTTATTTTCAAGTTTATATCGAATTCCTTATTTTAGGCTAATTGACACTGTTTTTTTATACATTTCAGAGTAAAATTAGCCACTTATTGAATTTTATTTGGGAGGGGTTATGATCTGTATTGGTGTTTAGGGTAACTACTGAATTACTGGCTTTTCTTCAGTACAGTATTGTGTTTCTCTGTTTAGTTTTTACATTGCTATTTTAAGGGAGAATATAAGGGTGTTGTCCCTTTATTTACTGGGAGTGCAGTTTCATCAGTAGTTTTTACTGATCTGGCTGGCTTTTTTTTTTCACCCTGTCTAGGTGGACTCTGACCCCCTCCCCCACATCTACTCTGTCTGCACCTAAAAAAACGTAACCCCCCCCCCCAAAAAAAAAATATATGCCTTAGCCTACGGCTTGTGACTCCACAGTAGCCATAGCCAAGAGCAGCCTGTCAGACCATTCACTTTTTTTACCTCCAGGTCCCCTGGTGTGGTATTGGTACCACAACTGTGCATGACACTAGGGTCAAAAACATATCCCAGGGCTGTAACAGTGTTTGGTTCAGTTGCTGGAGGGCCAAATACTTAATGTGCCGGGGAAGTTAAGGGTATAGAATCTGTTGCCAGGTTTGATAAGTTTCCTTCCAGGGATTCTCCTGCTACTGTAGTGCATGCTAAGAAGATGCAAAACACCCACCATGTAGTTGAGGAACAGTCTCTTCCAGGTTTCATACCAGAGATGGTGGCAATGGCTAGGTCCATTATTCAAGCAGTTGATTCTGGGGTGCATTCCTGTGTTAATAGTAATGCCAGTATTTCCATCCTCTGTTTTTCTGCTTTGGATCTTGATTTTTGAAGATCATGTGTCTGAGGGCTTGGATATGTCTGAATTGGATCAGTCAGTTTGCTCTGATAATGAGCAGACACAGGAATCCAAACAGACGTTTTATTTTTCCCAAATGGTGACTAGATTTAGGGATGCATTTAAGTGGCAGCAGTCTCCTGCTGCACCCGAGACTGATAGGGTCTATGATCTGTTGGAAGATGATGCTCCCATCCTTCATTCCATCCCTCCTACAATCCTAGTATTGGAGGATATTTTTAAGGAAACCTATAGTTTCCTTTGCTTAGTAAAGCTGTCTCTAAAAAAAAGTTTAGGAACTTTAGTGTTTCCTCCTCCAAGGTCCTTTGTCTGCATAGATGGCTTCTGTGTCAACAGCTACTGTTTCTAAAAAAAAGTCTGTTTTCTTCTAATCCAGTTTCTCTAGATAAATTAGGCAAGTGGCTAGAATCTCAGTGGAAGAAGCTGACACAGTGCAGTGTGGTAGCATTTCAAATATTTAACTGTCAGTGTTTTATATGGAAATTTGTTTTGAGATGTATGAATAGATGTTCTTCGTGCATAGCTGCAGTCATAACAGATGGGTTCTCCTGCCGTCAGGCGGGTCCTCGGTCGGCCGAATTCCAAAGTCTAGGTCCGGCGTCGGTTGTCATCGCTTCTTCCCTGACGTCAGTACGACAGGGGTATAAAAGAACCAGCCGATGCCATTTTCTTCAGTCTTTCTTGCCGCGCAGTGCCCAAAGCAGAAGCAGTTCGCAAGTGCCGGTCGGCCAGCTCCTGAGATTACGAAAATTTGGAAACCGAAGTCTTCTTAAAAGCTAAGTACCCCGTTGGGGAAACTTTTCTTGCCTCAGACCGATGTCAGACAAAGTTAATAATTGTATTTCTTGTGGGAAGCAAATACTGCATAAGGATTTCCATTCCCGCTGTATACCTTGTTTAGGCCCAGACCACGACGTCTTGGTCTGCCGCTTTTGTGCTACATTCAACAAACGCACTATTAAGCGTCGGGCGGAGTTCGCCCAGCATTATTTTGGGAAAGCATTTAACTATACTATGTCGTCGGATACTCCGACTCCGGTTTTGTCTAAAAAATGCAAAGACAAGGACCGACCCACGAGGTCCGCGGCCTCTACCGACACCACGCCAAAGCCGACTACACGTGGTCCGGTTCTCAGCGAGGCGCCTACGCAGCCCCTGACTACCGACGACCTGTCTTTGACGGTGTCTCCTGTGCCCGAGGTCGCAGGCTCCTCGGCCCACACCCCGACTACAGATACCGAAGCCACTCTTGGCGTTGAATCTCAAAATGTGGACAGGTCCACCTCCACTCAAGGTGTCTTCAGACCTTCCTCTTCTTTCTCCATCAAGGCTTTCACAAAGTCTAAAGCAACCATGCACTCAAAGAGACCAGCTACACAGGGCCCATCTCCAGGCCCCATGCCTAAGAAACAGATGCTTAAAATGGCTGAGGATTTAATTACTCTTATCAGAGGTTCTCAGCCCCCTCCGGACAAAAGGCCTAGAGTGGAGGAAGATTCCCCCTCCTCTGATCAGGGCTCCATTATTTCAGAGCACTCTGATGATCAGGAACATTCTTACTCCCCTTTTGAAGACTCTGATGCGGAGGAGTCCATCCCTTCTGTATCCCCCCCTGAGGATTACTCTTTTGGGGAAACTTTGCATACCTTAAGGGAACACTTCCACTGGGAAGGCCAGGATTATTCAGATTCCAAGAAAAGGCTCAGGGAATTTCTCTTGCTTCCTCAGCACAGGCCTCTGGCTATACCTCCTGTCTTGGACATCCTAGATGATGTTTACTCGGAGGCCTGCCTTAACCCGGACTCTCTACCTCCAGCTCCAGTTAAGCCTGACAGGTACTACAGGGTCCCTGACTCACACTAATTTCTATACAAGAGCCATGCCGCTGACCTAGAAACCATCTCACAGGGCCCCAAGGGAGTTAAGGCCTCCATTGCTAAAAATCCATTGCCTTCCGAGAGAGATTCCAGATCCTTAGAAAGGTGGGGAAAAAAGGTATATACTTTGGCTACCTTATCCATGAGGGCCTTAAACTGTCAGTTTCATATGCTAAAATACCAACAGTTTTTGTTATCACAATTGAAAAGTAAAATGTCACAACCTGAACAACCAGACTTGAAGGAGTTGCAGGATTTGATGCATAGTGCAGAACAAGTGGGTAAGCATACGTTACAATGTGGTTTTGAAGCTCTAGAGGCCTCATGTAGAGCTGCTGTTACAGGATCAGTCATATGTAGGCATGCCTGGCTCAAGGAACAAGCCTTGCCTGATCATGTCAAAGCTAAATTACTAGACGCCCCTCTTCAAAAGGATGTACTATTTGGTGCTAATGCTGAGGAGGTATTAAGGAAAATGGAGGAAAAGGCTAAATCAATGCAAACTGTGAAAGAATTTCTGCAGGTTCAACCCCCACGTTTTAGTAGAAGTTGGCCTTCCAAAAACTGGTCCTTTCCTGCCACAGACAGACCCCAAAGAGGCTGGTACAGGCGCCCGAGGGGCAGAGGACAATCCCAAGGATCGTATAGAGGCAGACAATGGCAAGCTCCTACACAAAGAGGTGGTGAGGACAACTCACAATCTTTCAGAAAGCAAACCCAATGACTTTCCTCTTTGCATGCCAACCAGGTCTCAAATGGCAGCCCCCTTAGGAGGAAAGCTGGCATTATTTTCAAAAAATTGGCATATTGTCACAAAGGACAAATGGATCCTGGACATTATAAACAGAGGCTACAAATTCCATTTTCACACCCTTCCAAAAATGAGAGGCATGCCAAACCTGCCACACAGTCAAAGGGCAGAGGCACAAAGGCAAATTACAGATCTCATAAACATGAAAGCTATTCAAGAGGTACCTACACACGGACAAGGTCAAGGTTTTTATTCCAGGCTATTTCTGGTGCCAAGGAAGGGAAAAGATTGGAGACCTATTTTGGATCTATCCATCCTAAACACATTTCTACTGCACCAAAATTCAAGATGCTCACTCTACAGCAACTTCTTCCCATGCTGGGCAAGGAGTCTTGGCTGGTAACATTGGACCTCAAGGAGGCATACCTGCATGTCCCAATCAGACAAAATTGCAGAAGGTACCTCAGATTTCTTGCAGGTTCAACCCATTATCAATTCTCTGCATTGCCCTTTGGCTTATCTACTGCGCCCAGAGTATTCACAAAATGCCTGGCATCAGTAATTGCCTACTGCAGACTTCAAGGGATACAAATATATCCCTATTTGGATGACTGCCTGATCCAAGCGGACAGCAAGTACATTCTTCTGAAACATCTGGCTTATGTAATAATGTTATTGAACTCTCTGGGATGCACAGTCAACGAAAAGAAATCAAGGCTAATACCCTCTTGGAAGATAATTTTCCTGGGTGCCGATTTGGACACATACACCCAGATGGCCTACCTCACACCAGAGAAGCAGGGCAACTAATTCAATACTTCAGAACACTAGCAAATTGCACCAGGCTGACTGCAAGGAAAATCCTGCAGGCTCTGGGATTCATGGCATCTTGCATCTTACTAATCCCATGTGCAAAGCTGCATATGAGGAAACTTCAGTGGTACCTGAAAAACATATGGTCTCAACACAGCCACAGTTTGGAAACAATAATACCACTAATTCCATGTCTGCAAAAGGAATTTCTGTGGTGGGCTCAAGCATGTCAAACAAACACAGGTCTTCCATTCAGCAAGCCTCAAGCAAATCAAGTCATCACAACAGACACCTCGGACTACGCCTGGGGGACGCACATAACAGATCGGTGCATTCAGGGCAAATGGACCCAAAAAGAAAAGCACGTTCACATCAATCAAAAAGAAATGCTAGCAGTAATAAATGCTATTATAGCTTTCAAGGATCTTCTACAACCAGATCAGCTATTGATAAGAACGGACAACACCACAGTTATGTGGTACATAAACAAGCAGGGAGGAACACATTCTTACCCCCTATGCAGACTGGCCATGTCACTTTGGAACATGGCCATGGACTTACAAATGGAACTACAAGCACAGTACTTGCCAGGCAAGGAAAACACGCTGGCAGACAACCTAAGCAGGAATATGACAGATCCACACGAATGGAAGCTGCATCCAAAAGTTTTTACAGAAATAATCCAAGAATGGGGAAGGCCAGACATAGATCTCTTTGCCTCCCACAAAAATCATCAATTGACAAAATTCTGCTCAAGGATCTTCCATCCAAAGGCCTGGAGAGTGGACGCTCTCTCTTTTAGTTGGACATCAATGACAGTTTATGCCTTCCCGCCTCTTCCTCTGCTGCCCAAAGTTCTATTGAAGACCAGAGCAGACAGACCAAAGATGATCCTCATTGCTCCGGACTGGCCAAGGCAACACTGGTACCCACTCCTGAGGAGCCTGACGCATTCCCCACCATGGACCCTGCCTCTAATGCCTCTTCTTCTGACTCAGCACAGCTTCAAAACTCTTCACAGTCAGCTAAAAACACTCAATCTAGCAGCATGGAAGATTCCTTAGCATCACAGCAGGCCCTACTTTCCAAGGAGGTGCAGGATGTCATTTTGGAGGCCAGAAGGCCATCAACTAGAAAAGCTTATTCTGCAAAATGGAAACGTTTTTGTGTCTGGAATGAGAAAAAGGGCCAGGACCCTGGAAAACTGAATTTACCTCAAATACTACAATATTTGGCTGAACTGCTAAGCAGTGGACTTTCTTTCTCCTCCATCAAAATCCATGCCTCAGCCATTTCTGCAGAATACAACACTGATCCACCTTTATTCTCTCACCCTCTATTAAGACAGTTCCTCAGAGGGGCTAAGAATTTAAGACCTCCAAGGAACCAACCAATACCTGCTTGGGATCATAATTTCATTCTGGAAAAACTGACCTTGCCTCCTTTTGAGCCAGCTGCCTCATCAGATTTGCAATATTTGTCCTGGAAAACAGCTTTCCTTCTGGCTATCACCTCAGCTCATAGAGTTTCAGAACTACAGGCTCTCATGGCTGTCCAGCCTTTTATCATCTTCCATCAGGACAGAGTTTCCTTACGAACCAACCCGTCCTTTATGCCTAAAGTGGTATCCAGTGTAGCTTTAAATCAGGCCATACATTTACCTACTTTTTATCCTAATCCTCAAAACAAAGGGGAGATTACTACATTCCTTGGACATCCACAGACAACTGCGTTATTATTTGGACAGAACAAAGCCTTTCAGAAAATCAGAGCAGCTCTTTGTGGCCTATGCGGTAGGAGCTCAAGGAAAGCCAATTTCCAAACAGACAATCTCAAAATGGATAGCCCACTGCATACGCTTTTGCTATTCTTTTCATGGCAAAACTGTACCTACAGGCATTAGAACTCATTCCACCAGGGCCACAGCCACCTCTGCAGCCTTCCTCAGAGGAATACCTACCAAGGATATTTTGGAAGCAGCCACTTGGAGTTCTGTGCATACCTTCTCCAAGCACTACAACCTACCGTTATACTCCAAATCTAGAGCAGGCTTTGCCACTGCAGTCTTGCAGGGCATTTTGGCTCCTCCTAGTTCCACCCAGTGCCTACCACCCCTTTCTTAGCTTTGGGATTCTACCCATCTGTTATGACTGCAGCTGTATGCACGATGAACATAGTACAGTTTTGTACCTACCATAAATGTAGATGTTCGAGTGCTAATACAGCTGCAGTCCAGGTTTCCCTCCCTCCTTCCCCTCTAGGGGTATTCTTTTATGGTGTATTTGCTTGCAACCACTGTTTTTTGATTATATTGCATTGCATTATTACATAATTTTATGTATTGCCTTCCTTCTGGGGGCACCTGACATCTGGGGCAAGAAAAACTGAAGAAAATGGCGTTGGCTGGTTCTTTTATACCCCTGTCGCACTGACGTCAGGGAAGAAGCGACGACAACCGACGCCGGACCTAGACTTTGGAATTCGGCCGACCGAGGACCCGCCTGACGGCAGGAGAACCCATCTGTTATGACTGCAGCTGTATTAGCGCTCGAACATCTACAATTATGGTAGGTACAAAACTGTACTTTTAGAAGTTTGCTGCATTGTTGCCAGGTGAGCAAAAGGTTTGTATCAAAGATATTATTTGCAGTATTTTTCAGGTATATCAACATGCTTTAGAGTAACCTAGAAGGTGCTGACATTATTTCTGGAAATACAGCTTTCTCAGTGGTGATGAGGAGGTATGCTTGGTTGCACAGTCAGAATTTTTCTGACGACTTAAAAATTTACATTTTGAATGCTCCCATTAAGTCTGATTGTGTATGTGTCTGGTACTGCAGCTAATTTGATTCTTAAACACATGGATGATAAGAGTTAAATTGATGTAGGGTGTGTCAAAATTTTTTAAAATTCCTATATTTTCCTCCTTTAAACAGGAAAAACTTTCATAAAACTCTTAAATGTAAGTCCCAGTCTAACAAGAACCAAGGTTTCAAAAGGTGGAGCTGTCATCTTGCAGCTTCCACGTCCAATAAGAGGGTTTCCTTTTCCAAAAAAGGACTCGCCCCCTCCCAACTTATGACTATATCAGCATGAGGCACTCATCTGTTTCAAGTCTCTTTTTGGGTACTACATCTCTCAAGCTGCCTCTCAACAAGGTGGCATAGTCATCAGTGGTTTCCAACAAATGGGACCACAACATTGTGTGCATGATGTACCAACGGCAGTGGAAAGACCACCCTCCTCCATTCCAGGGAGTTCATCCTTATCCACAAAACCAGTCTTTATTACTCTCCAAGCATATGTTGGACTCTGAGGTCATAAAATCAATGCCTTTTTCTGAGAGAATGAGGGGGTTTTATTCCTGAATTTTCCTTGTTCCAAAAAAAAGAAAATTCATGGAGACCACTATTGGACATGTCCTTTCTGAATACCTTCATACAGATGCCCAAGTTCAAAATGCTCACCCTGCAGGCAGTGTTTCCTTTTCTTCTGGACCACTGCTTCATGGTGACCCTGGACATGTCCTTTCTGAATACCTTCATCCAGATGCCCAAGTTCAAAATGCTCACCCTACAGACAGTGTTTCCTTTTCTTCTGGACCACTGCTTCATGGTGACCCTGGACTGAAAGGATGTCTATCATATCCTCGTTGCTCATAGTTTCTGAAATTTCTTTTCTCTGGGTCTCGCTTGCAATTTTCTATATTGCTTATTGGGCTATTCACTGCTTCTTGATTATTTACAAAATGTCTTGCCCTGGTAGTGGTCCATTGTTGGACTTTGAGTATCCATATTTTTCCATACTTTGATGACTTGCTGATCTCTGCAGAGTCTGCATACAATTGTATGGTATCATTAGATACAGTTTCAGCCTTATTCTCTTCTCAAGGGTTCAAGATGAACCTTTGGAAGTCGTGCCTGAACCCACACAAAAACTAATCTTTCTAGGATGTTTATCAACTCCAATGTAAGAATGGCTTTTCGGCCTAAAGACAAGATCCTTTCTTACCAAAAGGTGTTTCTGGAATTCTCCATATGGAATTTCAGTCCAGCTTGAGAATTCCTAAAAATTTTTGGACTGATGGCATCAGTGATTCTCATGATACCACTGCCTCATTTTTACATGAGAACGGTTCAATATATGTTTAAAATTCTTGGACTCAGCACCTTCATTCAATGAAAACCCGGTTGCTGGTGCTTCCTTTCATAGGATGAGAGTTACATTGGTGGAGAGAACAATTGAGTGTCAATCCAGGACTTCATTCTGCCCTCCAGTTCCCATACAGTCTATTCAGAATGATTGTCCGACTTCGCATGGGGAGTTGTGTCAATAGGGAAGCAAGTGAAAGGCATTTGGAGTCCCAAGGATGATCAGAAGCACATCAGTATCAGACAGATGCTGGTGGTGATCCACATCTTGAAGGTTTTTCATCATCTATGTTGTTGTTTCTTTCGGCTTTTCCCGGTTAGGGGTCGCCACAGCGGAACTCCAGTCTGCTAATGATTGGTAGCTGATTTTTATGTGCCAAGTTACCAGCCCTGATGATACCTTCGTTGAAGGTTGTGCATCTATGTACTATGGGTAATTACAGACACCACCACAGCTGTGTGGTATCCGAACAGACTGGAGGCCGAGTATAAGGTCTTACCCTCTGTGCCAGTTGTCATTGATGGCCTGGAGCTGCCTTCTCTGTATTCTCTGATTCCTCAGGCTTCTTGCATCCCATTACAGCAAAACATTGTAGCAGACAGTGTAAGCAGATCCTGGGCAGACCCACGAGTGGAAGCTCAAAGGTAGTGGTGTTCCAGGATCTAGTCCAGATGTTAGGAATGCCTCAAGTAGATCTGTTCACCTCCTTTCAAAACGGACAACTAGAATTATGTTCCAGACATCTTTGCAGTTATGCTTGGAGGACCAGATGCATTTTCGTTCTGTTGGACTGGAATGTTCCTTTTTGCATTTCTACCCTCAAAGTTCAGATAGAAATGTCACAGGTCATTTTGGTGACACCCCATTGGCCCAGGTAATCTTGGTTCTCCCTTTTAATGGTTCTGGCCAACAGCAATTACCACAAACTCCCTCCTACTCTGGGCTTACTCACACAGTCTCAGGGGCAACTTTTACTCCAATTTAGATAAAAATTCAAATAGCCTAGATGATTCAGCTTTGTCTCCTTTTAGGGACGTCTTTCATAAGGATGTGCAGCAGGTGTTAAAGAAGGCCAGAAAATGGATAAGGTTTTCCAGTAATGCCTAGATGAGAATTGGGGTTCATTGAGGTTAATGCCTCACTGGTCTTGGCATATTTGTTTGAGGTACTTAGGGTGGCTTATCGTATGTGTCCATGAAGGTGCATTTATCTTGCACCTGTGCTTGTCTGCATATGACACCCCCTCTTTTTTTCTTCTGTTTTGGTAAGACAGTTTGGAGTGTTGCATATAAGACCCCTTCCCAAGCAAATCCTTCCTTTGTGGAATTTCATTTTTTTTTCTAGAAAAACTGACACATTTTGAAACCATAACTCATGCTGACCTTGAGATGTTCTTCATGTTTCACTGTTGCAGTCATCCCAATTGGGTTATCTGCCTGCAGGTAGCCCTCAGTCGCCCTGAATGCCAGAGACTTAGTATTTCTGCGTAAGTTGCTGTCGCTCCAGGTCTGACGTCAGGTCGTCAGGGGTATACACACAGGCAGCCGATGCCATTACATCAGTCTTTCTTGCCGAGGAGCCTGAAGCAGAAGCAGTTCGCACGATGCCGGTTGGCTGCTGCCTGAGTTTTTGTTTCAGAATTGAATTTTTCTGAAGTCTTCTAAAGCTAAGTACCCCGTTGGAGATACTTTTTTCTTGCTCTAACCAATGTCAGAAAAAGTTAACAATTGTCTTGCCTTTGGAAAGCAAATACCACACCGAGATTTTCATTCTTACTCTTCCCTCACCTGTTTAGACCCAGACCACGATGTACCTCACTGTCGGTTTTGTGCCTTGTTCACTGCCTGAACTATTCGTCATCAGGCCCTTATTGTCACAAAATACTTTCGTTCTTGATCTCCATATTCTGAAATGACTTTGGTAAGCCATCCAACTACCGATCTTCCGAAAAAATGTAAGGATAAAGGCAGAGACAGACCGCACAGGTCCAAAACTGCCGACGACGCTTCCGTTAAGCTAGTAGCCAGTTCACTGGTACTCAGCGAGGCGCTTTCACAGCCCCTGATTCAGTGGATTTGCAGGTCTCTACCGAGACCCGTTCGGAGTCCGGTATGCCACAAGACTCTTCTTCGACTACAGAACCTGTGGATGTCTCTACCTTGGATGGGTCCAGAGCCGCTGAGCAGGCACCGGCTTCTGAGGAAGTTCTTCGCACTACCGATATTCGACACAAACCGACGACTTCTTTTGTGTCTTCAGTTCTGTCTAAAGCTACCGGGTTTAAGGCCAAGAGTACACTCTACGCCTTAAAAAACGACCCAAGCTCATGCACCTGCTTTCTTGCCACAACGTCAAATGCTTAAAATGGCAGAAGACCTTATGTTGATTAGGGGACGTCAGCCTTCCCCTGCTAAGACAAAAGAGACCTGTCCCCAGCAGCTTTAACAGACCAAGAGTCCGACGACTCTGAGGTATCTGATTATGCCTTTATCTGCTTATGAGGATTCATATGCAGAGGAATCCCTTCCCTCTGCTTGTCCTCCAGAGGATTTTTCTTTTGGTGAAACCTTACATACTTTAAGAGAGCATTTCTACTGGGAATGCCAAGACTATCCTCAGTCTAAAAAGAGACTCGGAGTATTTCTAGATTTGCCACAACACAGGCCTTTAGCAATATCCCCAGTCCTGGATGTTGTGGGTGATGTCTTTGTGGAGTCCAATTTAACTCCTGATACTTTACCCCCTGCTCCTAGAAAACCAGACAGGTACTACAGAGTTCCTAACTCTCACAAATTCCTTCACAAAAATCCTACTGCTGACCCAGGGGTCATCTCCCAGGACCCTAAAGGTATTAAAGTAACTACAGCTAAGAATCCCACCCCTTCGGACAGGGATTCCAGAGCTTTAGACAGATTGGGTAAAAAAGAATACACCTCTGCAACTCTCACCATTAGGGCCTTGAATTGCCAGTTTCACATGCTGAAGTACCAGCAACATATTATGGAACTTAAGCAAAAAATAGCTACCTTTACGGACTGTGCAGAAAATTAAGAGCTTATGCATCCTGCAAGCCAAGTCAGCAAGCATACATTGCAGTGTGGCTTTGACACCCTAGAAGCATCTTGCAGGGCAGCAGTCACTGGTTCTGTACTGAGAAGGCGTGCCTGGCTTAAGGAGCAGACCTTGCCAGACCATGTCAAATCAAAATTACTAGACGCTCCTTTGAACAAGGACAATCTGTTTGGTACGAAAGCAGAAGAGGTTCTTAAAAAGATGGAAGAAAAAGCTAAATCTATGCAGTCAAAGATTTCTTGCAAGTACAGCCTCCTAGATTCAGTAGGCATTGTTCCCTGAAAAATTGGTCTTTTCCACCCCCCTCAAGGCCATCTCAAACTAGACCCAGGGGAAACAGACACCCCAGACTACAGTCTCAGGGTATGCAGAGGTCTAAGCAGTGAAGTGCCTCCACTTCAAAAACAGGAAGTGCTAAGCCACCCCCTTACGGAAAGAATTCCCAATGACTTCTCAACTCCACTAGCCACCTCTGCCGAACTGTTTGTGCCTCTAGAAGGAAAACTTGTCCATCATGCAAAAAACTGGACTTCCATCACCAAAGACCAATGGGTCCTCAACATTGTGTCCCAGGGGCACAAATTTTACTTCCACTCACTGCCAACCCCAAAAGGGTTCCTAGACCTTCCTCCAAACCAGTGGGCAGAGGCACAAAACCAAGTTCAATCCCTGCTCTCTCTATAAAGGCAATTCAACATGTTCATGCAGAACAGATAGGTCAAGGGTTCTATTCCAGACTTTTCCTGGTACCCAGAAAAGAGGGCACTTGGCACCCAATCCTAGATCTATCCATTCTAAACACCTTCCTGGTGGTACCAAACTTCAAAATGCTTACCCTGCAGCAGCTTCTTCTTATGCTGGCCAAAGATGTCTGGTTAGCCACCCTAGACTTAAAAGAAGCCTATCTGCACATCCCTATAAGGGACTCATGCAGGAAATATCTACGCTTCAGGGCAGGATCTATGCATTATCAGTTGTCTGCACTTCCCTTTGGCTTATTCACTGCTCCTAGAATATTCGCAAAATGCCTGGCTCCAGCCATTCCCTACTGCAGACAGAGAAAAATTCAAATTTGCCCTTACATGGATGACTGCCTGATTCAGGCAGTCAGGAAATGCTGTTGCAGCACCTGACATTTGTAACAAATCTTCTAACCTCCCTGGGGTACACCATCAACAAAAATAAATCAAAACTAGTCCCCAGTCTAAAGCTTGCATTTCTGGGAGCAAGCTTGGACACAGCATCCCAGATGGCATTCCTTACTCCAGAAAAACAAGCCTATCTGACAGACTACTTCACTCAAACGGCCATCAGAACCCAGCTATCCGCAAGGAAAATCTTGCAGGCCCTAGGGTTCGTGGCCTCATGCATCCTACTAATTCCATATGCCAGACAGCATATGAGGAAACTTCAGTGGTACTTAAGTCTTTGGTGCCAGCATTCTCAGGACCTGGAAACCATCATTCCTATCATACCTTGTCTAAGGACAGAGTTTCTTTGGTGGGCAGCAGCATGTAACCACAACAAGGGACTGCCCTTTACTCAACCCCACTCCGCCCAGACCCTAACCACAGATGCATCAGACTATGCCTGGGGAGCACACCTGGACGACAAGAGCATTCAGGGTCACTGGAGCCCAAGTCAAATTCATCAGCACATCAGTCAAAAAGAGATGCTAGCTGTGCAGCATGCTCTAACAGCTTTCAGATCCCTACTCTCAGCAGGACCCCTGCTAATAAAAACAGACAACACCACAGTCATGTGGTACACCAACAAGCAGGGGAGAACCCACTCTTACGCAGGCTAGCCATGGCCCTGTGAACATTGCCTTGGACATGCAGGTCCATCTGCAAGCTCAATTCCTGCCAGGCAAACACAACTCACTGGCAGATGACTTAAGCAGAAATCTCTTAGACCAACACAAGTGGCAATTAGAGCCTAGCACCTTCAGCCTTCTGATTAAAAAATGGGGGACCCCAGAGGTGGATCTCTTTGCCTCTCCCTGCAATCACCAGCTCAGCAAATTCTGCACCAGGACACCTCACAGCAGGGCCTGGAAAGTGGATGCCTTATCCTTCCAGTGGGTAAACCTCTCAATCTATGCATTTCCCCCTCTGCCCCTTCTCTCAAGAATATTGCTCAAGATAAGATAAGACAAGACAGACCAAGGACAATTCTGCTTACCCCGGACTAACCTTGCCAGCACTGGTACCCACTCCTGCGCAGCCGGTCACTGGTGCCACCCTGGCACCTACCCCAGAGCCCGACCCTGCTCACTCAGCAGGGGGACAGATCTTGTACCCGCAACTGCAAACCCTAAATCTTGCAGCCTGGCTTATTCCTTGAATTCTCCCCCAGTGACCAGCCTAAGCAAGCAGGTGCTGGACGTCATTCTTGAAGCCAGAAGACCTCCGTACAAGGAAATCCTATGCTGATAAGTGGAAAAGGTATTGCTCCTGGATTCAATCTAAAGGAGAGGACACAACTCTGCCCTCCCTACCTCTACTCTTGGATTACTTAGCAAATCTACGACAGAGAGTCCTATCCTTTTCCTCCATTAAGATCCATTTGTCTGCTATCTTGGCTCATTACAACTCTGAGCCACCCCTATTTTCTCACCCTCTCATCAAACAGTTTCTAAGAGGGGCAACAACTTAAGGCCACCAAGGAGAGCACTCACCCCTGCTTGGGACCTTAACTTTGTACTAGAAAAGCTCACACTGCCCCCTTTTGAGCCTGCAGTGTCAGCAGACTTAAAATTCCTCTGTTGGAAAACAGCATTGCTCCTGGCCATCACTTCAGCGAGAAGAGTGTCTGAGCTACAAGCACTTATGGCTGTGGAACCCTTCATTATTTTTCATGCTGACAGGATCTCCCTTAGGACTAATCCTTCCTTTATGCCCAAAGTGGTGTCCAGTGTGGCCCTTAACCAATCTATCCATTTGCTAACCTTCTTCCCTAATCCTCAAAATAAAGGGGAAAGGATCCTGCACTCCTTGGACGTGCACAGACAGCTCTGATTCTACCTGGATAGGACTAAAGCCGTTCAGGAAATCTGACCAGTTACTGCTCAGTTTTACACCAGGGGCAGAGGGCAAGGCAATTTCAAAACAGACAATTTCCAAATAGATAGCACACTATCTCCATTTCTGCTACAAACACCATGGGAAACTAACCCCCTCAGGGGGTCAGAACATATTCGACTAGGACAACTTCTATCTCTACAGTATTCCTCAGGGGAGTCCCTACCAGGGACATTCTGGAGGCTGCTACCTGAAGTTCTGTACACACATTCACCAAGCATTACCACCTGCCTATATTTTCCAAATCCAGGGCGAGTTTTGCAGCTGCAGTCCTGCAGGGCATACTAGCCAGCCCAAACACTTCAACTGCCTCCACCCTTTCTACAGCTTTGGGAATCAACCCAAGTGTGATGACTGCAACAGTGAAATACGAAGAACATGGTACAGTTGTGTACACTTACCATAAATGTAGATGTTCGAGTGTATTCACTGTTGCAGTCCTGGTTTCCCTCCCTCCAGCCCCCTTCTCTCTCTCTCTCTCCTCTCTGTGTATACTACTCACCCCTTGCAGGGGTATTGGTATTGGTATTTACTTTTTATTGGTGGAAATTTTTCAACCATAACTTAGCTCCCTATTGAGGAGCTCCTGACATTTGGGGCAAGAAAAAACTGATGTAATGGCATCGGCTGCCTGTTTTTATACCCCTGACAACCTGACGTGAGACCTGGACAGCAACCGAAACAGAAATACTACAAGAAAGTAGATTAAGATTCACCACCACCGGCTTGCTAAAACGTAACTTTTATTTCCAATATAGCTATTCAGCTAAAGCTCTGGTAGAAATAAAATGAAATAAAATAAAGTAAGATAAAATGGACGTCCCTCTCAAACGATAAGCGCTTTCCACTAAAACTTCATCAGATTGTTCTTGTTGTATGCAATTTTAGGATTCACCTTTAGTAGCGAGAGAGTTGTTTGTTACAATTGACAAAGAAATAGTAAGTCTCTGGTATTCAGGTCGACTGAGGGCTACCTGCAGGCAGATAACCCAAGTGTGATGACTGCAACAGTGAATACACTCAAACATCTACATTTATAGTAAGTGTACACAACTGTACTTTCTTGATATGGAAAACTGTTTTGCATACTGCAAGGAGAGTTTCTGAGCTGCAAGATCTAATGGTGGGGCACCCTTATCTTGTTTTCCACAAAGATAGGGTTGGGTTGTGCACTAATACTACTTTCATGCTGAAAGTGGTTTCAGAGTTTACTCTTGATGAGTCCATCAGTCTCTCTGTGTTCTTTCCAGAGCCTAAGAATCTGAGAGAGGACTCTTCATAACTTGGATGTGAATCGGCAGCTTAGGTACGTCATTGACAGAACAAAGCTGTTTACGATAACTGAAATGCTTTTTATTTCCTTCTATGAGGCAAAGAAAGGTCATCCTGTCTCTTAGACCATTGCACAAGCTGGATCCTTGACTTTTTAAGTTTAAAAGAAGGACTTTCCTTTGGCATTGAAGTGGCACATAGAGCTCTTGGGAAACCTGCCACTAACTCAAACTCTCCTCCTAGGTCAATAAGTATCAAATTTCTTTCATACTTGGACAAGGAACTGATTTTAAGATCTGCTTTGAGGAAGGCACCTCTAAAATATAAACGTAGCCCGATAAGATTTGATAACGACTATTCATCTAGAATAATGGAACAAATGAAAAAAGTGTGGCCAATTATAAAGTTTCTGAAACAAAATAACATCAAAACACTTGCATATCCAGCTAAGGTAAGAATACTGTATGCCAACGAGATGAGAACTTTTATTGACTTAGAGGAAGCCTCTTCATGTATTAAAACTAATAATGTGATTACTTTACCAGAAGATATGGATTGGATGTCACCTTCTCTCAAGAGAACAAAAGAAACAAATGTCTGGACAGATGTCAAAAAGAAGCAGCAAAAGACTGATACTGTTACAGCCAAATCTCTCAAAGCATCTACTATGATATGAATTGTTTTAACATTACTTTAAAGGACCAATTTTAATGTTTGGAATTTTAAAACAAAGATAACTAACTACTGGAATCTTTATCTATATTTTTTGAAAATAGATGACACATGAGAGTTTTCACATTACCGCAGGCATGCAAAACAAGGTTCTTTTCTTTCACAGAAGGAGGGTTATATAGCACATAAAATATTTATACTGTAAATCAACATACATAGTATATGTGTATTTTCTCTTAATTTTCTCTTTTCTTTTTCTCTCTTCTCTCTCTTCTCATTATCTTGTCTCCCTTTCTAAATTATCTCCTATTTACTATACTAATATAGTCTGTATATATTTAATAACTCACTATATATACATAAATAATAGTCTAAAATAATCTAGTTTTAAGGTAGACTAATTGGAATAGTGAACTAAATTAATTGTTATTACAATATTTATTAGATTAATGATGGTCACTGTTATGCTTATTGGAATTGGGGACATGTTCGTGATTAACTCTGAAATGTTCCATTCATGTACATATGTCCTTTGCATTATTTCCTTTTAGTATTAACAAATATATATATATATATATATATATATATATATATATATATATATATATATATATATATATATATAAAGGAGGGAAAAATGTACTTACTGTTGGTTAAGAGAAGTGAAGCTTTCTTCACATTCTAATTGTGTTGCCATAGCAACAGTAAACAATTGTTGCAGTTTCTAAGGACACTTTGAACCTGTGAAGTGTATTTAGCCTCACAGATAAATAAGAAAAAGTAATGTTGTTTAGTTATTAAAATGAAAAATAACATAAGTAAGGTAAAATAAATACATAATAGGACTATTTATAAATATTTTATGATTTATCCTCATAGGATTACATATTCCTGGAAACACAACTGAAATGTTCCCAAACTACATGTGCACTTAAATGTAGCTGCTTGATTAAAAAGTATTACTCAGTTTAACATGCTGATTTCGCAAGCTGTCTGTACTGTAAAAGTTACATTTTGTATGTTACTTGAAATTGTCAGTCTCTAGTGCACATGAAAAGTTACATATTGCATTTTGCAACATGTTATCTTTGCAGTTACCTCACATAGCTATTCATTTACAATATCAGTTTAAATATTAAATGTGCCCTTGAAATGCTGTTGACATTTTGACAAAATATAATCTGAACTGTAAAATAAATAACTTGAAAGAAGTGAAGTAATGCTTAGATTTCAAAGACAGTTCTTGACAAGACAGTAAAAGTAAAATATATTCACAAGGAAGTATTGAAATGTTTTAGTCTTCCAGTTAAAATAGCATACTGTCAACATTTTGCTTTATCAGAAAGTTTGAAGAGCTAAGAAATTACTATTCTTTGTCTTTATAATGATTATTAGACAGATGTTAGACTGCTTTGTTTAATGAATTGTGACATATGTTTATGAGGAAAAGTGGACTCAGTTACTCACATTGGACTACACATTCCTGGAAACTCAGCTGAAATGTCCCCAAATTACTTGTGAATTTAAATGAAACTGCCTCATTAATAAGTATAATTTACTTTAACAACGTGAATCCATAAGTTATCTGCTCTATATATGCTACATTATATATGTCACTTGCATATGACAGTCTCTAGAGCACACGAAAAAATACATATTATTTTTGCAACATGCTATATTTGCACTAACCATACATTCTAAACTAACTCAATTGGCAACTGACAAGTTATTTATTTGAAACATCAGTCTAAATATTAATTGTGCCTTTGAAATATTGTTGCCATTTTGACAAAACAAAACCTGAATTGAAAAAGGAATGATTTGTAGAAGTGAAGTATTGTACAGATTTCAAAGACAGCTATTGACACTACAATATAAGTAGAAATTTATACATACAAGGAAAATTGAAATGCTTTATACTTTCAGCTGAAATAGCTTATTGTTAACTTTTTGCTTTATCAGAAAATTTAAAGAGCTAGGAAATTAATTCTAATTTGTCTTTATAATGTTTACTAAAGTGATGATAGTCACTGACTTGTTTAATGGATTGCGAGTCATGTACAAGACGGACTACTGAATGTTATTTCTGTTTGCCTATGTTTGCTGAATTTTTTTTATTAGTACTGATTTAAAACAAGGGAAAGAAAGGGAAGGGAAATCTCTGTTTTTGTTCAAGGGAGGAGTGGCTTAAGAGTATTCTAACTGCCCTGAGAACCCTCTAAGTTGCTCTAAATACTGTTTGATTAACACTTACCTAAGGTAAGTCTTGATTACCATATAGGCACCTTCACATTCAGGTACCTTCACATTAATTCTAGAACTGATGTGATTACCCATTCTGGAAGCAGGAGGTGCCCTATGTAGGATGGGAATTGTCAGGGTGATCATAGTTCATTCTTATACTCTGCTTTGTAAATCTATAAATATGTAAAAGCACTGCACACTAGAATGTAGGGTGCCTCTACTCAGAGACAGGATACCACTGATAAGCCATGTCTTTTCATAAGTGTAAGTTGAAGTTGGTGAGCTGAAGAGTGAGAAAGTAAAGGAAGACAGTACACCTACAGTAAATTCATATTTCATTGGTAATCACTAATTGTCTCCTTTTAGTCAAATTATTTTAGTAATCTATTTGTTGTTGGCTTATTTAGTGTATGCTCCTCTGTTGCATTTAAATTATCCAAAATGACATATCTGACATGTTTGGGCTCTCTTAAGGATAACCAAATATTGGATATTTTCTAAGGCAACATAATTGTTTACACTACTAACATTCCATCCTGATATATAAAATACTATAGAACAATAATAGAATAATATAGAATTTCATATATCTTTTAAGAAAATTCTCCATATAATTAACATATGGAGCTCAGTTGATATTGTTGGTTAGGTATGAGTGATAATCTAATAGATCTGTCTTTATCTATTGGATTAGGAATGACTTTCATTGCATGTTTAATTGGAAATTCATATTTACTTGTATTTGATACTTTAGAATTAATGTTTTATAGAAGTACTTTTTTAAAGCCTGACCAGAATTTTACCCTACTTGTATTTAAAGAAGAATGAACATTAAATTACACTCCCATGTTTACACACATAGAAATAACATTCAATGTTATCAGAGAATATGGTATAACTACTATAATCAAAATAAAAAAAGAAGCAAAATGTTTCTTCTAACAATAACTTGAAATGGATTTAACATTCTTATCATTAAATACTAATGGCTTAAATAATGCAAATAAAAGATCAAACTTACTAAAATATTTAAATCTAAATAAGGCACAAGTAGTATTTCTCCAGGAAACGCATTTTAAGACTAGTGATGGCTTTATTTGGAACCTTAAGGACTATACAGTCTTAGCTCAATCCTCCCAGAGAACAAAGCCAAAAGGAGTATCAATTCTCTGAAAGAAAAACATAATCACTCCAAAAGTTATTTATAAATATGAAGACAAAGAAGGTCTATTAGCATTTGTTATAATTAAATTTAATAACAGAATATGGACCTTATCTAATCTATATTGGTTCCCAGAAATTGGAGCAGGAACGGTTAAAAACATCTAGATTTTATTTCCAACAATTATAAAGGAAATCTTATACTGGGAGGAGACTTTAATTGTACCTTAGAAGCTTCTGAAACCACCAAGAAGTCTTTTTGCATAGCAACTATTTCAAAATCCTTAAAAAGATGGATTGATTAATTTCATTTAATAGACACTTTTAAAGTAAAATATGATAAATCCTTATTTTCCCATAAAGACCATAGATTTGGAACACAAACCAGAATAGACAAATTATTTGTAGTTCAAGATTTACAAACAAAAATCCTCAACTTCTCAATAGTTCCATGCCCTTTCTCAGATCATGACTCTCTGATAATGAAGCTCCAAGTAGATAACTTTAATCCTCTCAACTAGAATTCCATCATATATCATAAAAATGAAAGAATTCAGACCCTGGATGTTGTCAGAACTACAATTATTTCTTGAAATTAATAATACAAAAATCAGTAGAGTCATGGTTTGGGACTCATTAAAAGCGTATTTATTTGGTAAGACCCTTAGCTGGTACAAAAACAAAGTTAGAGAGTGGGAATCTGAATCATTAGACTTGCAGACCAGACTCTGGACAGCAAAATCTAAAAAAAATCAATTGTCCAGAAGTCAAGAAATAGAGGAATTAAATAAAAAATGTAATGAAATTGTAACACACAAAACTTGTCTAGCCTTGGAAAAATTTAAAATAAACTCATTAGCCACCTCCCCCAGATAGCAAATAACATTAGTAGTATATATCATGAAAAGAAAGGGAAAAAAAGTATCAGATATAGGAGACATCCTTGAAGCATTTTGGTTCCATTATATGGAACACTTAAAAAAAGATTTAGATACCAATCAAATAAACTTAGATACAAACCTTATCAATATAGAAAGAAATTCCCAAAAACTTAAAACTAGACCTACAAAAACCTATATCCTACAAAGAAATTGTTGACAAGATAAAAGAAAGTAAATCTAACAAAGCTCCAGAGATAGATGGTATAATTAAGGAAATTTGCAAACTCTTCCCTTCAACAGTAGTCTCCCTTTTTCATAAAACTTTGCTAGAAGTCCAGTCAGAAGCAAAAATACCACCCTCGTGGAAATATTCTCTCATAACACCAATTCTGAAAGATAATAAACCATCAGACCTTTGCACCTCATACAGACCTATATCATTACTGAATAATTACAAAATATTCATGTCAGTCCTAGCTAATAGAATGAAAATCCCACTTTCAAAGACAATTAATAATTATCAAACTGGATTTTTATATAACAGGCACACACATGATAATATTAAAAGGATACTTACTCTTATAGATTATGTGAATAAAGAAGATAGAGAAACTTGTAATCGTATTAGACATAGAAAAAGCCTTTGATTCCCTCAACTGGGAATATCTATTTAAAACTTTAGCATTATTTGAATTTCCTCTTCCCTTCATCTTATTACTAAAAAACATATATATTAATAACTTAGCCGACATTAAATTAGGTCCTTTCATCTCAGAATCTGTCCATATAATGAAAGGTACTAAACAAGGATGCCCCCTTTCTCCTATTTTATTTGCTTTGGCTATAGAAATACTTGCAGAAATAATACGCAATAATCCAAGAATAAAAGGAATAGAAGTCTATGACCAGCACATATCTAAAATAATGCTTTTTGCTGATGATATTTTATTAACCCTATCAAACTCCAGAGAGTCATTAGGAGAGCTAGAAGAAGTAATGGAGAAATTTTATAAGATTTCAGGTCTGCACTTTAATAGATCAAAATTTCTATTTTTAAATAAGAAAATAGAACTACAAGTTACAGGTAAATCCACCATAGTGAAACAAGAACTTACGCTAAATTATTTAGGAATAGTGTTATGTAAAAATATAAACAAAACAATATTAAATTATAAAAACATTATTGAAACAATTATATATATATAAAGTAGAACAAAATTATATTAACTTTTGAAGACAGATTGCAATTAATAAAAATGGTCTTATTGCCAAAAATACTATATGTAGCATTAGCAATACAGTTAATTCCTGAAAGATGCATTCTTAAAGAAATAAACTCACGTTTAATAAAATTTTTATGGTATCCCAAAAAGAATAGAGTAGCTCTAAATCATCACATTAGACCCTGGAAACAAGGAGGATTGAACTTCCCAGAAATAGAAACATATATAAAAGCATCTGTGCTTAAAACTACAGTAGACTGGATAAACCCAAATTATTTTGCCAACTGGAAAGAATTAACAACAGCTATATTAACAAATGAATTTAATCTGTTAAAAACATTTTTAATAGACAAATCAAACAAACCCTGGTACATATACTATGCATAAGTATACAATATAATATAACAAAACCTTCTAAAACAACACTGACTAATCATTACATCAATTCCTTTAGGAAACTTATCAATGCAAACATAGATCTAAAACTTTGGTTTGACCTTTTAACCCCATTTACCATCACTAAGAACTTTCCTCACAAAATATATAGGGAAGCAATAACCTCCTGGGAACAAAATGAATTCTTATGCTGGTTTCAATGTGTAAATAAATTAAATGTTTTAGATATACATATGATAAAAACTGCTTACAATATTCCAACACAGGACTGGTTAACCTTACAAAGCATTATAATGTACACTCAAGATTTATGCAGATTAATTAATACTTCCTCATTTAAAGATATTCCAAATCTAATACATTTTCTGTATGAATTTATGTATAATAGTTGTGAAAAGAAAAATTCCATTTCAAATCTATATAAAGAGTTAATAACATATAAAACAATTCCCAAACCATCATACTGGCAGTTCTTAACAAAAGGTCAGTTGTTGCAGTTAACAGAAGAAATTAAAACTAACATCTTACTATCAGTTAATTACACCTCTAACACACAGTACTGGAAAATATTTAACTGGAAATACTGCATTTTTAACACCAGATAGAATTAAAAAGATCAGTACTACTACAAATGGTTTTTGCTGGAGGTGTGAAAAGTCAAAAAGCAGACTGGATTCATATTTTTTATGAATGTAATAAAATTAAATCATATTGGAATGGAATCAATCATTTTTTACAAGCTTTAGTTAATGAATCCTTTACCTTAACTAAAGTATTGATTATACTAAATGTAAATGTAGGTCCCTATCTGAATAAGACAAATATGTATTTGTTATGGACAATACTTGCTATATCTAGGAAATGCGTAACTAGAAAGTGGAATTCATATACACCCCCGACCTTGGAAGAATTCTACACTACCGAAGACAACTGCATCGATGGAAATAAAAATCAAAGAACTACGAATCTGTCCCAGGCCATAAATAAATAATCCTTGGAAGAAAGTTATATCTTTGTTGGACACTCTGCAGTAATCAGTATTGTATCTCTGATAACTGATCTGCTAATTCTATATTTAATAACATACAGTGTACATAGCTGAACGTCAGACTATTGTAAATATTGTATATAGTTGTTTAAAATGTTATTTAAAATATTATGTAAATGTTATTTTAATTGAAAATAAAAAAGATATTTGAGGAAAAATAGAAGACCATTGCATGTTGGTTGTCTTCTTATGTTTTATTTTTTGTTGCATCCTACCATGGCAAGACAAATCCAGGCAAGGCAAATGCACATTTCATTGGTGCCTTTTCCTCTTCTGTAGCATTTTGGAAAGGGGTGGATTCAAAGTATTCTAGAGGCAGCAACTTTGTCCTTGACCCATGCGTTTATGAAGCACTGCAAGTTGGATGCTTTTTTGAGATCCAGAGCAGACTTCACTAGGACCATTCTCCAAGGACTCCTGGACCCTTATCCTTCCTCCTCCCAGGCTGGGTAAGGTTTGGGAATCTACCTACATTTAGCAAGATAGCTTGTTTGTTGAACATAGTCCAGTTGCTTAAGTTCAACATTGCCTTACTGACAGGACTTTCCCACCATCCTCCATTTTCTTGGATGTATATAGCTTTTTGTTGGTGGTTGCTGCTGTTAGCTTATCTTTGATTTGGATCAGTAGGCATTTATAGAGTTTGTGCTTTCCATCTACTCTTTCTCTAGGGCCCTATAAAAAAGCTGAAGGGCTACTGTCTGTGGTTATGAAGGAATATCCTGCTCCTGCAGCTAACTGATTGGTTCTCCTTATTAACAGATGTGCAGCATGATGAGTTTGAAGCTCTGAGAGACTGCAAGAGAGGATAGTAGGGCACTACAGCACAAATGCCAGTAAGGCACTGTGTTCTACAAATGTCTACTGGTATAGGGAAATGGAACTTAAACAATTGTATGTTATGTAGGTTTATCCCAACCCAGGTCAGAACTGGTTTTTAATGCTTGGATTGGTGGCATAATGGCATGGTGTAATTTGTGTTGTGTGTCTGGTAGTTGCCAGTAGTGAAAAAAAAACAAAAGCCATGGTTAATGTGTCTCATCTCATGGCATAGTGGAAGGACACTTATTTTAATGCTCCTGACTATTCTTTGATGAGCATGACTGCTGTGGATTGGGGAGGGAAGATGAGGTGGTCTGTGCCCTACTTAGTTTTTTTCCTTCAGTGAGGGTATGGGGTACATTGGCTCTGTATTGACACTGTAGGACTAGAGGTAATCAGCAATGTATGATTTCAGAACTACAAGCCTGTTTGCATAGGTGCATTAGGAGAGGAAACAATATGTTAATTATCGCTCTGCTATGTGCCATTTCATGCATATCAGAAGATGGTTTAAGGAGGAAAGGGTCCTCCATATCTAAATAACAGTGCCACAAGCAGGGTTAACCCTGTATGTTTTAGGTTTTTTAGACTGAGGAACCCCCAAGCAGGTCCTAGAAGATGGGTGCCTGGTGCTGAAGCAACATGGTCAGGTGGCCTTCTTACAAAACAAGCTTCCTAACAGACTGCTTCCAATTAAGTACGTTTTGCCAACGTGCTTGAGCATATTTTCTAAACTGAAAGTAAAAGAATGTTCATAGCTGATGTATCATCATGCAACATCAGCAGTTCAAGCATTTCCTATGTATGCTGTTGACCATGGAAGTACCACAAGAAAGCAACCACAAAATACAATTTCAAGTAATACAACTGGAAATCTAGCCTTCTGTAGTTGATAAAGTTTGAGATTTCCTGTTTTGATGTTTCTAAATTGATGCATTTCTTAATCTATGCAATTCCTGTGTTTGGAACTGTACATATCTAGGAGACCGTGCCCAATCCCTGTGCCACTCAGTTCTTTTCTGCAGCTGACACAGTTCTACCTTGGTGATATAGTCCTGTTTAATGCATGAATCACTGGATGCTTACACATGTTCTTGCAGTTACCATTTAATATGTTAAAACATGCACTAGCATGGTCCCTTCCCAAAGACGATGACATGAAGCCCTGTCACAGGAGCCAGCTCTTCAGCCTGGCAGCCTACAGAAGAAGAGAAAACTTGAGGCTTACTTTGCTGCCATCAGAAAGTTTGCTGAAGGTTGGGTCTAGCAGAAGTGTCCCTCATGGTCTTAGGCTGGTGCCATACTCTTCTGAGAAGGTAAAGAAGTCAAGTACCAGGCAGTAGTCACAGCCTCTTTTTCTTGTTAATTTTACCATTGAGGTGGCCTGTTTGATTTGTGAGTTTCCAACTCTACTAGCAAGAGGTTGAACTTTCTGTCGTCATTAGCTGATAAGAGGATAAAAAAGGTGAACCTTCTAGCAGACCTCCTCTGGGGTTCACTTTGAGGTGTGCATACTGACCTGTGATAGAATTTACTTGACATAGTTACTCCTAGTCTACTGATTTGCAGTAACCCCTTGAGTCCCCTGGTATATGTCTAACGACTCTGTACAGGAATGATGACTCAGACTTCTCCCCAGATCTTGTCTGTGATGTGCAATTCAACAGACATGGTAAAGGAGGTTTCTGTGGGTATTCCTATGCTTTTTGAACTACAGTGGCAGTTGTTTAGCAACTGGAAAGAGTTGCTGTTGTGTCTGGGGTTTACCATTTGTGTAACACTGACTAACTCCAATGCTATACCCTGTACATGCCTCTCAGGAAAGGATGTTACCTCTAACACTTGCTTCCCCAGACACCAGGGTCCCATTGCCTCCTATCCACCTTCTACCTGCCATATCCTCAATGCCTTGCATTACCGGATAGCCCAGGCAGGCCTTCCTTCATGTCTTCATCCTGGAAAGTGACGAGGACAACAAGTCCTTGTTTATCAGATGGACTGAGCCTTTCATTATTCCCCACCTGTAAATGTATCCTTTGGCCTACACTGCCTCTGCCTTCTACTCAAAAGTATCTTAACCTCTGTCTGGCCAGGTAGGGGGATGATATTCACACAGAAGAATATCTGGTCCAATTTTGGAGCAAGAATATAAATGAAATAACATAAAAATTTGCCAACTCCACCATCAGTTCAAAGTCCTGTGCAAAGCTCCAAATACATGGTCAAACAGAGAGAAGTAAAAACAAAGTCTGTTAATACTGTCCTTCCTACTTTAATTTGCTGAGTTCTTACTGAGCCTTCAAAAATAGATATTATCATGGTAGATATCAACATGGGCCACTTCCATATTACAGCAAGGAGCAAAAACAGAACAGCTTTTAGATAGCCCATATACAGCTTTAGTTCAAAGTCCTGTGTAAAGTGTTGCTGTTACGCAGGTATTATTATTTATCTTTTTTGTGCTTTATGCATTATGTACCCTATTGTCATCATTCAATTATTATTTTTTTCTTTTTTGTGCTTTATGAACTCAACTTAATCATCCTACTGCATACTTCAAAGCCCCCAGTCATTGCTGGTTCTTCCTGCTCTTTTCTTCCTTGGACTAACTCTAGTCTGGTCTGAGACCAACACAGAACCTATGGGTGTTTTAGGGGATCATGCATTTACCTTCAATTGGGAGTTTTTTTCCTTTTTTTCACCTACTGAGTCCCCCCCCCCCCATCATTTGTGTAAGTATTACGCAAAGTGTTGATAACACCAGAACACTAATATTCTTGGCACAATGAATTAAGAAGCAGAAAGTAGAATGGGTTGTTGCCATTGCCAGCTTAGGGAGATGATGACAAAAAACACTAACCAATGATCCTATAAAGGTGTTAAAGATACTTAAGAAATTCTAAGCAAATTCTTATAAAGCAGAGGAATGGGGAAGCCAAGTAAAAGCACAAATGGAAATATTTCTGCAAGAATTAACTATGCCAAGTTTAGAGGAAGACTAGGCTTAAGAAGTAATGGTTAAGACGGGAATGGAGGAGATAAAAATGATGGTGTATAATCAATCAATAGGGAGGACGCCAGGGATATGGTATTCCTGTGGAAGTTAGGAGGGGAGAAAGTGATATAGACCTAAAAGGTTATAGTTAACAATATACAGTCCCATCATCTTGGAAGAAAACTGTGGTGGCTGCAGTACCTAAAGAGCTTAAAGACCCTTCAGACCTAACTTCATATAGACTGATTTAAATATTAGACCATGTGTCACGCTGCCAACTCAGCTATATATTGATATGATTTATACAGAGCTGTATTTTATGTAGTGAGCTAAGATGTATCCACAGTGTACGCTACTGGAAAAGAACAGAAATGTATATAAACTAGTGCGGTGGTGGTGCTGCGGTAGCGTTATCACCTCACAGTAAGACACTGTCCGGTTCGATTCTCAGCTAGAGCGTCTTCTGCGTGGAGACATGCGTGAATGGGCGTACCTTCGTTGAACATTGTGTGTCAGGGCTAGTAACTCTGCACGTAAAAATCAGCTACCAATCATTAGCAGACCGGAGTTCCGCTGTGGCAACCCTTAACCGGGAAAAGCCGAAAGACACAACAACAACAACCTGTGCAAATGTATGTTTTAATGGTAGAAACTGCAACATAACAGAGTTAACTTGCAAAACGTCAAGAAAATAAGTTGAAATTAGACTGCTTTACGATTGTGCTATAAAATTAGTTTCAGTGCAGCAAGGAAAAAAGATGTCTAGAACTAGGGTGCCTTCTGCATTGTTTTGAAAGTGTTTTATTGTTTTATGACTTTCATTTCTGAGCAAACATCTGAGAGATATGTATTTTTAATACAGAGATGTGAAATTCTAAGTCAGGTGACAAAAAGTGATGTCATCCAAGCTAACCCAGCAGTAATATTTGATATTAATTTAAGGACTCTGAGAGAGGCTGTACAATTTGTATTTTGTCTTGGACCTAGCAAGAACATCCCCTCATCATCACCATCTGCACTGGCTTTCCTCTGTAAGAAAGATTTAGGGCATAGTATCTCTTTTACATATAGATAGGAATATAGTAAAGTTTAGTATATATGTTTTCTGCATTTATTTCAGACTGTTCTGCAATATTGTTTTAAAATATTTCCTGTGATTTTGAACTCTGACGTTACTGTGTTGATGTACTGAGTATTGTCTTGCTCTTTTATTATTTTTATTATTTATTATTAAGTACATTTAAATCTGTCTTTGTGGCTGATATTTGAGACATATTTAAGCTTTTAGAGTACTTGCATATGTATTTGGTGACACTGTACAGGCCACCCACAATAGCCTGGCACTTGTCAAAACTACCTTTTTGATCAATAGTAACATTAACACAGTAGGATTGGGCACCATTTGTTAAGGGCCTTAAGTAACTGATAAAGAGTTGGCTGTTGGCAGCTGGAACTACCTTATAGTCTAGGCAAAAGGGGCCATAGCTAGTAAACCTGTTCCAGCCTTCCCCAGGTGTGGGTGTGTGGGTGTGTGTGTGTGTGTGTGTGTGTGTGTGTGTGTGTGTGTGTGTGTGTGTGTGTGTGTGTGTGTGTGTGTGTGTGTGTGTGTGTAAAACAAATCAAAGTGTATGTGTGTCAACTACGTGGGCAGGGACACGAAGCACTGGTTGGACAGAGAGGGTGCTGGAGGTCTTAGCTTGACCACTCGGCTGAAATCTCAACCCTATAGCTGTGCCAGTGAGGAGTCTTTTTGGGAATTGGAGAAAAAAAAGAAACCAGCCCCAGACTGACTGTGAATTGTACTTTATAGTGTGTGTATTTGTCATCCTCCCATTGTGTTCTTCCCTCACTGTTGCCAGTGGCGAGGATTGAGGCTCATTGATTACTGGGCCAGTCCAGGGCTATCGCATATTAATTGGTGGCAGTGGTGGAATAACCACATCACATATTAATTGGCTTGTAGTGGTGTGGCTATTGAATTATTGTAGCCTGTGTAAAGTGGTCACTGAATGTGTTAGTACTCTCAATCAGCCACACAGTGAACATTGAGTTTTACATCACACTTATTTTTTTTTTGTTAGCTAGGTTAGTCAGGGAGAGCATGCAAGCATGTCAGCAGATGAGCTAGTTGACTGAGATGTGCCAGGCTAAAGGAATGGTTCATGACAACCAGAATAAAGAAGAAATTATTGCAGCTTTAATCACTGCTGCATCACAGGATAGCAACCAGGAGGACAATCAGACTGGTCTTTGAGATGTACAACTCTCAGAAAATAGACAGTTCAACCTTTCCACAGAGGACTTAAAAATCCATCTGGAGTTCGAAACTTGAGCTGGAGGCCAAGCGTATGGAAATAGAAGCAGCAGAGAGACTGAGGAAAATGAGAAACTGCAATGCCTGGAATTTGAGGAGAATGAGAGGCAGAGGCAACATGGAAAGGAGGTGCTGACTTTTCGCCAGAGTCATGGAGGTAATGAGGAAGGAAGTAACAGAACCCAAGAAGCAACAAAGGTCAGTAAATCTTTTCCACAATGTACAGAGGGGGATAATTTTAATAGTTTCATTCATATGTTTGAAAGAGTATATAAACAGTATACTATTGACCAAGGGCTCTGGGTATGGTTCCTGACCCCCCTACTCCATGGTAAAGCTGTAACTGCAATTTCTAAATTGTCATACTGATTGCTTAAATTATAATACAGTCAAAATGTGTTTGCTAGAATGCTTTAGGACCTAATTTAGGTTTACACCTGAAGCTTATAGAAAAAAAGTTTCAGGAGCATAGACACAAGGCAGTTGAAAGTGTGTGTGAATCTATTGCTGAACTAAGCACTTATTTTCATAGGTGGGTGAGCGGATGTCAGGTCACCACTTTTGAAGGTCTGTCAGACATTTTGGTGAGGGAACAAGCCCATAGCACTTTGCCTGAGGACATGAGAATCTGGTTAGCTGATAGACTATTCAATACGGTAGATGAGTTGGGGAAGAAGGGAGACTTATACCTAGCAAGCAGGGCATCAGTGTACAGGAAAGGGACACCCAGTGCTGCTCATGGGTCTAAGGGAAACCATGCTGGGCAGCCCAGACTGCCCCAACCGAGTCCAGCAGTACCAGGGGAAGCCACTAGTGCAAGTACACATCCAGGACCAAGGGTTAAATCTTTTAAATGCAGCAAGTTGGCCCCATGTAGCATATAGATGTCCACGGAGGCAAGGTGGGGAACAGAAAGTGGGAGAGCCAGTAAGTGGGAATGACAGAATGCCAGCAGAAAGTTGTCTTGAGACAAAAAGGGTACCCAACTACCACAAGAGGTTATATCCAGTCTTAGTGGATGGGAAGGAGGCCACTGCTAAGAGAGAGACATCCTCTGACCTAACCTTTGTGAAGCCTGCAATGGTTAAATAGGAGCACTACTTGCTTGGGCAGTCTACTCCAGTCAGAGCTTTAGGAGGGACCCCATTCCAAATACCTTTGGCTAGGGTTTACCTTGACTGGGAGGGTAGTAAAGGAAGCCAGCAAGTAGGTGTGTTTGAACATATCCCTGCAGATATCCTGATAGGGAATGATTTTGATAATGCAGTACCCTGTCTGCACTCTGTTACATGCAGTCAGGCTTGGAGACAAGCATGTCGGTCTGGTAGCCTGGGGTAGACCTAGAGAGACCGCACACTTGCAGCCAGGACTGCTGAGGTGGTTACTTCAGGGAGGGAGTTACCCCGTAGCAGTGAGACTGAAGATGAGCCACAGCTGTTGTGGATACTGATGTTCCCTTGGACAGAGTGACTGCAAGGGCAGAGGTGAATAGTAGTACCCGGGCTGACGGTGAGGCAGTGCTGTCAGAGAATACCAGACTTCCTGTGGAAGGGCAACTGGGAATGATTACAAAGAGATAGTTGAGGCTTAGCTCTCCGGGCTTACATTACAAGGCCTGTGGGAGGTAGCTTATGAGGTACCTAATTCTGAAGGGAAGGAAGACTCTGTATTCTGGGACAAAGGGTTACTGTATAGAGAGTGGACCCCTGAGGGAGGACTAGAGGGTGAGAGAATACAGCAGTTGGTAGTGTCCAGAGCTTACCATCTGGCACTTCTAGCCATAGCCTATGATATTCCCTTTGCAGGTCATATAGGCGTAAACCGTACAAAGAGACGTATTATGCAAAACTTTTATTGGCCTGGGATTTCCAGAGATGTAACAGGGTACTGCAGGACTAGTGAGCAGTGCCAAAAGGTAGGCAAGGCAGAAGCTGTTTCAAAGGGTAGCTATGGATATTGTGGGTCTCTGAGTACCCCAGGTTTCATAGGGAAAAAATTATATCCTAGTGGTATAGATTATACTACCAGATACCCTGAATCAGTGGCTCTGTCCTACATTGAGGCAGAAAAGGTGGCAAATGCTTTGTTAGAGATTTTCAGCAGGGTAGGTTTCCCAAAAGAAATACTGACTGACAGAGGTGCCAATTTCATGTCAGACCTGCTAGCTTGTCTGTGGAAGTACTGTGGGGTAAGCGCCTAAAGATCATCCCAAAACTAATGATCTTGGTGTGAGGTTAAACTCTACACGCAAGTCCATGCTACGGGCATTTGTAGACCAGTTTGAGGGAGTGGGACAAATATTTGCCCCCATCTGTTTGCTTACATAGAGGTTCCTCAGAAATCCACAGGTTTTTCAACCTTTGAGTTGCTGTATGGGCATAGGGTGAAGGGACCTCTAGATTTGATTCAAGATGAGTGGGAGGGTGAGTGTGAATCCCACAAGGAGTTTTTTTGTGGCATATGCCCTAATCCTCAGGATAAGGCTGAGGGAACTCATGGACTTGGCCCAGGAGAACCCGGTGGAAGCCCAACAGCAGAAAAAGGTCTAGTATGACAGGAATGCTCGAGCTAGAGAGTATACTGTAGGGCAGCAGGTAATGGTTCTCATTCATGTCAGACACAACAAACTGCAGGCAACTTGGGAGGGACCCTATAAGGTAGTAAGGAAGGTCAGTGATGTCAACTACATGGTAGAACTACTAGGCAGGAGGCAGGGGCAGACATTGTACCATGTTAACATGATGAAAGCTTACCATGATTGGGTGGCCCTTGTGTTGAGTATTTGCAGTGGATGGCAGGTGAAGTCTTAGGGGGACCTGGTGACTAATCTCAGTGAGGCTTGGACTGACACCTCAGTGGAAAGGTTAGCAATTTCCCAGCAGCTATCCCCTTCCCAGGTTCAAAAAATCTGAGCAATGTTATAGGAGTTTGGGGACATGTTCACTGGGAAACCAGGGTGTACCCACCTGGTGCAGCACCATGTGGGTACAGGACCCCAAACGCCTATTAAGCAGGCCCGTTATAGGGTGCTTGAGAAAGTCAAACAGACTAAGGAGATACAGGAAATGTTGGCACTAGGGGTAATTCAGGAGTCCAGCAGTCATTGGGCCTCCCCAGTGGTGCTGCTACCAAAGAAGGATGGCAGCATCAGGTTCTGTGTGGACTACAGAAAATTAAATAGTCACACAGAGTCAGATGCTTACCCCATGCCTAAGACAGATGAAGCTCTAGAGCAGCTGGGTGGGGCTAAGTATCTTACCACTATTGATCTTACCAAGGGTTACTGGCAGGTGCCCTTGCTTCCCATTGCTGGAGAGAAGTCAGCCTTTCTGACTCCTTTTGGCTTGTATGAGTTCATGAAGATGCCCTTTAGGATGAAAAATGTCCCAGCAACTTTCCAGAGGCTGGTAGATCGTATCCTGGCAGGAGCAGGAGATTTTGCCCTTCCTTACTTACATGATATTGCCATCTACAGCCATTCCTGGCAAGAGCACTTTCAGCATGTCAGGAAGGTACTGGCTAGACTACAGTGGGCAACGTTGACTATTAAGGCCAGCATATGTCAGATTGGTATGGCAGAGGTCTCCTACCTGGGACATAGAGTGGGAAGTAGGAAGATCAGGCCAGAACCTGCCAAAGTAGATCAGGCCAGAACCTGTCAAAGTGGAAGCCATTTAGGCGTGGTCTGCCCTGTTACCAAAAAGCAGGTGAGGGCATTCTTAGGGGCAGGGTAGTACTACAGAAAGTTTGTCCCCAATTATAGTACCATAGCTGCTCCCCTCAGAGGCCTGACAAGGAAAAACAGGCCAGATAAGGTAGTGTGCAGGCATTCCAGAAGCTTAAAGGAACTTTGGGAGGACCCCCTGCATTAGCCAGTCTAGATTTCAGCAAAGAATTTGTTGTGCAGGTGGATGCTTCAAACCATTGGGGGGGGAGGGGTGCTGTACTTAGCCAGGTTTCCTCAGAAGGCGAAGAACACCCAGTGGTATTTCTCAGTTGCAGGCTCCAACCCTGGGAGGAATGCTATGTAGCTGTAGAAAAGGAATGCATATCCATAGTGTGGGCACTGAAGAAATTTCAGCCTTATTTGTATGGAAGGAAATTCACTGTAGTTACAGACTACAATCCGTTAATATAGCTTCATTGAGCCAGCCAGCAAAATGCCAAGTTACTAAGGTTGAGCCTATGTTTGCAAGCATATGATATGACAGTGCAGGACTGCAATGGGGTTAACAATGTCAAGCAGATGGGCTGTCAAGACAGGGAATGGGGTAAGGTATTCCCAGATAGGCTCAACCCTCTTAAGCAATGTCTCTCAGGGGTGACTTGAAAAACTAGCTTGAGTTTTTTTTTTGGGGGGGGGGGGTTAATATGCGATGTCTCTGCACTGGCCCAGTAATCAAGGAGCCTCAATCCTAACCACTGACAACAGTGAAGGATGTACACATTGGGAGAATGGGAAGTGCACACACACAGTAAAGTAAAATTTTCCTTAAGAGCACACAGAGATCACAGTCAGTCTAGGGCTAGCTTCTCCCTCTTTCTCCAGATCCCTAATAAGGTTCCCCACTGGCACAGCTGTAGTGTTGAGATCTCAGCTGAGTGGCCACACTAAGACCTCCAGCACCCTCTCTGTCCAACTAGTGCTTTGTGTCCCTGCCCAAGTGGCTGACACACACACACTTACAAGCACACATACATAACTGGGAAAGGATAGCACAGGTTTACTAGCCATGCCCACTTTTGCCCAGACTATAAGGTAGTTCCAGCTACCACCAGCCAACTCTTTATCAGCTACTTAAGGCCCTTAAGAAAGGGTGTCCAATCCTACTGGGTAATGTTGCTATTAATCCAAATGGTAGTTTTGACCAAGCGCCAGGCTATTAGGAGTAGCATGTACAGTGTCACCAAATACATATGCAAGTACTCTTAAGAGCTTAAATATGTCTCACAAATATCAGCCACAAAAATAGGTTTAAAAATATTTAATAAAAAAAGAACAAGACAATACTGAGTACATCGGCACAATAACTTCAGAGTTCAAAATCACAGGAAATATTTTGAAACAACATTGCTGGACAGTCTCAAATAAATACAGAAAATATCTAGACTAATCTGTACTGCATTCCTGTCTATATCTAAAAGAGATACTATATCCTAAATCTTACTTACAGAGCAAAGCAAGTGCAGATGGTAGTGATGAGTGGATGTTCTTGCTAACTCCAAGACAAAATACAAAATGCACAGTCTCTCTCTCTCTCTCTCTCTGAGAGTTCTGAAATTAGTATCAAATATTACTGCTTGGTTAGCTTGGATGACATCACTTTTTGTCACCTGACTGAAGTTCCCAAGCTAAACCAGAAGCTAACAGAATTTCACATCTCTATGTTAAAAATGCATATCTCTCAGATGTTTGCTCAGAACTGAAAGTCATAAAACAATAAAACACTTTCAAAACAATGCAGAAGTCACCTTAGTTCTAGACATCCTGTCTCCTTGCTGCATTGAAACTAATGTTTGTAGCACAATCATAAAGCAGTCTAATTTCAACTTATTTTCTTGAAGTTTTGGAAGTTAACTCTGTATGTTCCAGTTTGTACTATTACTATACAATCTGAAGTTGTTAATCTTCTTCCTATTCATCACTGATGGGTTCAGTTCCGAGCCCTCGGAACTGAGTCGGCGTAATACAAAGCTCGCATACACCAAAAAATCTTGAGCTAAGCTGCTACCCACAATGCCCTTCTCCCAGTTACCTCAGATCTTGTTTGCCACACAGCCATATAGCAGCGTTTCACCGAGCTCTCCAGCTAAGTATTGTATTTTTCAGTGTTTGCAGTATGTTTTTTTTTTCTTAAAACTCCTATACGTCTTGTTTTCTTAACTAGCTCTACCCATGGGTATTCTCTTCCTTACCATTGTTGGTAAACGCCCTTCCTTACCCTTGTGGTATTCTTAATACCATTGTTGGTATTTTTTTCTCTTTTCTTTCCTCCTCATTACCTCTTTTTGGATAGTTATTTGCTTTTTTGGTATGTCTAAAAAGAAAGAGACTTTGGGGTTTAAGCATTGCTCTTCCTGCAATGGTAAACTCCCCAACATCAATCTACATGAGGAATGTGTTTATTGTCTGGGGGTTCCACACCTATCTGTGAAACCTCCCTGTCAAATTTGTGTTAGTTTCAGTCAGCGGACGCTGAATGAAAGAAAGAATAAACTGTTCTGAAAGGATTGCTTCCTTCTCCATTTTCTGAGGCTATTTCTGCGTCAGAGGTCTCAACCCCTCCATCTATGGACAAAAAAAAGTCCTCATTTGGACCCTTCTTCACCGGCTGGTGAGAAGGCAAGTCTCATAAGCACAAGGCCCATAAAACTTCCACGGGCACAAGCTTGCCTCCTCGGTCCCGAGCTGTGCTCCACTGGTTTCTTCTGATATTGTGATGGCACCGACTAATGCTATGGTTCCAACTGTACTTTCGGACCCTGCCTTATTGCCAGCCATTAGGTCGGCACTGTCGTCCCCCTATCTCCGTTCCAAGATCGGTACCGATGACTCTATCAAAGCAGATAATGACCTCCACCCCAGCTATCACTTTGGCTCCAAGCCCTTTTTCGGCACCGATAGTTCCCCTTTTGCCTGTCTCGAAACTGGAATCCTCGGTGCCGACTTTTACTTCACTTCAGACCCGGTATTCCCCGTTCTTGGATCCTTTTGCTGGACAAGCCTTTAGCCCCTTTTTGGACCGACCTGACTCCCCCTCAGGAGTGTCGGTAAGGTCCACCAGGAGCCTATCTGAATCGGATGTGGTACGCCTCTTTGATCAGCTGCTGACAGCCAGGGGGATTACAAATTTTCCTCAAACCCACCCCTCTCTGGGCTTTGGGTCCATTGCCCCTGCGACTCCCACTTATTCTTCTCCCTTGGACCCTTTGGTTCCGAGGCCCATAGCTCCGACGTCTGTGGGAGGAATCCTCTTCTCTGCACCAACAGTGACCTTCTCTGAGGAACCGAAACCCCTCATGCTTGGGGGAGGAGCCCTCTGCTCCAGTTGTTTCATCAGCTCTGGGGGTGACTCCTGCCTCGGTTTTGCTTGAGGCTCCTTCCCTGGGAGCTGGCCACGCGGAGTGGGGTGTGACCCAGTTCCGAGATTGTCTTCCTCGGTTCCGGGCTCCCATTCCTCTTCGGGCAAGCCTGCCCTCCGGGTGATGGAGAGGGTGCTTGCTTCAGGAAGCGCTCCTCCTACGTCGGACCATCCCCCTACTCCTTCTGAGCTGCAGCTATCACAGGCCACCCCCCAGGACACCGAGAGGGCAACCTCAGGAAACCCCTGTACAGAGTAACCTCCTTTTTGAGTCCTCTTCAGATGCTCCCACTGAAGATCCTTCTCGGAAATGGACATGTATGAGGAAACGCATGGACTCCCCGGAGGAGTCCCTCATTGAAGATACGGATTACAATGATGTGGAGAGGTCCCCACGGTCACCCCCGATTATGTCTCCTTTGGATTCATCCTGGAAACTTTGAGGCAGAGGGGCGACTGGAAGCCCTCCAACCCTTCCTCGGATGAATCCGTATTCCTGCAGGCCTTCCGCTCTCAGCCCTCTACTTCTTGGATGACCCCCCCCCCCCCGCCGATGACCTAGTCAAGCTCATTGTGCAGTGGGCATGGAAGAATCCTGGTACCATTGAGGTCATTCCCCAGAGACCAGACAAGATACTCTCCCCTCCAGAGGAACAGCCCCATTGGTCGAGAGGCTTACCAGTAGAAGCTGTGGTGGTGGCAGCTGCCATGAAAAAGGACCTTGTGGCGGAAAGTCCTGCTGTCCACTCGCCCAACAGAGAATCCAAGGTGGTGGACAGATTAGGGAAGCGGGTTTTTGCTTCAGCGACCTTTGCTGTTAGGTCTCTAAATTACTTGGCACATTTTATGACGCTCCAAAGAAATCTCATATCTGAACTCTCTGGGACCCTCACAGGTCAAGCTTCAGACAGGGCAAGTGATGCAGTTGCTTCCCAACTTGCTACCCTAGAGTTGATTTCCAACTCGTCCATGAGGTTGCTGTCCCACACAACCAAAGGGGCGAATAGAGCTGCGGGTGCAGTTGTATTTATGAGACGCCACGCCTGGATGCGCATTTGTGACCTCGCGGACTCCTTCAAGTCTTCCTTTTTAAATGCCCCTATCGAACCGTCCACTTTCTTCAGTTCTAAAGTGAAGGACACATTAGCCAGGTGCGAGCAGAACTGAAAAACCTTGTCTGCTGTTGGCGTTCATTTTTCCAAGCCTCAGCGCTCTTTCTCCAGAAACTGGAGGTGTGGAAAGATGTGGCACAAAAACTCTCAAGGCCCTTTCCATAGTGCACATGGCGAGGACTCCCCCAGAGACAGAGGAGGGTTCGAATAATGGAAGATGCCCCTTTCAGAGCAGAGGGGGTCCCCAAAATCAGGGCTCCAGGGATTCTTTCTCCGGACAACCTTATCAGCGCTCCTGAAGTGCTGCCAATTGCTTTCCTCTGGAAGCAATTGGGGCTCGTTTCTCTCTGCACCAAGCTGCGTGGCGCTCTATTACAAACGATCAGTGGGTGCAGAGAATAATTTCCAGAGGTTATTACATTCTCCTAATCTCTTTTCCAAGACCTCCAAAATCCCTTCCCAATGTTCCACCCAGTTAAAGGGAAGAGGTGGCTTCAGAAATAAGAAAGCTGTGTCAAAAACGAGTCATCCAACAAGACAACAAGACCCCCCAGACCAGTGCGGATCTGCTTTTTACTCAAGATTCCTTTTGGTGCCAAAAAAGACCAGGGACTGGAGGCCCATTTTGGATCTCAGCCAGCTAAACAAATCAGTACTTCTGACCATTTTCCGCATGGTCACGATTCAATCCATTCTCCCGTTTCTTTGGGAGGGTGTGTGGATGTGCTCGATAGACCTCCGGGATGTGTATTACCACATCAAAATGGACAAATGCTCCAGGAGTCTCCTTCGCTTCTGGCTGGGAACCAATCATTACCAATTCAGAGCCCTGCCATTCGGTCTCTCGACGGCTCCCAGCATGTTCCCGAAATGCCTAGCAGTGGGGACAGCTCATCTGAGATTTCAGGGATTCCAGGTGTTTCCGTATCTAGATGATTGGCTCCTCTCCACCCCCACCTAGCACCTACTGGTCAGGGCCTTCCGCTACACCCTAGCACTGGCGGAGTTCCTACGCATCACAATTCACTGGGAAAAATCCAACCTTCATCCCACCCAACAATTGGAATTTATAGGAGCGATATTCAACACTCAAACCAGCCAAGTCTCTCTTCCTCTTCACAGACTTCTGAGATTACAGTTACCTTCCTTCGATAATGTGTCACTTGTACTTGTGTCTGCAAGGGAAGTTCTTCAGGTTCTGGGGTCTATGGTGGCAGCCATTCCAGTTGTCTCCCTAGCAAGACTGCATATGAGAATACTACAATGGCTCCTTTTGTCCCAGTGGATATCAAATCTCCACCTCCTGAACACACAGATCCTCATCACCAACTCCTGCAAGCAAGATCTCCTCTGGTGGATGAGAACAGATGAAAATCTTTGGTGTCGCCCCTTCCAGACTCCCCAACCCAATGCCACGGTGACCACAGATGCTTCCCTGTTAGGTTGGGGGGGCCACTTCCAGGGAAAGACGGTCCAAGGCACACATGGTCCAACCTAGAGGTCAACTTGCATATCAGTGTCCTGGAGTTAAGAGCGGTGCTGTTAGCATTGCAGGCACTTCATCCACTCCTTCCGTCAGGAACAATTGCTATCCAGTCAGACAATATGTCAGTCGTCTGGTACATAAACAGGGAGGGACCAAATCCTACCCCCTATGTTGCGAGACAGTGAGAATTTGGCATTGGGCAATAGCTTCCAACTGCTTTTTAATCGCAAAGCATATCCCAGGGAGCTCCAACATGATTTCGGACAGACTAAGCCGATGCATCCTCCGTCCTCACGAGTGGTCTCTCAACCCAATCATGACGGCAGAAATCTTCAGCCGTTGGGGCCAGCCTTGTTGCAATCTTTTCGCCTCCCCCTCAAAACAAAAAATGCAACAGCTATTTTGCCCTCTTTCCCCACACAGGGAGTCACTGAGAGACGCTTTGACCCACGATTGACCCACAGGTCTCCTCTATGCTTATCCTCCGATACCTCTGATACCCATATTTCTAAGGAAAGCTATTCGGTTGTGAAGCAAGGTGATCCTCATTGTCCCTTTCTGGCCTCGTCAAGTGTGACTTTCCTTTCTCTGACCTCACCTGTTACAACCTCCTTGGATCCTGGACACTCGTCAGGACCTAATATCTCACCCACAAGGGCTGACTCCCCCAAATTTATCCACCCTCAAGCTGACCGCTTGGTTTCTCCACTTCCGTTAGTCACCAGGCAGGAAACCCTCTCCTCTTCTGTCCGGGATATTATTCTGGTCTCCCACAAACCATCCACCAGAAAACTCTACAGAGGTAAGTGGAAAAGATTCTTTATCTGGTCAAATAATCAGATGCTAGACCCCTTTTCCACTCCTGCAGCCACCATTCTTCACCATCTCTCTGAGTTGTTTAACAATGGGGCATCAGCCTCTAGTATTCGAGTCCATTTAGCAGCTATTTCCAATTTCCATAATGGTTCAGATGGAGTCCCTCTTATCTCCAACCAACTTTGCAAGACCTTTCTCAAGGGAGTTTTCCATAGTAGACCTCCTATCAGGCAGCCTGTAGAGACATGGAATCTCTCCCAGGTTCTCCAGTGTCTCTCTCTACCTCCCTTTGAGCCTGCTGTGACATGTGATCTAAAATTCCTGTCATGGAAGTCCTTTGTTTTTGGTGGCGGTCACATCAGCCAGATGGATATTCGAGTTACAAGCCTTATGCATCAAGAGCCCATATCTAATATTCCGTAAGAACAGAGTATCCCTTCGTACTAACCCATCTTTTCTCCCCAAAGTGGTTTCCGACTTCTCTATTAACCAGTCCATTGAGCTCCCTGTCATTTTCCCAAACTACTCAAACAAAGGGGAATACTGCCTTCATTCATTGAATGTACATAGACAACTATGTTTCTATCTAGACAGGACTAAGTCCTTTTGCAAGTCGGACCAACTTTTCATTTCCTTTTCTGGTCCTAGACTGGGATGTGCTGTATCAAAAGTTACTTTATCAAAATGGCTCAGAGATTGCATTATCTTTGCATATTTCCTTACAAATGAATCCAAACCTGATCAAATCAAAGCTCATTCAACTAGGGCCATCGCAACTTCGGTTGCCTTCCATTTGAGGGCTTCCATGAATGACATTTGTGCAGCAGCCATTTGGGTTAAACCCCATACCTTCATCAAGCATTCTCTTCCATAAGGGCCACCCAGGTTCTCCAAGTAGCTTGGAATTCTGTCCCATCAGTGATGAATAGGAAGAAGATTAACAACTTCAGATAATGAAGTTATGTCTTACCATAACCTTCCATCTGAGTTGTTGATCTTCTTCCAGTCATCACACCCTCCCACTCTCCCCCACCAAAGGCTCCTGGCGGATCTTCTGGATCCTTGTGGTGTTTCAGGGTTTCTGCGCAGAGATAGCCAGCCTCTGTCTTTCTGTTTCTTCTATATGTTGCATGGAAACTCGACCTGAGGTAACTGGGAGAAGGGCATTGTGGGCAGCAGCTTAGCTCGAGAGTTTGTGGTGTATGTGAGCTTGGTATTAGGCCAACTCGGTTCCGAGGGCTCGGAACCGAACCCATCAGTGATGACTGGAAGAAGATCAACAACTGAAATGGAACATTATGTTAAGATATAACTTCTTTTTTGCACAGATATATATAGTTTATATACATTTCTGTTCTTTTCCAGTAGGGTACACTGTGAATACATCTTAACTCAGTATATAACATACAGTTCTGTATAAATCATATCAATATTTACAAATGACAAATTCCAGATAGCTTGGCTGGCAGCATGACACTATGATTATAAAGTGTTGATTTATTTAGTTTGTTTACTGGGTAGTACACTGATCACAGTAGACCATTTGCAGGCAGAGCCTAGCTTTTGCAGGCACAGCCTGAGTAAATATTTCTTGTGTTCATATGCAAGTACTAGTTTAACTGCCCTTGCTGGCCATTTTAAGCATAGCCAACTTCCCTTCAAAGATTAGAATCAAACCATATATCTTCTGTCTGTGTTGCAAAAATTGACAGATGTCAATCAGTATGGTTTTGTGGAAGGGAGGCAAACATTTGACAACATTAATAGAGTAGTGTTGATCCAGATGGAAGCAGAATCTAAGAAAATACCGATGTTATTGGTGGAGTTGATGCAAAGAGGGCATTTAATTAGTCAACTGGGATTTTGAGTAGGGAAATGGTAACATTTGTAGTCCCTGGTAGAATAATAGAGTTAATTGGGTGATATATGAAGTATTAGAGGTGAGAACTGAGTGGGATGGTCCGTGTGAAAGAAGATGCGTTTGAACAGAGGAGAAAGGCAAGGGTGTACTTTTTCTCCATTGTTATTTTATTTATATTTAGAGCCATTAGCAAAGAAAATAAGGAACCACAAGTGCAATGATATAAATGGCATGGTAATTAAGAAAAGTCTGTTTTATTTGCAGATGCCATTATTATTTTGTAATTGATAAATCCATTGAAGGATATTTCAGTCAACAATACCCATATCTTTTGAGACATACAATAGAGTATTTGATTGTATGGATTAAAAAGGATTCTATTATGACAGTTAAGGTTATGTTAGAAGAGACTGAAGAGAAGGAAAAAAAAACACAAAGTGAGAAGTTGAAAGCTTTTGATTATGGATATGGTAGTAAGATACAAGTAGTTTATTTACTTAATTATTTTATTTAACACTTGTTTACAAGGAAAGTCCGACTTGTAATGAGCCAATTTCAGCAGAAGCAGAGGGAGAAACACTCCAGACGCATGTTTTTGTAATGTGAGAGGAAAACGGAGCACCTGGAGGAAACCTACACAAATGTAGGGAGGACATGCAGACTCCACACAGAAGGCACCCCAGCTGAGAATCGAACTGGAGAACCTCTTGCTGTGAGGGGGGAACGCAAACCACTGCACCATCCTAGTTCCTTTAGTTTTATATACACGTCAGTCATATTTTATTAACCGCCATGGATGTTGTGGTCTGTAATTTGATTTGGAAGAATTTATTTGGGAGGTGAAGAGAGCAATAGTTAAGTTGGAATAAGTTGTGTTTCTTCCTATAGAGGAAAGTAGTTTAGGATTATCTTATTTCAATAGGGATACTTTAGAGCCACACAGCTGAGACTCGCCTACATAGCCCAAGCAGAAGGTTCACCTCAAAAATGGAAAAGATGATGAAACTGGGGGTGAGTTCAAGAAATAAGAAGAGTAGGAGATGATAGGATTTTGGATGCAGGCCTTTAACAACAACTTTACAAAAACCAAAAGTATTCTAGGAACTAAGTCAACCTAGAAATCGAGAAAGGAGATTTTACCAATAGGAATGACTGCAGGTAGGAATATAGAAAATACGCAAGATGAGAGTGGATATTGTTGGAGAAAATTAGCAAAGCAGCTAAGGTCTCGGGAGAAAATAACTATGTAGGGAAAAGTAATAGAGTAGTATGAGGTCAAAAGGAGGTTTGGACTGCAGGTTGTAACTAGGCAAATGTTGTAAAAGTTGTTGGCCCACCGTATTGCTCAAAAGTTGTTGTCCCATTGTATTTCCCTTTGTTATAAGTAAAATGAACCTTTACTTGAGGCTATTAGATCACATTTCACTAGGACATCAGCAATGTCAGCAACTCATTTCAAAAATGTTTCTGCTAAAGAACCAAAGTAGTACTTATTAGTACAATATGGAAATGTAGTCTAGCAGAATGGGTTTTTGCATGGGTGTGCTATGGGGGGAATTCTTGAACTGTTCACTTCCCAGAGGTAGGAACGTCCACTAGTAACTCTACCCACATTATGATTTAATATTGCATCGACCCTTCTCGAAGAACATAGTATGTTTGTGTAAGATACTTACCAAAACAGTAGGTCTTTGACAAGAGGTCACTGTAACAGTAAAGTTTCCCTGTCTCCTACTCATCTGTATGGAGACTTTTTTAAATATATTTACTGTTTGGATTGCATTACTTTATTCTGAAAACATTTGTGTTAATAATTTGACTGTTGTATTGTCACTTTAACCAGTTCCTTGTTGAAGGGCTTATAGGCTGAAAGAATCCTTCTGCATACCATTTCCAACTGTTTTCTAAGTAGTGGTTGTCCTAGATGGGCGTATCTAGTGTGTGTGCCATGTCATGTGGATAGCACAAGCTTCCCATACTCTCCTCTGTTTCTGCTTGTTGCTCTCTTAGTCATGCCAGAGAAATTTCAGATGTGTAGCGTCCCATGCATTGCTTGTTTTTGACTTTTTCAGTTTTGTCACCTTTGCTTTACTGTAATTGGAGATGTGTTGAAAGAAATCATTTTTGTTGAAATACTGAGTTTTTATAGCTTTAGAATCAGTTAACAGATGTGGCCATGGTTGGTAAATAACAGTAAAAGACTACCATACTCTATGCTTGCTCTTTTTGGCATACCCCAAAATACTGAGCATGTTACTAAGGTAGGATGTTTACAAGCACTAAGTCAATTGCTCCACCAAGGTGTATCCTTTGCTAGTGCTTTTATTAGTTTTTGTCTAGGTCCTGTACCCTGTTTTATGTGTTTTGTAATTAGTGAGTATAGTGGGTGTAGTGTTGGTAGTATTTTGTAGTTTAGAGTAGGTTAGATTTGTTTTAGAGTTAAGGTTTAGATGCTAGTGGGCTTTTTCCAGTGCTTATCTGTAGAATTAGTGCGTTTCACTTTGGTACAGTGTTTTTGTATTTTATATATTTTGTTTTCTTAACTTTATTGCGGTTTGCTGTTTGTAGGATAGTGATGTATGAGGGCTTTAAAAAAAATGTGTAGTGTGTGAGCACAAGCTCCACTCGCTGAACGCAAATGACTTGGGTGTGTATTGTTTAGGGTCTGCTCATTCAGATTCCCCTTGCTGTCTCTGAGGGTTTTGGCACCCATGCTGTTATTGAGAAGAAAACCAAGCTGGTTCTGAAGGGACTTTTTCAGCATGCGATTCCTCTTTCGCAAGGAGGAGAAGTCTGATCAGGGTCACAAAAGCTCCAAGGACCCCAAAGCAGCTAAGGGAGACTAAAAGTGTTCAGCTCCCTCTTCTTTTCCTCTGAGCCAATCACCTTTGGTGCTGATTGCAGGGAAAGCTCAATCTCTCGCTATCGGATTTCCTAGCCCCTCTTGTCTAAGGGTGCTACAGGTAGGATTTTTTCCCCATTCTCCCCATCTACCATGCAGGTTTCCTCACCGGAGTCATCCCCATCTCCACCCAAGATCCGAGCTTCTCCAGTTTGGATCTGGTCGTCGGAACCCCACATCCAGCAGGGAACTTCCATACCTCCATTGGTGACTGTTGGCTCAGTCATCCTGGTCAGTCGGGAATTTGGGATCCACTGTGTTGGAACAGTTGATGTGACCCTTTTAACAGGCACAGATGCAATTAGAACACACCCCTTCGGCTTTGGGCCCTTGACCTGAAACTTTGGCTCCATTACACTGGATCTGATATCAATTTTTCATCTCGTCCTCTCATATGGATTCCGAATTCGATCCATCAGATCCAACTCAGCAGTTACTAAGCTCGTGGCAACCAAAAAAGCTGTTGGATACCTCCTCTTACCCACAATGCACCTCTCCCTGTTACCTCAGATCTTGTTTGCTGTTTCTTGAATACATGGTCCGAATATCTAGCTCTTGGATTGTCAGGTTATTTTTTCCCTGTCTACCTAATTCTTGTCATTTTTGGAATATTTAGTCCTTTCTGTCTCCCGTTTGTCTCTGAAATGCTTTGTAATGCAGTAACCACTTTTTTATTAGGTTACTTTCACTTCTGACCCTTTTTCCCGCTAGTAATTTTTTTTATAGGTTACTCCCCTCCCCTTTTACCTTGTAAAGGTACTCTCAACTACCATTAGTAGTTTCTCCTTTTTCTGCCTTTCCCTGTTCTTTCTCTGTTCCATGGTGTGTGTTGTGTTGTGTTCTCCGTATTTTTGTGTTCACTTCATGGCGGAGATGCAGGATAGGCCTGCTGGATTTAAAAAATGCGCTAGTGGGAAAAAGGGAGAGAAGTGAAAGTAACCTAATAAAAAGAGGTAACTGCAGAAAAAAGGATTTCATAGACAAACTGGAGATAGACTAAATATTCAAAAAAAAAAAACGACGACAGAATTGGGTAGATAGAAAAACAAAATATTTTATTAAAGTAACATGACAATCCAAGAGCTTAGTTGGTCAGACCATGTCTTCGCGAAGTGGCAATCAAGATCTGAGGTAACAGAGAAAGATGCATTGTGGGTAAGGGGAGGTATCCAAGAGCTTTTTTTGGTTGCCACAAGCTTAGTAACAGCCATGTTGGATATGATGGATTGGATCTGGAACCCATTTGTGAGGAGAGATGAAAATTCAACAATACATATGGAACGTTATGGTGAGTACGTAACATCCTTCCTCCCTCAGGTCCACTGGCTCCGAGGTCATCAGAGCCAGTTGCCTTTCCATCCTCATTGTCCAATCCAATACCTTGGGCAATTTCAGCTCCAACCTCCTACCTTGGATGTTCTTCATCTCACATTGCTGCAGTCCTTACACTTGGGTAGTCCGCTGTCCTCGGTCGGCCCGAATATCAAAGTATAAGGCTGACGTCGGTCAAGGCGCATTAGACTGACATCAGGACGTCAGGGTACAAATGCGCATGACCGACGTCATATCCTCAGTCTTTTTTGCCGCATGGTCCGATGCAGAAGCAGCGTTGCAAGTGCCGTTCGGCGTTCTGAAATTTTTCAATTCGGAGTTTCAGACCGAGTCAAAGTTGGCTAAGTACCCCGTTGGGGAATATTTTAGTTTTTTCTTGCCTCAGTGGTTTACCGGATGTCAGAAAAAGTAAATAACTGTATTTCTTGTGGGAAACAGATACCGCATAGAGATTATCATTCTTTGTGTATTCCTTGTTTGGGGCCTGAGCACGACGTTGTTGGGTGTCGCTTTTGTGCTAGGTTTAATAAGCGCACTATAAAGCGAAGGTTAGATTGTGCCAGGTTAGTTTTCGGGAAGCGGTGCAATTATAACATGCCGTCGGATGCTCCGACGCCCGCTTCTATGAAGAAGCGTAAAGACAAAGCAGCTGAGCCCAGACAAGAAGAGTCGTCTGTACCGGACGCCGGTTCTTTGGAGGTGTCGGTGGAACCGGGGGTTCCGCCGGAGGTTTCTCTGGAGTCCCAGGGGGAGACTTTGTTATTGCAGGATGTGGCCTCTCAGGAGGCAGGTCAGGCTGAAGGGGCTTCTCAGGTTACTGTACTCCCCTCCCTTCCTAGGGTGGTTAGGCCCTCTCCTTCTGTTTCCAAGGCTTCTCCCAGAGGCAGGCCAGGTGTAGCTTCTGTTGGTGTCACTCCTAGTTCATCAGGATCTGTGCCCAAGAAGCACATGCTTAAAATGGCAGAAGATTTAATTACTTTAATTAGAGGTTCTTTGCCCCCTCCTGATAAGAGGCCTAGGGTGGAACCAGAGTTGGGGAGTTTTGAGCAGGCTTCGGATGTGTCAGAGTATTCGGCTGAAGACTTGCAGGAGTATTCTCCTTATTCTGATTCTGATGTGGATGATTCTACTCCTTCTGCTTCTCCTCCAGAGGATTTTTCTTTTTCAGAGACTCTTCATTCCATGAGGGAACATTTTAAGTGGGAAGGTCAGGATTTCTCTGATTCCAGGAAAAGGCTTAGGGAATTTTTGTTTTTACCCCAGCATAGGCCTTTGGCTATACCTCCTGTTCTGGATGTTGTGGAAGATGTATTTGCAGAGGCTGCTCTTAATCCTGATTCTTTGCCTCCTGCTCCTGTTAAACCGGATAGGTATTACAGGGTGCCTGAAGCTCATAAATATCTTTTTAAGAGTCCTAGGGCGGACCCAGAAACTGTTAGTCAAGGGCCTAAGGGTGTCAAGGCTTCTGTTGTAAAGAATCCGGTTCCTCCAGATAAAGAGGCCAGGGCTTTGGATAGATGGGGAAAGAAAGTCTATACTTCTTCCACCTTAGCTATGAGGGCTTTGAATTGCCAGTTTCACATGTTGAAATACCAAAATTATCTACTTTCTCAATTGAAGTCTAAGGTAGATGCTCTGGCGGAAGGTATTGAGTGTAAGGAATTACAGGATTTGGTACATGTTTCTGAACAGGTGGGTAAGCATTCTTTGCAATGTGGTTTTGATGCTGTACAGGCTTCGTCTAGGGTGGCTGCCACTGGGTCAGTTCTTCGCAGGCACGCCTGGCTGAGGGATCAGAATTTATCTGACCATGTTAAGACAAGGATTTTAGATGCTCCTTTACAGTCTGATGTGTTGTTTCGTTCACCTGTGGAGGCAGTCTTAAAGAAAATGGAAGACAAGGCTAAGTCTATGCAGACTGTTAAAGATTTTTTGCAGGTTCAGCCTCCGAAGTTTAGTAGGAATTGGCCTTCCAAGGGGTGGACGTATCCTTCTTATGATTCCCAGTCTAGGGGTAGATCTAGACGTGGTAGGGGCAGAGCTCAGGGCTCTTTCAGGCCTAGAACAGGGAGTTCACCTGCACAGTCTTCGGGTGAGGGCAGGGGTCAGTCCTTTCGTAAACAGGCCCAATGACCTACCCTTTCAGCTGCCAGAGCCTTCTCGTCTGGCAGCACCTTTGGGAGGAAGGTTGGCACTTTTCAAGGAAAATTGGAGTTTAATTACCCAAGACAGATGGGTATTGGATATCATACACAAAGGTTACAGGTTTTATTTCCATACCTTGCCTCCTTTCAAAGGCATGCCAGACGTTCCTCCTCAACAAAGATTAGAGGCTCGCAAACAAATTTCTCTGTTGCTTCAAATAGGGGCTATACAGCTGGTCCCTCTGCCAGAAGTGGGCCTAGGATTTTATTCTCGCCTGTTCCTAGTACCAAAGAAGGGGAACACGTGGAGACCAATTTTGGATTTATTCATCCTCAACACTTATCTGGACATTCCCAAGTTCAAAATGTTGACGTTACAACAGCTTTTACCTCTGCTGGGCAAAGATCACTGGATGGTAACTCTGGATCTCAAGGAGGCTTACCTTCATGTTCCTATCAGACTAAGTTGCAGGAAGTATCTGCGTTTTCGGGCTGGAACTTCTCATTATCAGTTCTCTGCATTGCCCTTTGGCTTATCTACTGCCCAGAGTGTTTACTAAAGTTCTGGCTCCAGTGATAGCTTTCTTCAGGCTAAAAGGAATACAGATTTATCCTTATTTGGACGATTGCCTGATTCTGGCTCAAGAAAGGGACGAACTTCTTCATCATCTGCAATATGTGATAGCAGTGCTAAGATGCCTGGGGTATTCTGTGAACGAAATAAAGTCCAGTCTAGTACCCTCTCAGGACATGTGCTTTCTGGGTGTAAGACTGAATACAGCATCCCAGATGGCCTTTTTGACCCCGGACAAACAAAAGAATCTTTCCCTTTACTTCCATCAATTGTCTCATCAGTCCAGGCTGACTGCAAAGACAGTCCTTCAAGCCTTGGGGTTCATGGCATCTTGTATTCTGGTGCTTCCCAATGCCAAACTGCATATGAGGAAGCTACAATGGTATCTCAAAAATGTATGGACACAGCACTGCCAGGATATGGACACTGTCATTCAGATAATACCTTGCATTCAAAAGGAATTTTTGTGGTGGGCTCAGGAATGTCACCTAAACAAGGGACTCTCTGTGACCCGGCCAGAGGCAAGTCAGATTCTAACGACAGATGCCTCAGACAAAGCTTGGGGAGCTCATCTAAATGGAAAGTGGATACAAGACACGTGGCCTGCCAGACTACAACATCTACATATCAACTTGAAGGAGATGTTAGCAGTCCAATTTGCATTAATAGCTTTCAAGGATTTCCTTCTCCCAGGGCAGGTGTTGATTCTAACAGACAACACAACTGTCATGTGGTACATCAACAAGCAAGGGGGAACACATTCTTATCCTCTATGCAGGCAAGCAATGATTTTGTGGGAGACTGCTCTCAGTTTACAGCTACATCTTCAGGCAAGGTTTCTGCCGGGAGCACAGAACTCCTTAGCAGATGCGTTGAGCAGATGAATTATGGATCCCCACGAGTGGAAATTGGATCCTCATGTATTTCAGAAATTGACAGTGTCATGGGGAACTCCAGACATAGATCTGTTCGCTTCTCCACTAAACTACCAGCTGCCAAAGTTTTGCACAAAAAGGTTTCATCCCACAGCCTGGAAGGTGGATGCTCTTTCTTTCAATTGGGACAATCTTCATGTGTATGCCTTTCCACCTCTGCCTCTCCTCCCAAAGGTACTCCTAAAGGTCAGACAAGACAAGCCAAGGATGATTTTAATAGCTCCAGATTGGCCTCGACAGCATTGGTACCCTTTACTGAGAAGTCTGGTACGGGAGCCTCCATGGCCTTTGCCTTTGATTCCACACCTGCTGTCTCAGGAGAACAGTCATTTACTCAATGTCAAACTTCACTCTCTTCACCTAACAGCCTGGCATATTCTGTTTTGAACCCTGGAGGGTCTCGACTTCCACAGCAAGTTCTGAATGTTATTTTGGAAGCCAGAAGGCCTAGTACAAGGAAAGTGTACGCAGATAAATGGAAGAGATTTTTATTTTGGAGTGCAGCAAAGGAATTTGATGTTTCTGAGCCTAATTTAAGTGTGGCTCTTCAATATCTTACTGAGTTACTGGACAAGGGTTTGTCCTTCTCTTCTATTAAGGTTCATGCTGCAGCAATTTCGGCTCACTATGACTGTGACCCACCATTGTTTTCTCATCCTTTGTTCAAGCAATTTCTTAGAGGGGCAAAGAATATAAGACCCCCACGTAGAGCTCCTACTCCTGCTTGGGATCTCAATTTTGTGTTGGAGAAGCTTACTCTACAACCTTTTGAGCCTGCAGCTACTGCCGAGTTGAAATATTTATCATGGAAGACTGCTTTTTTGTTGGCCATTACCTCTGCAAGAAGGGTTTCTGAATTACAGGCCCTTATGTCAGTTGAGCCTTTCTTGATTTTCCATAAGGATAGGGTATCTTTGCGTACTAATCCTTCCTTTATGCCTAAAGTGGTTTCTAGTGTGGCTTTAAACCAAACTATTCATCTGCCTACTTTTTATGCAAATCCTCAAAATAAAGGGGAAAAGATTTTGCACACTTTAGATGTACATAGGCAGTTGCGATATTATTTGAGCAGAACTAAAGGGTTCAGGCAATCTCAGCAGTTATTTGTTTCTTTTGCTTTGAGTTCTCAGGGCAAGCCTGTGTCAAAACAAACTATTTCTAAGTGGATTGGGTTTTGCATTGCTTTCTGTTATTCCCATCATGGTAAGGAGATTCCAGCTGGGATTAGGCCTCATTCCACTAGGGCTACTGCCACTTGACAGCTTTTTAAGGGGTGGCAACTAAGGATATTTTGGAGGCAGCTACTTGGAGTTCAGTGCATACTTTCTCTAAGCATTATCACCTTCCACTTTACTCTAAATCTAGGGCTGGTTTTGCCACTGCTATTTTACAGGACATTTTGGCAGCTCCTGCTGCTTTATAGTTTTGCCATCCTCCCTTACCTCTGCTTTGGGATTCTACCCAAGTGTAAGGACTGCAGCAATGTGAGATGAAGAACATAGTACAGTTTTGTACCTACCATAAATGTAGATGTTCAAGATCCACATTGCTGCAGTCCAATTTACCTCCCTCCTTCCCTCTGTAGTTAGAGGGTTGTGTGGGTTGGGTTGTAAATATTGTATTTATTGTATATATTGTACATATTATTAGTGCAAGGGTGGTTGGTTGGTTGTTTGCTGTCTTTTGGTTTTGACCTTTCTTTTGGGGTCTTCTGACATCTGGGGCAAGAAAAGACTGAGGATATGACGTCGGTCATGCGCATTTGTACCCTGACGTCCTGATGTCAGTCTAATGCGCCTTGACCGACGTCAGCCTTATACTTTGATATTCGGGCCGACCGAGGACAGCGGACTACCCAAGTGTAAGGACTGCAGCAATGTGGATCTTCGAACATCTACATTTATGGTAGGTACAAAACTGTACTTTTCCTTGACTTTGGCTGCATTGGAATAGAGTGACCCTGGAGCCTAGATATCGAGGCAGGAGTTGTCCGGGTCCTGTTCAATCCCTCTTTCATGGTCATCCCTCCTGCTGGGGGCTTCTGGATAGTTTGGCTCTGGTCTAGGAGCTGGAGCAGGCTGGAGCGACTGCTAGGTCTGGTGCATCCTTTGGATCCTAGGTCTGCCGGCTCCAGGAAGCCTGCTTCAGTTTCTGCCTTTGACATTGTGGAGAGGGTGTTCTCCTGCCAGGTGAAGAAGTAGTCAGGTACAGCCATTTTCCAGTCTTTTTGATGTCTGCTCCTGTGGAAATGCTTCAACCTGTTCAGGACATCATACCCTGGATCTGGATGGTTCCATTCTGCCCTTCCTTCTGTACCCCTGGCCTCTGCCATCTCCCACCCCCCAGATTCTCCAGGAATTTGGGGAAGAGGCGGTGCAAGATTAAGCACTTGGACTTGACCAAGAATCCCTTACAGATTATGCTTATCTCAAAGAAAGAGAAGGGTCCCCAGAATACCTCCATGAGGATGCCTCCTTTAGTGACATTTTGGAGCTGCTTCGCCACTGCAGGGGATGGAATGATAAAGGTTCCATCTCCAGAAGAGTCAGTATTTCTGGAGGCTTTTTGGGTGTGTCCATCCACATCCTGGGTGGTTCCCTGTCCTGATGCTGTTATTGGCCTAGTGTCCTGGAGGGCATGGAGTGAGCCTGATACAGTAGAACCAATACCTAAGAAGCCAGACATGATTCTTGCCCCCCCCCCCAGTACTGGCAACAGTGGAGTAAGGGATCGGCTGTGGATGCTATTGTGGCGGCAGCCACTAAAACTGATATCTTGGAAGAGAGTTGCTCGGTTTATACACCAAATAGGGAATCTTGGGCATCAGACTGATTTTGGAAGTAATTTTGTGCCTCGGTCACTTTGCACAGAGTGCTTTGAACTATCTCGCTCACTTAATCAGACTTCAGAGTGACAGTGTGTTGGAAGTGTAAAGGATAATTAAGACTCAGCATTCTCTGGAGTCTTAAAAGATTTTGGAGACTCGGATGTCCACTTTGCAATTGCTAATGTATCTATGCATCTGCTATCTAATGCAGCAGATGGCATATCCCGAGCCAATGGCACCAGCATTGCCATATGCCACCATACTTGGATGAGTCTGTGTAATTTTGCAGACTGCTTCAAGGCTTTCTTTATTAATGCCCACTTCCACTCTTCTGTTTTTTGGGCCCAAGGTTAAGGACAGCTTAATCAAAAGTGAGGAGGAGGGGAAGACGCTGTTTGTTGTGAGAGTGCATTTTGCTAACACTCAATTCACCTTCTGTCAGAATCAGCTGTGGGAGGGGACTTCTCTCTCTCTCTCTCTCTCTCTCTCTCTCTCTCATTAAGGAAAGCGCAGCAGTTATTCCAGGAAGCTCCTTCTGAAGGTTTCCCTACAGCAGAGAGGGTAACTACAATGGATACCACCCTGATCTACAGAATCGGGTTTCATGGATCTTTCTGTAGGAGTCCCTTTTCAGCAACCCTGAAGAGTTGCCCAGCTGTCTGACTGTGGAGGCAGTTGGGGTTGCTTGGCTCTACACCTGAAAGCTTGGAGTCCATCACCTCGAATGCATGGGTGTTGAGTCGTAACCTGAGACTATACAATTACATTCATGGATACTCCAAATATAAATCCAAAATATCTCCCAGACACCGAAACCAAAAAGCTGTTATAAAAATTGAGTCATCCAAGAGTTCTCACCAGACCAATGTGAATCTGGTGTCTGTTCAAGATTCTTTTTGGTTCCAAAAAAGAACAAGGACCTCAAACCAATTCTGGATTTGAGCAGGTTGAACTGATTTGTCAAGCAGACTAAGTTTCAGATGGCCATGGTGCTGTCCATTCTACCTCTCTTGAGGAAGGATGGCTAGATGTGTTAAATCGACCTCAAGGATGCCTACTATCATATAAAGACTGTGAGAAGATTCAGGAGGATTTTACTCTTCCAGCTGGGAACCAGTCATTATCAATTCTGAGTGCTGCCCTTTGATCTCATCACCATCCCTGGCTTGTCAGTAAGTGTATGGCAGTTGTGGCAGCCTGATTTAAGACTGCAGGAGTTTCAGGTTATTCCGTACTTGGGCAATTGGCCATTTCCTCAAGGGTATTGTTAATCAGAGCCAGGGACAGCTAGTTGTGCATCTGCTTAGGAATCAGTCAGCTGCCAAAAATCCATTTTTCTTCCTTTGCAGTTGGTACAGTTCATAGGTTGCCACTTGGACACAGTTTCCACATTGGAAAGTTTCCAGTCTCCAGAGTGTCAACCCTGTTGGATTTTGCTCTTTCATTGCTGTCTTGCCCCAAACCTAGGCTTATGTTCTCAAGTTCTTGGGACATATGGCAGCTGCCAGTTGCTTGGTTCCCCTTTTGAGTTACTACATGGAGGTTCTGCAGTGGTCTTATTTGATGCATCTGATACAGTTCTCCATTGCATCGACAGCGTCCTGTCTAAATCAAATCAGGTGGTGGTCGGAGTCTCCCTTGGTATCCATTGGGAGACTTGTCTCCCCTTCTCTGGACATGGTCACAATAGGCACCTTCTGGGGTGCAGGGCAATTCGAAGGGAGGACTGTCCAAGGGACCTGGTCCGGTATCAAGGCCAGTCTTCGCATCAGAGTTTAGGATTTGAGGACAGTCCTCCTTGTGTGGCAGGCTTTTTAGGTCATTCTTCCCAAATTTGTGATTTCAATTCGGACTAACATGTCTGTGGTATGTTATCTGAATAAATGGAAGAGAACCCATTGTTCTTTTCTTTGTTGAAAGGTCCAGAGAGTTTGGCAATGGGTGATTTCGTCTGAAAGGTTTCTGGTTGTTATGCACATCCTGGGGAGATCCACAAATTAACTGACAATTTGAGAAGGAAAAGTCTCTTTCCACATTAGTCCCTGAATCTGAGAGTAACTGCTCAGATTTTTCTGCAGTAGGGCACTCGTGTTTGATCTGTTCGCATTCCCTTACAGCACCAAGTGCAGCAGCTATTGCGCCTTAATCTCTCCTCAGGGAAGGTCAACCAGGGAAGCTCTACTGTATGCTTGGCCCCCGGATCTCCTATAAACTATTCCCCTTAAATCCCCTGATAATGTTTCTTCATAAGGTAGCCCATTGCAGAGTGACTGTAATCCTCATTGTCTTCTTTTGGCCCTATCAGGTATGATTCCCCTTCCTTTGACCTCTTCTGAAGTACCCTCCTTGGGACTTGGATCCCACTCCAGATATAATCTCTCACCCGGCAGGTCTGAACCCACCTAACCTTCAGATATTCAAGTTGATCACATGGTTTCTGCAGTTCCCTTAATGGCCCAGTGTCCCAAGCTTTCAGACAAGAGTGGTGCATAGTTTGTCTTCCTCTCACTGTCTGTGAGTAGGATATATGCCAGTAAGTGGAGAACTCCGTGGGACTTGCCTTTCATGCTCCAGGTATTAGTTGCATCCCCCCCCCCCCCAACCTTCTGTTGTGGTTGACTTGAAGTTTTTATCTTAGAAGACCTTATTCTTGGTGGCAGTTACTTCTGCCAAGTGGGTGTCAGAAATGGAAGCCTTTTTGACAGTACCTCCATAGCTGGTCTTTCATAAGGATAGGGTTTCCCTCAGATTGGATCCTACTTTCCTTCCTAAGTGGCTATAGAGAACAAATGGAATCAGTCCATTCACTTAACAGTTTTTTTCCTGAATTTTACAACAAAGGATGAATACTTTTACTTGGACAGAACTAAATCTTTCTGAAAGTCTAAACATTTGCCTATTTCCTTTTCCAAGGCCAGGTTGGGCATGCCACTGTCTAAGGTTACACTCTCCAAGTGGTTGTCTAATTGTATTTCTTTGGGGTATAGTTTGAGAGGAAAACCCTTGAGGGGTAAATCAAAAGGTCATTCTACTAGAACTATGTCTACTTCTACAGCTTTTTTATCCAGATTTGCATTATTTGAGGTTTGTGCAGCTGTCACCTGAGGTGGTCCTCATACCTTTGTGTCCCACTACAAAATGGGCATTCAGTTGAGGTCCAGAGCTTCCTTTGATTTCACTGTATTACTCAATATCCTTCTGTGAGACTGCCCTGGGACCGGACTGGGGACTCTGTCCCACAGGTTGAATCCAGATGGAAAAGACATCTGATTTGAAAGTTAAGTACTTACCATAATGGTATATCTGTGTTGCCTCTCTCCATCTTGTTCAACCTTCCATCCTGGTTTGGGGTTCTTCATGTTTTTCCGATGGAATTTGATCATTGCCAGTTTGAGACAAACTCTATATGTGGTAGTCCTGAGTAGCGAGGGATTATGGGTAGCGGGGCAAAGCTTGACAGGCCAAACTGTATGGTATACGGCAAGTGAGTTTGTTCCGATAACCAACAGGTTGAAACAGATGGAAAAGACATCATGACTCTGTTATGGTTAAGTACATTACTTTTGTTTAATAAAATGCCAAAATGTGAAAAAAAGTGAAAAATACATACAAAATAAAATAGACATGGAAGCATAGCTTCACATCCGTAAACAGAGAAAACACATTGCTTGTTACATTTGTATACCTGTGTGTGACAAGAGAGTACTTAATACATTTACATCCATATGTTTGAGATAACTGTTCTATGTTACTGCATTGCTGTGTTACATTGTGTGAGGTATACAAATGAATCAGAAAGTCAGTGTAAGAAAGATGGACATCCATGTCTGCAATTGGTACAAGGGTCAGCTATACTAAGGGTTAATTATTCAAATCTAGATCACTGTAGTATTCTCCGTGTAAAAGTGACAGAGCCCAAACTATGACTCGGGTGAAGTGGGAGACTTGATTAGTGGCTGCTGCACTGAAGAAAAGGAGGGAGAGTTGTGGAGAGGCTTTGCCTGCTCATCTCTTCTGAAATTAAGAGAGGGCATATGTTTAGTGATGTGCTCTGCATCCAGTCTTTTTGGAAACTGATGGACACATCTTCTGAAAGGGGGCAACTAGAGACCTTGAATGTGGCCTTATGTCTTACTGCCTAGCACTACACCCACTGCATACCTACATCTAGGACTATGACTGGGTATTTACATATACTGTTGGGTTTAGCAGGTAAAATCCTTAATGTCTGCCTAGATGATGACTGTGCAGTGGTTGGCTCTCACCTGGTAAGGAATGAATGGGCAGAGTCACAGTGATCATCCAAACAGTTTGTGGGAGGTGTCCCAAAAGTATACATCAGTATAAGCAAACTTTAGATAAACTGTAGATAATATAGGATTGCTGTTCTCATTAGTGTGCTACTGGCCTTGCTCCACCAAAGATATTTGTTAGTATTGCTTAAATTACTAGAGTGTAACCAAAGGATTCCACCTAATTTTGCTACTTTTGAGGATTTATTAAAACGGTTTACAGCCCAATGCACAGGCTGCTTCACAGATGTCTGTAGGCTTACTGTGTAAACATTCAAATGAAGGTTCATCTCTTTTTGCTTTAATTTAGAAACTGGCCATTCAAAATTAATCTTGGCCTTCTTTCAACTTCCATGGATAATAGATCTTTAACTAATACACATTATCCTTTGAAAAGGAAGCCGCATTGATGAATAGATTTGACACAAAAGTATATACATTTAGTACTTCAGAATTTAGAGCTGTCCGTTACTTAAGCTGTGTGACATTTTATCAAAATACGGATTTGGGGCAGATTCAAGGCACTTAACAGAATCTAAAGTATATTAAAATGCTGTAATAGAAAATTACCCTAGCTGATGAAAGCTGGGAATAAAATAGTTGACTTGGACTGTGGTTCTAAACATGCAGTAACAGTATCATCATTAGAAAGCATGCCTGGTTTAGGTTCAAGAAATAGTCAAAATATGTAAATGCTGAGCAAATAGATTGGCTAGGTGACTGCTGGTTTACTGTAAATCCTACAGGGAAATTATTAAAATTATTGAATTTTGCCATTGGGCTTATCATCCAGCTGTTCTAAGAACTGTCCTCCTAAAAAGACCATTATTTTGGAAGATAGCACCTACTTAGCAGTTGCTTCATAAACACAACAGAGTAAACTAAACCTCTTCTGCTTCATTCTCCAGATAGACCAGTGATTCTTTTTTTTCTGTTGTTATTAACCCTTTGGAATAATGGAATGGACCTCCATGCAGATATTTCATTATCCTTTGGCAAGCACCGTGTCTATGAAAGCTCAAAATCGATACTTTATCTATAGCAAAGTATAATGGCAGTTCTTCCTCAAACAAAAGATGATTGCCTAGTGTCTACATTAAACTTTGCTCAGTGTTTTCTTATTGAGACTGAATTACCTGCACATTGCGGAAAGAGTGTTTTTGTGCTTGTACTTCTTGATTTTGCAGCATACTTATGTTTATGCTGCAGTAAATATCTTTTATAACATGGTAAATTGTATACTAAGGATACCAAGACAGTTCCAATAGTAGGAGAAGCAAATCTTATAAAAAATAATTTACAATCGTAGTCTGATATGTTACTGATGCATGTAACTCCATATGAATTGCAGGAGTCGTCATTACTGGGCACATTGTGGGTGCTGAGAAGAGTACTTCTGGCTAACATCAAAGACCGAAACAATACTAATTTCAAGAACTTTAATCATACTTTGACTTGGGAATGGGGTCAATTCTTATCATGGTATTAGAAACCCAAAAAATTAAAAGGAGTTTATAATATGGCTACCTTTTACATAAATATTTAGTGTAACTAAATTTGTTAGAATGCCAGTCAGTTATGCCAGACGTTTACATTTAAAAATACTCCACCAATGCTTGTTGTGAGGAGTAAGGGTGTGGCCTTCTAATCTTGCATCGCTGCCACCAAATAATTGACAGACAGATGGGTTAGAATCTCACCCTTGCCACACGCTGTTAGATATGCAGATTACAGAGCATGACATATATTTATGAGGGACAAAGGTTATGTGCCTTAAATCTCCCACCACTGCTGCCAGTTAACTATGCAAGGAGTAACTTGCTTGAAGAGTTTATGGCAAATGTTTACTACTGCGAGGGGCAGCTGTGGTGCAATGATTAGCGTTGTTGCCTCACAGTAAGAGGTTCTCTGGTTCCATTCTTGGCTGGGGTACCTTCTGTGCAGTCTGCATGTCCTCCCTGTGGTTGTATGGGTTTTCTCTGAGTGCTCTGGTTTCCTCCCACACTCCAAAGACATACAACAGGTGGATCGGTTACTCTAAATTGGCCCTAGGAATGAGTGTGTGTGTGAGGGAGTGGTACGGATGAACTACAGCAGCAGGGCTTGCCACCTGACGTGTAAACCTTGGTTCAAGATGATTGTCACTGTTGAAGTGGCACCCTGACCCCATGTGTAAAAATGGGAAAAGTGGTTGAGGATGGATGTGCACTACTGCCTTGTGTTGTCGCCAGTACCTGTCACATTCAAACTTTGCACTGTCAGTTACAGATTAGGATTATAATCAGCCACTCCCTAGGATTTCACTTACCTCTGAGCTTAGTGCCTTCTAGTGCAGTCTAGTGTACATTAACTGAGCCATAACCATGCTATTTTCATACACACACACACATACTTCCCCAGATAGACTTCTTATACATCTGTAGTGATAGTCCCCCTTTCCTGTAATAACTTTACATGCCTCTAGATGTTAAAATACTGATTTGATACCATGATCTCAAATACTGAATAGTCTTCCAGTGAGCCAACCAACACTAAATTAACCAACACTAAATTATAATAGCTGATAAACGAGTCAGTCTCCCTTCAAAAATGGTGGATACCAGCAATTCTGTCAATCCTGTGAGAATATGCTTCCCTAATAAAGCACTCGTAAGACCTCCAGAAAGAACAAATGAAAATGCTTTGGCTGTAAGTTGCATAGTTTATACATACAGTGGGATTTTCCTGCAAAATAATACTTACTTAAGTTCACATTGATTTCCATGAATGTACACATGGATAAACCAAAAGCGAATATCCCCACCCCCAATCCAGTGTAATTAAACTTTTTCACTCACCTCTGCTGTCTGTCTTCATACTGTAGCTAGCTAATGGAGGTATTGATTAATTGCGTTATATTGTCAGTACTACAAGAATAGTTTACATCATGACCATATAACTTAAACATTACCTAATCTATGGGTCTATATTAGCTAATTGAAAAGTGAATTCTGCGAACTGCATCTACATCGAAAATGCAGTTCAGTGAAATGATAATAGTGAGATTGCGGTACAGTGAAGATCGGAAAATTTGCCTTTCCCTCACTGTAGTACGATCACGGAGTTGGTATATATAATTAGTGAGGTGGGGGGGTGTAGCCTCCCACAAGAGTGAATTCGCTGAACTGCATTTTCAATGTAGATACAGTTCGCAGAATTCACTTTTCGATTAGATAATATAGACCGCTAATCTATATATAGCCAGTACTAAACTTGTTGTATATAGTCCTTAGTGGGCTTAGAGGATAACATTCCTATATTGTAACTGCAAACACATTTTTTCTGTATAAAGCTTGTCAGTCAGTACTTTTGGCATGTGTGGAAAATACGGTTTGATCATATATCGGGGCATGTCCAGAGCAAGGCATTTTCACTCTCCTGTTCACATAACCATAACCCATAGTAAGACTTATCATGGAACTAATCAGTAAGGACAAAGGAAACCTTCAAACACTGAACCTGTCTGAGCTTGGATTCATTAAGGGCAAGTCATGCTTATTCAGCCTGGGTGACTTTTTTGAAAAGATCACTAAAGCAATGGATGAAGGTCAAATGGTACACACCATATGCTTCAACCTGGCCAAATCTTTTAATACAATCCCTTACTGAGGCATAGTAGAAAAGCTAACCTGGGGATATTCCCCATATCACCCACTGGATTGCTAGCTGGCTCACAGATAGGACAGACAAAATCAAAGTAGGAGGTGTTAGCTCCACAAAGAGACCAGTCACCATTAGTCACCCCAGTGTTCTGTGCCGACTCCTCTTCTGTTTGGCATCTATTTCTCCAAAGTAAAAGCCAATACCAAAGGGTTCTGGTTTGCAGATGACTGCAAGGTAGGTACAGCACTGAATCCTCAAATGACTTGCCCATCCTGCAGGAAGGTTTGTCTCAAATAGATAACTCATGCCAAAATCACAGACTGAAACTCAATGCCAAAAATGCATTGTCATATCCTTTTGTGAGGTCATCTACCCTAGGAAACTACCACACTGACAGTATGCTCCTAAAAGATGACCCACTTGTTCAGGATTTGGGAGCCTGTATGGGCAGTGTCCTAAATTTTGACCAACTTGTGTCATTTTCATTAGAAAGTCCTATATTGTGTAGCTTATAAACAATAGGATTGTGTCTAGATCTAGGTATGTCATTGTCCTCCTCTACTCAGCCCTCATTGGGACAGTCATTGAGAATAATGCTCCATTTGGCATGTATCTGTCCAGTCACATGCAACAACTGGAGTGCCCACAGATATGCCTAACTAGGATACATGGACTAAACAGTTTCTCCTACATGAACCTACTCTGAGCCCTGTCACTATACTCTGTATCCTACAGGCTGCCAAGAGGTGACCTGTGTCTGGCATACAAGGCATCCTCTGACCCAGTGTTTATGGACTTTACTACACATTAGCAAGTCAGATGGCAACCGAAATACTCTGTCTAGAGATCTAAATCTCTTTTAAAACATCAACAGATCAGTTTGGAGGGACATGTGTATCTCTCAGAGGATACCGCTGCTGTGGAACAGATTCCTCATCGAAGTAAAACATAACTCATCCCTGTCGGTATTCGAGTGCACCTTGGATCTATTGATGAGAAACAGAAAATATTGCCCAGGACTGCACCCATTGCAACTAATGGACAGAGGCAACTCCTAAATGCTTTATTGCAAGTGCAAGTCCCCTCAAATTATCTATGGTATGATCCCACTTAGTCTTACTATTATTGGCCATGATGTAGGTATGGCCAATCTGTCACCAAACGGGAGAGGTTAATTCATGCACCAGAGGGGAAACTAGCTTGGCTTAAAATGGCCTGCAAGAGTAGTTAACCCAGTACTTGCCTATGAACCCATAACAGTAAAGTCTTAGCTCACTCTAAGGTCTAAACTTCTATCACTTCTTCCTGTTACCTGTCGTATTATTTTCACCTTCTCTTTTGCCACTGTCCTTCATCCTTCTCAACTTTTCACCTCATGAATGAGATGCATAGGACAGGAATCAGACAACCATATCGGCCCTCCACTCCACGAAAAGTGCCACCCTTACTGGACTCCACTTCCATGCCTAGCTCATCTTGCAGGGAGTGAGCCTGGTGCACCCTTTTCTAACCAACTGACTATTAGGATCAGCTATACTGTCTGCCTGTATCTTAATCTCTCTGGTCTCCTCCTCTGCTTCTACTTTTCCAACTGGTGGGGGAGCATCTCAAAATTCTCCCCTCTTCATGGGTAGGGCTGGTGTGTGCCATCTTATTTGTTCATAACAGTTTTCAACTCTTTGACTTAATCCTGTCTTTTTCCACTTGCATTTGAGCATATTCATCAGCCTGTCTCACCCTCCCTACTGAGGACATCATAGCTTGCCCAGCTGCTGCTGTGGTGCTACATACCTCTGCGCCTTCACTTCCTTCCAATCACATTTCTTTTGGTGCTCCCATTTGTCTTCCGCCAGGGCCTGTTTGTTCTCATCATTTATTAGTACACCTCATTGTCTCAACACAAAACTTAATGTCTTCCTGTCTAGTACGACAATAATGTGCTCTACACTGCCACTTGATTTTACAATTGCTGGATATAACAGTTGGTTTACTGTACTCTTTTCTGATGTTTAAGTTCCGAAAAATCTTAAACCACCTTCACTTTCGTGCCCCGCCATTATCAAACTCCTCTTCCAGTTAGCCTGCCTCAGATTCCTTTCTTTCATTTAATGACAGCGGATCTTAACATCTTTGTATGCTTGCCTCTTGAGTTTTAGCCACAGGTGGAACCCCCAGGATGAATTTCCAGTTACCCATCCAGTCATCCAAATTGCACTTAAAGGCCAATGAGGGGCTTTGTTTAACATGAATAGGAAGCTTGTTCCAAAGGTAGGGCAACCTCTGTGAGACAAATCTGTCTCTCCAGCAAGTTCTGTTGATGTCACATAGCAGGTTAAGATCCTTTGAGCGAGTGACCCGTGTGCCATTTGACTTGTAAATGTACAGCATTTCCTTTAACGCTAGGTCAGAGATTGCTCTATATATGAGGCACATGTTACCTCTGAGCAGTCTGTATGACACGGTGTGAAGTGACAATGATTTCAGTCTGCCAGCAAAAGGCAGATCTTGAAGACCCTGAATTTTTTTTGTAAGGAACCTTTGCCATCTCTCCACTTGCTGCAGGTGTATTATTGGCCTGATGAGAGAAGAGTACAGGGGGGTTATAACCACATTTTTTCTGGAGGCAGCGCCCTTACGTATCTGATGAACAATATAAAATGCCCTTCTTATCACTGTGGAGATATGGTGGTCGAATTTAAGGTTGCTGTCAACCTGTGTCCTGGATCCAAGGGATGATGATGCATTTTTTGCATTAAGTTTAAAACCATGAATTTGGCACTAGTCATAGTCTGCGTAAGAACTTCTTGCAGGATGTTGATATCGCTAGGGATTTCAGTGATTGCTTCCAGTTTGCAGTCATCAGCAAACTTTGTCAGCTACAGTCCTTTAGTTTTAGGCAGTACTTCTGAGAAGTAGATTCCGAACAGTAGTGGTCCCAGAACTGATCCGTGTGGAACACCACTGGTTACAGGTCTGCTGGAGGAGGTGGCGTTCCCTGTTTTGACCGTATGAGTTCTATCAGTGAGCCAGTTTGCAACCCACCTGACAGTATATGGCTTGATACCCAGCTGGGTGAGTTTATCAATGATGCCTGAGTGGGGGATTGTTTCAAAGGCCTTGGCTAAGTCTAGATATGCCATATGACTAGGAGATAGATCTCAAATGTGTTTAAACCCACTAAGTCCAGAATAGATAATCTCTAGTGTTTTGCATTCATGTATCTACTTGTTTCTTGATTATATCATGTTTAGGTTCTTGCATCACCATTTTTTTTTGTTCAAGTCAGTTTGCTTCCATTTTAATATACCCATTATGAACTGCATACTCCCATCATCAACTGCAATGACATCTAGTTTCTTGAACTATGTATCCTCTTGGTCTGCTATTCACCCTCCTTATGTACTCTACCTTACAATATAAGTGAATAGTAAATCTGAAGTAGTTAACTTCATTTGTGCAGCAACCTATAGGATTCGGATCCGACCTCGGATCCGAGCCGGCAGTTTTCAACAGCTTTAGATCCGAACTCCAAGCTCCTCCCCCTACCCATAATCCCCTGCCAACCCTGACTGACCTCAGATCTAGTTTGCCGCGGTTATCCAACAGCAGCTTGATTTACAGCTCCAAGCCTTCATGACTTTTGTGAGAAAAAAAATTACCCTTTTTTCTCTCCTTTCTTTGTGCGTGTGTGTTTTCAGGTCCATTTTTTGTAAAACCCCTCTCTAGTTTAACTTATATTTTTTTGGTTCTTTACCTCCCCCTTCCTTCGTGGTTCAGTTAGGGTTGTGTGTGTGTGTGTTTGGGGCCTACGTGTGTGTTCTCTCTTAGTTTAAATGGCTGAGGCCCCAAAATTGATCTTCTCTAAGTGCGAGTGTGGCCATAAGCTGTCCCCGGCGGATGGCCACACTCTGTGTGTGTTGTGCCTTGGGGTTGAGCACCTGTCTTCTGGTTGTTCCATCTGTGCAACGTTCAACCCCAGGGCACTTAAGGACCAGAGGTCCAAGCTGATTCTGACGGGTCTTCTGACCCCGGATTCGGCTTCTACCTCCGGTTCTCCTGTGGCTCCCGCAGCGGCGGCTGCCACTCCTGCTTCCCTCCCCCCGGCCGGGAATCAACCTCCCACCTTAGGCTCGGAGGAGAGGGAGGCCAGGAAAGAGAAAAGGAGGGAGAAGCACCACAAGCGGCGGGCCGAGGCCTCTGCTTCGGCCCCCCCCGGCTAAGCGGTCTTCTCCCTCCAGGACTTCTGGGTCTCCTCCGTCTCGGATCCGGTCCCCATGCTTTTCACCGGGTCCTGAGGAGGAGGAGATCCGATCTCCTTAGAGGTCATTGAGGCGACACTCCCGTCCCGTCTCGGTGGCCTCATCGAGATCTACTTGAAGTCTCACGGATGCAGATTTGGACCGGATGATGAGAAGATTCCTCCAGGCCCAAATGCAGATGGGAGTGCTCCTGCCCCCCCCCCCCCGGGGGGGAGCTCGACCCCTTTTTTTGCCCCAATAGCTCCTTCTCCGTCCCGCTTCCTGGGCTCGGCATCTTCGGAGCTGGGCAGCCTTGGAGCCGGTGGTGTGTCTGTGCCGATAGTCTCGGGTACTTCCATTGAGTCTGTCAGGTCCATTTTCTTCAAATCCAAGCTCTTGGAGCCGAGGGCTGAGCTTCGGATCCAGCGATATCGGTATGCCTTCGACTCCATCCGGGTCGGAGCATACTGGTCCGTCGGATCCGATCACTTCGGTGCCGGCTCCGATCCGTCCATCGGATCCGAGGGAGGGTCTGCTTTCGGATCCCGGAGAGAGCAGCTCTCCCTCGGCATTCAACGTGGTGGAGAGGGTCCTGTCGAGAGAATCCAGGCCCCCGACCCTTGCCACGGCTCCACCCTGCACTCCTTCTCAGTTGGGCCCGACTTCCATCACCCAGCCCCAGGGACAGCCTGCTCTGACGTCCCAGGTCGTTCCTTTGGAACAAGACGTGGCTGGTGAGACCTCCTCAGACAGCCGTCCCGAGGAGGTTCCTCACAAGTGAAAGTGCAAAAGGAGGCACCTGGACTCCCCCGAGTCCCTGACTGAGGACACTGATTTAGAGGAGGGGGAAGGCTCCCCAAGATCACCCCCCGAAGATGACTCATTTGGTGACATCATGGAGATGCTCAGGATAAAGGGGGTGTGGTCTGCCCCAAAGCGTACCTCGGAAGAATCCGTGTTCCTGGAGGCGTTTGAAGCAGGCCCATCTACCTCATGGGTGTCCCCTCCGGCCGACCCCCTGGTAGATTTGATTACTACCAGGGCGTGGAAGGAGCCAGACACTGTGGAGCCAGTCCCCAAGCACCTGGACAAAATTCTTAGCCCACCCTCTGACAAGTCCCACTGGAGTAAGGGTCCCCCTGTAAATGCCATGTTGGTGGCGGCTGCCACCAAGAGGGAACTAGCTCAGGAGAGTCCTTCGGTTCATCCCCCGAGCAAGGAGTCTCGGTCGATGGACCGTTTAGGGAAGCGGGTCTTTAGTTTGGCTACCTTCTCTGTGAGGTCGCTGAACTACATGGCACATGTGCTTCAGCTGCAGCGGGACCTTATCAAAGAGTACACTGCGTTGCCCCCCCGAGTCCATGTCGGCGGAGGACAAACGTTTGCACTCCACCCGGATGGCCACTCTCCGCTCCATATCTAACACCTCTATGCTGCTTCTATCCCATGCCACAGAGGGAGCCGCTAGAGCCAGCGGAGCGGGCCTTGTCATGAGGCATCAGGCCTAGCTCCAGCACTGTGATTTCGCGGAACCCTTCAAGGCGTCTTTCGCTAATGCCCCTTTCGATGGTTCTGCCCTCATTGGCAAAACTGTTCACGATACCCTGGTCCAGAGCAAGAAGGACGGGAAGACGTTGTCTGCCGTCAGAGTCCGCTTCTCTGCTCCCCAGAGGTCCTTCTCCAAGAACCAAAAGGGACAGAAGAAGATGTGGTTCCAGAAGTCGCAACAGTCCAGTCCCGCTCCGGACTCCCAGCCCTTCCGCGGCAGAGGAGGGCAGGGTGGACGCCGCCCTTGAGGCAGGGGGGGCCCGCGCAACTTTGGATCCAGAGAACCCTTCTCGGACCAACCCAAGCAACACCCCTGAGGGGTTGCCCGACTGCTCCACTCTGGAGGCAGTCGGGGGCGTTTCTCGAAGCACCTAGCAGCTTGGGAGTCCATCATGACAGACCGCTGGGTGCTTCACATTATATCCAGAGGATATCTGATTCCCTTTTCTCTTTACCGACGCAGCCCCAGATACCTCCCCCCCGATCAGAGGGAGGCCGCAGCAACAGAAATCCAGCAGTTGCTGTGAAAAAGAGCCATCCAACATGTCCCCCCAGACCAGTGCAGGTCGGGGTTTTACTCCAGGTTCTTTTTGGTACCAAAAAAGACAGGGGACTTGAGACCTATCCTCGACCTCTCCTCCCTGAACCTGTCAGTAACCAAAGAGAAGTTCCGCATGGTCACCCTTCAATCCATTCTCCCCCTTTTGCCGGAGAACGACTGGATGTGCTCTATAGGCCTCAAGGATGCGTACTACCACATTCTGATGGACAGGCGATCCAGAAGGTTCCTCCGCTTCTGACTAGGAGCCAGTCATTTCCAATTCAGGGTCCATCCCTTTGGTCTCACCACAGCCCCCAGGGTGTTCACCAAAGTGTTAGCAGTGATTGCAGCCCACCTGAGGCTTCAGGGAATCCAGGTCTACCCATACCTGGATGACTGGCTCCTGACCTCCCCGACAAGGCATCTATTCTGCGCAGCCAGAAACTACTTTCTTCGTCTAGTTCCCCGGCTGGGGATCACTATCAACATAGAGAAGTCATCTCTTACCCCGACTCGGACTATAGACTTCATAGGGGCAAGATTAGACACAAAACAGCTCCGAGCTTTCTTGACCACAGACCGACTACGAACCCTGAGGCTACATGTGTGGGCCATTCTACATTCTCCAGCTCCTCCGGCGGAATTGGTCCTGAGGGCTCTAGGCTCAATGGCGGCAGCAATCAACCTTTTGTCAATTGCGCGTTTGAACATGAGGGTCTTGCAATGGACCCTCCAGGTCCAGTGGTCCTTCCTTCGATTTCTTCTGAGCCATCCCATTCCCCTCAGCAGGGCTTGCAAGAGGGCCCTCTTATGGTGGCTCCAATCCCCGAATCTCCAGGAAGGACGTCCCTTTTCCATGGCCCCTCCCCTAGCCACGGTGACCACGGACGCCTCCCGCCTCGAGTGGGGGGGGGGCATTGTTCGGGCAGGACAGTCCAAGCCACGTGGGACCCCACGGAGACCTCTCTGCATATCAATGTCCTAGAGATGAGGGCAGTGCTGTTAGCATTGCAAGCACTTCAGCACCTTCTTCCTGTAGGAACTATTGCAATTCAGTCAGACAATATGTCTGTTGTCTGGTACATCAACAAACAGGGGGGAACCAGGTCCTACCCACTCTGTCGAGAGGCCATGCGGGTGTGGGAATGGTCGATCTCCACCAACCGCTTTCTTATAGCAACACACATTCCGGGGCGGTCCAACATCCTAGCGGACAGACTAAGTCACACCATTCTGTTACCACACGAGTGGTCTCTGAATCCCGAGATAGCGAATCAGATTTTTGCCGAATGGGGTCAACCCTGTTGCGATCTCTTTGCTTCTCCCTCGAACGCAAAATGTTACGACTACTTCGCTCTCCTTTCCCCCTCCGGGGAACCTCCGAGAGGTGCTCTGGTGCATGCTTGGCCTCCCGGTCTACTTTATGCTTATCCTCCTCTTCCTCTGATGCTGAAGTTTTTGCAGAAAGCCAGACGGTTGGGGAGCAGGATAATCCTCATTGCCCCATTCTGGCCTCGTCAACCCTGGTTCCCTTACCTTTGGTCTCATCTGCTGAATCCCCCTTGGACTCTGGATCCCCGTCCAGATATAATATCCCATCCCCTAGATCTCCCACTCCCGAATCTGGACAATCTCAAGCTCACAGCTTGGCTGCTCCAGTTCCACTTGTAGCTAGGACTCCCGGTATCTCTTCCTCAGTTAAAACTATTCTAGTAGCAGCGCACAAGCCTTCTACTAGAAAGGTCTATAGTAGCATATGGAAACGTTTCTCCATTTGGGCGGAACATCAAAATTTGGATCCTTTCACAGCTCCTTTGCCAGCGGTATTAGACTTCCTGTCAGGGCTGTTTCATCAGGGGCTAGCACCTCCACAGTCAAGGTTCAACTAGCAGCTATCTCTCATTATCACGTGGGAAATTAACTGGGCCCTTTGATCACCACGAAATTGTGTAAGACCTTTTTGAAGGGCACCTTTCTGCTCAGACTTCCATTGAAGGTTGTAGTCCCTCCTTGGGATTTAACGCTAGTGCTTCAGGCCTTAACAGCTCCCCTGTTTGAGCCTGCAGCTTCAGTAGATCTTAAATTCTTGTCATGGAAAACGGCCTTTCTTGTCGCTATCACCTCTGCTCGAAGGGTGTCTGAACTACAGGCCCTCTGTGTAAAACCCCCATATTTGACTTTTCACAAGGATAGAGTTTACCTCAGGACCAATCCCTCCTTTCTTCCCAAGATTGCCTCTGAATCGAATATTAACCAGTCCATCAACCTACCAGTCTTCTGGATGTGCATAGACAACTTCGCTTCTACATCCACAGGACATCTGGTCATAGGCAATCTGACTAGTTGTTTGTCTCCTTTGCCAAATTTAACTTGGGTAAATCTGTGTCCAAAGTCACGCTGTCTAGATGGATCTCGCAGTGTATCCTTTTAGCATATGAAAGTTCTGGCAGGCCCGCACCTCAGGGAGTCCATGCCCACTCTACTCGGTCTATGTCTACTTCTGCAGCTTTTAGAGCTAGTGTCTCTTTGGATGATATTTGTTCAGCAGCCACTTGGGCCTCATCTCATACCTTTATCAATCACTATGAATTGGACATTATCTCCAGAGGGAGAGCATCCTTTGGCTCTGCAGTGCTCCGAAACATCCTTTCATGAAGGCCGCCCAAGGTTCAGGTAGCTGGGGACTCTGTCCCATAGGTCGCTGCACAAATGAATTTAACTACTTCAGATTAAGAAGTTATGTACTCACCATAACGTTCTATCTGAGTAGGTAAACTTCATTTGTCAGCAACCGTCCCTCCCTCCTGCCCCCTCACTTATGAAAGTTTCATACTCAGGTCCATGGGTGTTACCCACTTATCTGAAATTATTAGTCTTCGGGCAGTATCTGCTTTGGGCAAACTTGATCTGAGGTCAGTCAGGGTTGACAGGGGATTATGGGTAGGGGAGGAGCTTGGAGCTCGGATCTAAAGCTGTTGAAAACTGCAGGCTCGGATCCGAGGTCAGATCCGAATCCCATAGGTTGCTGACAAATGAAGTTTACCTACTCAGATGGAACGTTATGGTGAGTACATAACTTCTTATTTCTGTTTACTCGCGGTGGTGGTGCTGCGGTAGCGTTGTCGCCTCACAGTAAGACGCTGTCCAGTTCGATTCTCAGCTAGAGCGTCTTCTGCGTGGAGACATGCGTGAATGGGCGTACTTTTGTTGAAGGTTGTGCGTCAGGGCTGGTAACTCGCCATGTAAAAATCAACTACCAATCATTAGCGGACGGGAGTTCCGCTGTGGTGTCCCCTAACCAGGAAAAGCCAAAAGACGCAACAACATATTGTGTTGTCCTTCATGGTCACTGTAGCACTTGCATTTCAGCTTTTTCCGGTCCTGCAATGTACTGCCTTCCAAGTTCAATTTACTCATGTGGTGTCTTGCCACTATGTTCGTTTCTGTTTTTTGGTCTCTCTCCTCTTTCTCATCACACTGCAATAAATAATAATAATAATAATAATAGCTGTGAGTCTGTAATCCCACCGTTAATTTCCCTACGGCGTAGCTGCTTTTAAAAAGTTATGTTTCTAATTCACAGTTTACCATTTGACATCTGACCCACTTTGTGTCCACGCTTCTTTCCTCTGCTGACCCACACTTCACATGGCCATTTGGCTTTCATATTCCCCTTAAAATTCTTTCTCACCACTCAGGCAGCTCCCATACTTCACTGCTATTGTTCATATAAAGTCCATTTACACTTGGCCATTATGACATCATTCTGCTGCACTACTCTTCTGAAAACTTTTTTCCAGGATGCAAACTGTTTTCCTAAGTGGCCATCTTCCTTGGTGTCTTCACAGTGCCACCATCACTTAACAGTTGTCTTTTCGGCTTTTCCCAGTTAGGGGTCGCCACAGTTGAACTCTGGTCCACTAATGATTGTCAGTAGATTTTTATGGTGCCAAGTTGCCAGCCCGACATCCAACCTTCAGCGAAGGCACACCCATTCACGCACGTCTTTCGGAGGTCACTCGACTGCGGGGAAGACATGCAGACTCCACATAGAAGGCACTCCAGCCGAAAATCTGTGCCTTTTAATTGGCTGTTGGTTTCCCATATTTTCATGGTATTGTATAATTTAGGCACATTCTCCTTTAGTAATGAACATGTCTCCTATCGCCTATGGTCTGATGATATTGCTCGGATTTCCTGAACCTGGATACAGGGTAGCTGTTGTGACAGCATTACCTCTTTTACCGAAGTGCTAGACTGAGCTTCACTGAGAAGGTGTACTACAAGATCCCAGTGTAATTCCTCCAGTAACCTGTTTCAAATCAAAGTACCAGCATCTATCTATTATGGTAAAGCATCATGTTAACATGGTCAAGTTTCTGTTCCTGCCTCCTTCCTGGCTACTGCACCCCATAAATTAACATCACATGTCTTCCTTACAAGAGCAAAATGTACATCTAATGCTGCCTAAACTTATTTTGCTAAATAGGTATATGCACCATTCCCTTTTGTCTTATGCTGTGCATTTGTGCACTCTCCCTTATTATACCATACCTTTTGTTGCTGTTCTGCTTGAGCAAGATGCTCAATAAGTGTGGGAATTATTTTCACTCTTTCACTGATGACAAATTAAATCTAGAGACCCCTTCACCCTTTGACCATAAAGTATTTAGTGAAAAGCCTCTGCACTGTTTGGGCACCTCCCTGTATGCAGAGAAGAGAAGTGGGGCAGGTACTTGCCTCACTCTTGCTTAAACTGGTCTGCAGATGCTGCAGTTGTAATTTTAAGTGTAATGTAAAATTAAACCTCTCCATCAAACCATTTGTTTGTGGATGGTAGGAGGTAGGTTTCAACTGTTTTTCCCTTACAACCCTTCCACAATCAGTAGGACTGACATAAAGTTAGTCCCTCAGTCCATGAATATTTGTCTCATGGAAAAGCTACCCCGATGAAAATTTCTAACACAGCATTTTCTAACTTTTCTGCCCCAGACAGAACTCCCACCTCAGGGTGTCTAGTAGAATAAAGCATCATTGCTGTATAAAATATCCACGGCTGCTCTCTGAAATGGCTGTTCAGTAACAGGTAAAGGCATCAAAGCAGCCTTTGCTTTGGTTTCCTCCTGCTAAATGACTTCTCAAGATGGACCGGTTTGTTGGATTTTGGAGGCTGTGAAGGAGAAGGGGTCTTTGACTGAATGTGAAGCATAGGTGCCTGCACTCACATTTTCCTGTGTGGTAGACTATAGTTGATGTTCAGGCCTGTAACAGTTTGGTTGTTACTTGCCCATTTTTTAAGAGTACACACACACACACACACACACACACACACACATACACACACACACTTCATCCAGCAGTAAATAACCAGGAAAGGTTATGGTGTGCAAAGTTTCAGTACATTTGACTTCATAGGCTAATATTTTTTACTTGGTATTTTACTGGGTAGTCATTGGTTAAACACTTGTGATATTCTTATTCCTCATTTCTGTTTTTTAATCACTTAACTGTAATTGCACTTTTGCATGTTCTATGCTTCCTTAACAATGTTAGTACACTATACTACGCATAAAGGTACATGTGTTCATTTTTGTGTGTGCTTTTTTGTTGCAGACCACAGGAGTTGAAATGGTCACAAAAGTAGTTAATATTCCAGAAACTGCTGATGCTGTGGTAAGGAGTTTTGTTTTGTTTTGTTTTTTTGTTGAGCCCTTGACCCATTACCTTTGGGGGGGTTAAAGTCCTGACATAGAACAAATACAAAGTTCAGGATGATGCTTTTGAGCATCAAAGGGCAAAAACAGTCAGTTCTATAGATAGCACATCAAGAGCACAGGTTACTGCATACTGCCTTAGAAGACCTGTAAGGGCATGGAATATTTAGTGCAGCGTGCTTGGTTCCATGTTAAGTAAAGTACTAGATGACAATTTGCACATTTTTATTATGGATCAGAAGTGAACCTGATGTGACGCTTTGAAGATATGGATGGAGCTCATTTTTTTTTTCATTTGTCTTGTCAGAGAATTCCACAAGGTGGATATAGTACATGACAGGCTGTTATTTCCAGTTTTGCTGGTAGTGGAGGTGAAAAGAGAGGGGTTAGTTCCTTAGGTTTTGGGGGATTACCAAATGAGGAAGTCAGGTAAAGTAGGAGATGCTGAAGAAGTTCAAGGGTAGGTGAGAACTGGACTTAGATAAGTTAGGGTCAGCTATAAATAGTCTGTTGTAAAATGTCGTAGTGATGGGTATCCTATGCAACTCTCAAAATTAATTTGCAATTTCATTATATGCAGAGCTGAGCTTATTTTTGTGTCTTGTCTGGTTGAGTGTGTGCATGGTGCAACTGCCTAGCAGTTGAAGTTCTAAAAGTGAATCGATGGAAGGTTTTTACAGTTCAGAAGTTTCTAAAGTTCCAACATTTAGTGAGTCTTACAGAAGAGGAGGTCTACTCAGAGAATTTCATTCCTCATTAGTAGAAAGCCCAAGCATTTGAAAGATGTTCCCCCAAATTTAATAATTTCCTTGTAGGCATAGTGTAGAGCCTACACGGAAGTTACCTTGTCCGTGTAAGACGTTGCCCCTCTTTAGAGCGCCATGCATATTAATGATGACATGCGGCTGAGGGAGTGCTGTGTAACACGGTTATTTAATTAGTGTAGGAAGTGTGCCACTAATTGTGTCTGCAGATGAGTAACACACCCCCTGCACTGTCCATATCCATGTATTTAATATATTTTTTTAAAGTTTGGTGCGCAGCACTTGACACATGCCAGACATGTAAAAATAGAAACTGGATGCATTCAATTTTTGGTTCAAAGGTCAAGTTTAAGCATTGCTTAGTGGGTTTGCATAGCACAGTGCTTAGCAATGCTTAAACATGGCTCAGAGGTATATGTAAAAGTATAGCAACATTCCATATGTCCATGTAGCCAAGTGGATAGAATTATGGCTTTATATGCAGTAGTTACAAGGTTTGAATACATGGAAGGTAAATCATTGTGGCAATTATTTTTAAATCATGATCTGCTGCGCTCACCTAAGCTCTGCTAAGACCCACTCAGACTAGCTAAGCACTGCTTAAACAATCTCTGTTTAAGCACTACTTGGCTCCGCTTAGATGGTTTGCGCACTGCTTAGCACTGATAAGCATAGCCAAGTGCTCAGCTCAGCTGCGCTGGTTTGCTCGGTGCCAAGAGAAGCGCCACATTTTTAAAAATTGCCCAATGGCATGTAAGGGCAGGAAAACAGGCTATATTAAGCACAACAGGTGGGAATATAGCATAAACAGATGGAGTTTGAACTGTGCAGGAACTATGGCAGGCATTGGAGAGTGTGCGCACTTACGGGTGCAGCTGTGGGGCATTCAGGAGTCCAGGATCATGGCTGGACTCCTGGTGAAAGACCATGAAGACTAGCTGCTGCGGGGGCAATTCCAGGGTTCAGAGTGCAAGGTGGTGGCCTGAGACAGGCTGACACACAGTCTCCTCAGTGCTACAGGTATCTCCTGCACAGGTGAGCAGGTCCGTCACCACTATGACAACCTGAAGCATCAGAGGGGGGATCTTCTGGACACCTACGTCCAGGAAGCTTGAGCTGGGAATGCCCCACAAGTTTGTAGGTACTGTTGCATTGTTTTGCCAATATCTAATGTGAATGCTTGATAGAAAGGTATACATAATGGTGTGCTTCTCCCCCTACAGCTACAGAGGAGAGAGCTTGCAACCGAGAGGCGCTTGCAGGGCGCTTGGCCAGGTTATACTGTGAGTGTGCTGAGTACAGATAAATTTGCAATCTACAGTCAAATAAGCAAGAAAGAGTAAAACATTAACTGCCAACAGGTACATACAGCAATGATTTATGTATTGCAATGAATGTGGATGCAGGCCTGTACTGCAGTAAGTGACTACTGACAACTATAGTGCAATAAACAGGGAAGAGTAAAGCATTAACCCTGATAATGTAAATGAAATAAAGATGTTATTCATGTTTCACTGCTGCAGTCCTAACCATTATGTTATCCATGCTGTGGTAGCCCTCAGTCGGTCCGAATACCAGAGTCAAGGTTTTATGTGTTGGCTGCTGTCACGTGCTGGGTGACGTCAGGTCGTCCAAGCTCTAAAGGAGAACAGGAGATGCTATTACCCCAGTCTTTGTTGCCATGGAGCGCGTAGCAGAAGAAATTCGCAACAGTGCCAGTCGGCTGTTTCCAGATTTTGAACTTCAGCTGAAAACGTCTAAAGCTAAGTACCCCGTAGGGATCCCTTCCTTTTTCTTCCACTAACCGATGTTCGAAAAAGTCAGTAACTGTCTCGCTTGTGGAAAGCAAATACCACACCGAGACGTCCATTCTTACTGCGTCACTTGCTTAGGCCCAGATCACGAAGTACCGCGCTTTTGGTTCTGTGCCCTCTTTAACACTAGAACTATTCGTCATAGAGCTCTCTTTCTATCCAGTTATTTTCATCTTCCATCTCCGATTACCAATATGGCATCTGTCAGTCAGCAAACCACAGATCTTCTGAAAAAAATGTAAAGATAAGGATAGAGAACAGACCGCATAAGGCTAATCCTTCTGATGACACAACTGCTAAAGGGGTCATCAGTTTTTTTGGAATTCAATGAGGTGCTTTCGCAGCCCCTGATGCCCAAATTGATTACTTTGCAGGCCTCTACTGAGACCCTTTCTGAGTCCTGTATGGCCGCAGATGTCTGCATCGTCTAACAAGACTTTGGCTATCTCTGTCTCAGTTGGGTCCGGAGCCAAAACTGAAAATGAAATTTACTTGAAACCACCACGAGGAAGAAAGTTGTAAATCCTTTTATTAATGAGAACAAGCGCTTTCACGCAATAAAATGCGCTTCATCAGGTTACAATTTTACTAAAATTTCAGCCATTTTATAGTAAAAAAGGCATTACCAATTATTCAATCAATTTATAATTAAAACAGGAACAATTAAGATAATTTATCAAAATGACAGTGATATGCTGGTATTTACTAAGACAGAAGCCTATACATACCATATAATAACATTTTTTAAAAAATCTGTAACCATCATTATATATATATTAGATCGCATATGTATATTAAGTCAAGATATAAATTATATCCATAATTAATGCAATCAGACTCCTACATTAGTTCTCAAGGAAGTTCTGCCCATATATGGGAAAGAGCCCCTATTAGTAGCTGGTCGTTGCACATCACAATTGGTAAGCAGTGATAACACAGAAAAATGCTTACTTCTGCTGTTTATTATATTAGTCATATGACTAAAAAAAAGCCATATGACACTATAGCTTCAAAAGCGCAGTATATAATAAAGTTCATAAGGATAATCTTCCACTAAAAAATTTTTATATTAAAACAAAGGCCATATTACAATGATTAATTAATTATGGTTCTACTACTAAAAGCCGAAGCTGAAAAACTAAGGAAAAGTGCGCAAGAGCACAAAAGGTTACCTGTCACTATTCCATTATTTTCTAAACCTTGAAAAATCATGGGCATTAAAACAGCCCAATTTTAACTATTTTTAACTATTTTTATATTCTATAATTCTATATTCTATTTTTTGGGTCCGGAGCCACTAAGCTGGCACCATCTTCTGAGGATACCGCTTGCACTTCGGAATTCACTTCAAGGCCTTCGCTGTCTCTTCTGACTAACACACCGACAGCACTGAGGGATACTCTTCAGGCCAGACCTAGAGCTATTCCAAACAAATCAGCAAAAATTCTCCATTCCACTACTCCTCCCCCTCCTCAAACTAGAATGCTTAAAATGGTGGAGGATCTCATCACTTTTATCAGGGGAAATCAGGCCACTGCAGCCAAAAGGAGAAGTGAACCTTCTCCAGATATCCAATAGGATTTAGACTCAGAGGGATCTAACTCCTCTGTTTTTGAAGAGGAAAATCCTCTTACTGCCTATGAAGATTCAGATGCAGAAGAGTCTATTCCTTTTGCATCACCTCTGGAGGACTTTTCCTTTGGGGAACCCTCCACACCCTCAGGGAATGCTTCCAATAGGAATCAATGGATTTCCCTCAATCGGAGGAAAGACTAAGAGTTTCTGGACCTACCCCAGCATAGGCCTCTGGCCATCCCACCCATCTTGGAGGTGGTAGATGATGTTTACCAAGAATCCAGCCTTACCTCTGACACCCTTCCATCTGCTCCCAGAAAACCTGACAGGTACTTACAGGGTACCTGACTCACATAAATTCCTCTACAGAAATCCTATAGCAGATCCAGAGGTGATTACTCAGGGACATAAGGGAGTTAAGGCTACCTCTGCAAAGAATCCTACTCCCTCAGACAAAGAATCCAGGGCCCTGGGCAGATGGGGTAAAAAAGTATATACCTCTGCAACTTTAACTATAAAGGCTTTCAACTGTCAGTTCCATATGTTAACATATCAACAGCACACTTTGGAACTTTTGAAACAGAACATTTTTGCTTTACCAGATTTTGCCAACAATAAAGAGTTAGCAGAATTACTGCACTCTTCATCTCAGGTGGCAAAGCACTCCTTGTACTGTGGATTTGATGCTCTAGAAGCTTCTAGCAGGGCAGCAGTGACAGGATATGTTATCAGAAGACATGCATGGCTGAAGGAACAACCTCTCCCTGATCTTGTCAAGGCTAAAATCATGGATGCAGCTCTTGACAAAGACCGCTTGTTCGGACAGAAAACTGAAGAGGTACTTAAAAATATGGAAGAAAAGCAAAATCGATGCAGACTGTTAAAGATTTTCTTCAAGTACAACCTCCTAGGTTCAGTAGAAATTGCCCCTCTAAACACTGGTCCTTTCCTGCACCAAACAGGCAGGCACAAGGCAAAACCCATAGGGACAGACCCACCAGGACTCAAACTCAGGGCCAGCAAAGAACTAAACAGTGGCCTCCTTCAAACACTAGAGCAGGGAGTTCAAAAGCAACCCTGTATGGAAAAAACTCTGTGACTTTCTTTCTCATCTATGCCTGCTTCCACCACACCAAAAGCTAGAAGGAAGGCTATCTCTATGCAGAGAGAATTGGAACTCTATAACAAAAGATCAATGGGTCTTAAAATATCATTCCTCAAGGTTACAAATTCAATTTCCAAGAACTACCACCTCCAACAGGGTACCCAGACCTACCTCTAAACCAGTGGGCAGAAGCACTAAAACAAGTGCAAAACCTAATATCCCTAGAGGCAGTAGAACCTGTACCTCCAGAACAAGTTGCAAAAGGATTCTGTTCCAGGCTATTCCTTGTTCCCAGGAAAGAGGGGACTTGGCATCCCATCCTGGACCTATGTTTTCTCAGTACCTTCCTGGTAATCCCAAAATTCAAAATGCTTACCTTACAACAGCATCTACCAACGCTGCCAAACAAAGCTTGGATGGTCACCATAGACCTAAAGGATGCTTACCTGCACATCCCAAAAAGGAAATCATGCAGAAAATTCCTGCTCTTCAGATCAGGATCACTGCACTATCAGTTCTCTGCTTTGCCCTTTGGCTTATCTACTGCTCCCAGGGTATTCACCGAATGTCTAGCTCCTGCTATTGCCTTTTGCAGGCAAAACAATGTACAGATTTACCCTTACCTGGACGACTGTCTCATCCAGGTAGACTTCAAGGAACTGCTCCTGCAGCACCTCTCATTTGTAAAAACCCTACTCACCTCTGTGGGGTTCACTAACAACAAAAGGAAATCCAGACAGACACCTACCAGGTAAATCATATTTCTGAGAGCCTTACTGGACACACAGCAGCAAATGGCCTTTCTGTCCCCAGAAAAACAAAGTTTCCTACCAAAATACTTCACTACTCTGGCCTCCCAAACCCAGCTTTTTGCCAGTAAATTCCTGCAAGCTGTAGGGTAAATGGCCTCATGCATCCTCCTGGTACCTCTGGCCAGACTACACATGAGGGAAATTCAGTGGTACCTAAAGAACCTATGGTGTCAATACTCACAACCTCTGGACACCTCCCTGCTTGTGATCCCTTGCATAAGGTCCGAGTTCCTCTGGTGGGTCCAGGTCTGTTCTCTGAACAAAGGACTTCCATTCACCCTCTGTCCATCAGACCAGACCATAACTACAGATTCTTTGGACATAGCCTGGGGTGCCCACCTAGATGGCAGATGTGCCCAAGGTCTCTGGGATGCACAAATACTACCCTTGCACATCAACCAAAAGGAAATGATAGCAGTGCAAAACTCTCTGGCATCCTTCAAGCCCAACCTCAAACCAGGGGTTCTTCTCATAAAAACAGAAAACACCACGGTCATGTGGTACATCAACAAACAGGGAGGGACCCAATCTTATCCCCTGTGTAGACTGGCCATGAACCTGTGGCTAGTAGCATCATCCATGGGACTATATCTTCAACAACACCCTGGCAGACCACCTAAGCAGAAACATGCTGGACCCACATGAACGGCAAATCCACAGAGACATTTTTCTGCAAATTACCCACACATGGGGGACCCGTTTGCCTCTCATTTAAATCACCAAGTACAGAAAGTCTGCACCAGGGAGTACCATCACCTGGCCTGGAAGGTTGATGCCCTGACCATCCCTTGGAATGCCCTCTTTGTGTATGCATTCCCACCTCTACCTTTCATTCCAAAAGTATTAATCAAGATAAGGGAGGAAAAACCAAGAGCAATACTTATTGCCCTAGATTGGCCCAGACAGCATTGGTACCCTTTGCTGCGCAACCTATCTCGCCAGTCCCCCTGGCAGCTACCTCTGATACCTCAACTGCTATCCCGGGGGTGGGGGACAATGCTGCACCCAGACCTTCAGACACTCTATCTCTCAGCATGACTTATTCTACCAAAACCAACAAGGAATCTATGCTAAGCAAGCAAGTCCTTGACATCATCACAGAAGCCATAAGGCCCAGCACCAGAAAATCTTACACTGGAAAATGGAAAATATTCTGCTCCTCGAGCCGGTCCAAGGGGGCAGACATACATCTGCCCTCCATTCCTCTTATTTTAGGTTATCTTGCTGAGCTTCTTAATAAGGGTCTCTCCTTCTTCTCCATAAAGATCCATGCCTTTGCCATCTCGGCACACTTTGATACAGAACAGCCATTGTTCTCCCATGCTCTTATCAAACAATTCCTTAGAGGAGCCTCTAATATCAGGCCTCACAGAAGACGGCCCACCCCAGCCTGGGACCTGAACTATGTTTTAGAAAAGCTTACTCTGCCTCCCTTCAAGCCTGCAGTATCCTTAGAACTAAAGTACCTCTTTTGGAAGACTGCCTTTCTCCTGGCTATTACTTCAGCCAGGAGAGTGTCAGAGCTTCAAGCCTTAATGGCCGTTGAGCCATTTATCTTCCATGCAGACAGGGTCTCCCTGAGAACCAATCCCTCCTTCATGAAAAGGTGGTTTCAGATGTTACCCTCAACCAGGCCATCCACCTGCCCACCTTCTTCCCTAATCCTCAGAACAAGGGGGAAAGGGTACTGCCTTCTTTGGATGTGCACAGGCAATTCACATTTTATCTGGATCATACAAAGACATTCAGGAAAACTGACTGGCTCTTGGTCAGGTTTAAAACAGGGGCACAGAGGAAACCAATATCCAAACAGACCATTTCCAAATGGATAGCACACTCCATCCAATTTTGCTACTTTTGGCATTGAAGACCACTCCCTAGGACCATCAGAATCCATTCCACTAGGGCAACCTCTACTTCCACAGCATTCCTTAGAGGGGTACCCACCAAGGACATCCTGGAAACTGCCACATGGACTTCAGACCACATCTTCACCAAACATTGCCATCTGAACCTATTCTCGAAAGCTATGGCTGGGTTTGCCTCTGCAGTTCTGCTGGGCATGCTCACCAAATCTTAAGTTTCTATCAACCTTCCATCCTTCTCCTCAGCTTTGGGAATCTTCCCAATGGTTAGGACTGAAGCAGTGAAACATGAAGAACATAGTACAGTTGTGTACACTCACCATAAATGTAGATGTTCCAGTGTATTCACTGCTGCACTCATGCTTTCCTTCCCTCCTTCCCCCTGATATCTGTTTCCTTAGAGAGAGACATATTTCTATGGGGGTCTCTGACCCCAGGACTACTAATAATTAAGATTGGACTTCTTTGGTTGGTTAATGCAAGAAAAACTAAGGTAATAGCATTGCCTCCTCTCCTTTATAGCTTGGACGACCTAATGTCACCCAGCAAGCGACAGTAGCCAATGCACAAAACCTTGACTTTGGTATTTATCCCAACTGAGGGCTACCATAGCATGGATAACTCAATGGATAGGACTGCAGCAGTGAATACACTCAAACATCTACATTTATGGCAAGTGTACACAAGTGTACTTTTCTACTGCACTAATTGTGGAATTACAGCTGTATTGCAATACCTGCATTATATCACCTGTTGTGAAATAAAGACCTGAAACTACACCATTAACTGCATGAAGATAGCCCTAATAAAACTGTGTTGTGCCGTATGTGTGTAATTAGGGTTGTTTTGCATAAAAGTATGACAACTGCTTTGTAATACCAACACAAAAGAATACCGCTACCTGCCTCAAGGTAGGAGTGATGTTCTTCATCTCACATTGCTGCAGTCCTTACACTTGGGTAGTCCGCTGTCCTCGGTCGGCCCGAATATCAAAGTATTAGGCTGACGTCGGTCAAGGAGCTTAAGACTGACATCAGGACGTCAGGGTACAAATGCGCATGACCGACGTCATATCCTCAGTCTTTTTTGCCGCATGGTCCGATGCAGAAGCAGCGTTGCAAGTGCCATTCGGCGTTCTGAAATTTTTCGAATTCGGAGTTTCAGACCGAGTCAAAGTTGGCTAAGTACCCCGTTGGGGAATATTTTAGTTTTTTCTTGCCTCAGTGGTTTACCGGATGTCAGAAAAAGTGAATAACTGTATTTCTTGTGGGAAACAGATACCGCATAGAGATTATCATACTTTGTGTATTCCTTGTTTGGGGCCTGAGCACGACGTTGTTGGGTGTCACTTTTGTGCTAGGTTCAATAAGCGCACTATTGCGAAGGTTAGATTGTGCCAGGTTGGTCTTCGGAAGCGGTGCAATTATAATATGCCGTCGGATGCTCCGGCCGCTTCTTCGAAGAAGCGCAAAGACAAAGCAGCTAAACCCAGACAAGAAGAGTCGTCCGTACCGGACGCCGGTTCTTTAGAGGCGTCAGTGGAACCGGTGGTTCTGCCGGAGGCTTCTCTGGAGTCCCAGGGGGAGACTTTGATATTGCAGGATGTGGCCTCTCAGGAGGCAGGTCAGGCTGAAGGGGCTTCTCAGGTTACTGTACTCCCCTCCCTTCCTAGGGTGGTTAGGCCCTCTCCTTCTGTTTCCAAGGCTTCTCCCAGAGGCAGGCCAGGTTTAGCTTCTGTTGGTGTCACTCCTAGTTCATCAGGATCTGTGCCCAAGAAGCACATGCTTAAAATGGCAGAAAATTTAATTTCTTTGATTAGAGGTTCTTTGCCCCCTCCTGATAAGAGGCCTAGGGTGGAACCAGAGTTGGGGAGTTTTGAGCAGGCTTCGGATGTTTCAGAGTCTTCGGCTGAAGACTTGCAGGAGTATTCTCCTTATTCTGATTCTGATGTGGATGATTCTACTTCTTCTGCTTCTCCTCCAGAGGATTTTTCTTTTTCAGAGACTCTTCATTCCATGAGGGAACATTTTAAGTGGGAAGGTCAGGACTTCTCTGATTCCAGGAAAAGGCTTAAGGAATTTTTGCTTTTACCCCAGCATAGGCCTTTGGCTATACCACCTGTTCTGGATGTTGTGGAAGATGTGTTTGCAGAGGCTTCGCTTAATCCTGATTCTTTGCCTCCTGCTCCTGTTAAACCGGACAGGTATTACAGGGTGCCTGAAGCTCATAAATATCTTTATAAGAGTCCTAGGGCGGACCCAGAAACTGTTAGTCAGGGACCTAAGGGCGTCAAGGCCTCTGTTGTAAAAAATCCGGTTCCTCCAGATAAAGAGGCCAGAGCTTTGGATAGATGGGGAAAGAAAGTCTATACTTCTTCCACCTTAGCTATGACGGCTTTAAATTGCCAGTTTCACATGTTGAAATATCAAAACTATCTTCTTTCTCATTTGAAGTCTAAGGTAGATGCTCTGGCGGAAGGCATTGAGTGTAAAGAATTACAAGATTTGGTACATGTTTCTGAACAGGTGGGTAAGCATTCTTTACAATGTGGTTTTGATGCTGTACAGGCCTCGTCTAGGGTGGCTGCCACTGGGTCAGTTCTTCGCAGGCACGCATGGCTGAGGGATCAGAATTTATCTGACCATGTTAAGACAAGGATTTTAGATGCTCCTTTACAGTCTGATGTGTTGTTTGGTTCACCTGTGGAGGCAGTCTTAAAGAAAATGGAAGACAAGGCTAAGTCTATGCAGGCTGTTAAAGATTTTTGCAAGTTCAGCCTCCAGTTTAGTAGGAATTGGCCTGCTAAGGGGTGGACGTACCCTTCTTATGATTCACAGTCTAGGGGAGGATCTAGACGTGGTAGGGGCAGAGCTCAGGGCTCTTTCAGACCTAGAACAGGGAGTTCACCTGCACAGTGTTCGGTGAGGGCAGGGGCCAGTCCTTTCGTAAACAGGCCCAATGACCTACCTTTTCAGCTGCCAGAGCCTTCTTGTCTGGCAGCCTTTGGGAGGAAGGTTGGCACTCTTCAAAGAAAATTGGAGTTTAATTACCCAGGACAGATGGGTATTGGATATCATACACCAAGGTTACAAGTTTTATTTTCATACCTTGCCTCCTTTCAAAGGCATGCCAGACGTTCCTCCTCAGCAAAGAATAGAGGCTCACAAACAAATTTCTCTGCTGCTTCAAATAGGGGCCATACAGCCGGTCCCTCTGCCAGAAGTGGGCCTAGGATTTTATTCTCGCCTGTTCCTAGTACCAAAGAAGGGGAACACGTGGAGACCAATTTTGGATTTATCTATCCTCAACACTTATCTGGACATTCCCAAGTTCAAAATGTTGACGTTACAACAGCTTTTACCTCTGCTGGGCAAAGATCACTGGATGGTGACTCTGGATCTCAAGGAGGCTTACCTTCATGTTCCTATCAGGCTAAGTTGCAGGAAGTGTCTGCGTTTTCGAGCTGGGACTTCTCATTATCAGTTCTCTGCATTGCCCTTTGGCTTATCTACTGCCCAGAGTGTTCACGAAGGTTCTGGCTCCAGTGATAGCTTTCTTCAGGCTAAAAGGAATACAGATCTATCCTTATTTGGACGATTGCCTGATTCTGGCCCAAGGAAAGGACGAACTTCTTCATCATTTGCAATATGTGATAGCAGTGCTAAGATGCCTGGGGTATTCTGTGAACGAAATAAAGTCCAGTCTAGTACCCTCTCAGGACATGTGCTTTCTGGGTGTGAGACTGAATACAGCATCCCAGATGGCCTTTTGACCCCGGACAAACAAAAGAATCTTTCCCTTTACTTCCATCAATTATCTCATCAGTCCAGGCTGACTGCAAGGACAGTCCTTCAAGCCTTGGGGTTCATGGCATCTTGTATTCTGGTGCTTCCCAATGCCAAACTGCATATGAGGAAGCTACAATGGTATCTCAAAATGTATGGACACAGCACTGCCAAGATATGGACACTGTCATTCAGATAATACCTTGCATTCAAAAGGAATTTTTGTGGTGGGCTCAGGAATGTCACCTAAACAAGGGACTCTCTGTGACCCGGCCAGAGGCGAGTCAGATTCTAACGACAGATGCCTCAGACAAAGCTTGGGAGCTCATCTAAATGGAAAGTGGATACAAGACACGTGGCCTGCCAGACTACAACATCTACATATCAACTTGAAGGAGATGTTAGCAGTCCAATTTGCATTAATAGCTTTCAAGGATTTACTTCTTCCAGGGCAGGTGTTGGTTCTAACAGACAACACAACTGTCATGTGGTACATCAACAAGCAAGGGGAACACATTCTTATCCTCTATGCAGACAAGCAATGATTTTGTGGGAGACTGCTCTCAGTTTACAGCTAAATCTTCAGGCAAGGTTTCTGCCGGAGCACAGAACTCCTTAGCAGATGTGTTGAGCAGGCGAATTATGGATCCCCACGAGTGGAAATTGGATCCTCATGTATTTCAGAAATTGACAGTGTCATGGGGAACTCCAGACATAGATCTGTTCGCTTCTCCACTAAACTACCAGCTGCCAAAGTTTTGCACAAAAGGTTTCATCCCACAGCTTGGAAAGTGGATGCTCTTTCTTTCAATTGGAGCAATCTTCATGTGTATGCCTTTCCACCTCTGCCTCTCCTCCCAAAGGTACTTCTAAAGGTCAGACAGGACAAGCCAAAGATGATTTTAATAGCTCCAGATTGGCCTCGACAGCACTGGTACCCATTACTGAGAAGTCTGGTATGGGAGCCTCCATGGCCTTTGCCTTCGATTCCACACCTGCTGTCTCAGGAGAACAGTCATTTACTCAATGTCAAACTTCACTCTCTTCACCTGACAGCCTGGCATATTCTGTTTTAAACCCTGGAGGGTCTCAGCTTCCACAGCAAGTTTTGAATGTTATTTTGGAGGCCAGAAGGCCTAGTACAAGGAAAGTGTTTTTGTTTTGGAGTGCAGCAAAGGAATTTGATGTTTCTAAGCCTAATTTAAGTGTGGCTCTTCAATATCTTACTGAGTTACTGGACAAAGGTTTGTCCTTCTCTTCTATTAAGGTTCATGCTGCAGCAATTTCTGCTCACTATGACTGTGACCCACCATTGTTTTCTCATCCTTTGTTTAAGCAATTCCTTAGAGGGGCAAAGAATATAAGACCCCCACGTAGAGCTCCTACTCCTGCTTGGGATCTCAATTTTGTGTTGGAGAAACTCACTCTACAACCTTTTGAGCCTGCAGCTACTGCTGAGTTGAAATATTTATCATGGAAGACTGCTTTTTTGTTGGCCATTACCTCTGCGAGAAAGGTTTCTGAATTACAGGCCCTTATGGGGGTTGAGCCTTTCTTAATTTTCCATAAGGATAGGGTATCTTTACGTACTAATCCTTCCTTTATGCCTAAAGTGGTTTCTAGTGTGGCTTTAAACCAAACTATTCATTTGCCTACTTTTTATGCAAACCCCCAAAATAAAGGGGAAAAGATTTTGCACACTTTGGATGTACACAGGCAGTTGCGATATTATTTGAGCAGAACTAAAGGGTTCAGGCAGTCTCAGCAGTTATTTGTTTCATTTGCTTTGGGTTCTCAGGGCAAGCCTGTGTCAAAACAAACTATTTCTAAGTGGATTGGGTTTTGTATTGCTTTCTGTTATTCCCATCATGGTAAGGAGATTCCAGCTGGGATTAGGCCTCATTCCACTAGGGCTACTGCCACTTCTACAGCTTTTTAAGGGGTGGCAACTAAAGATATTTTGGAGGCAGCTACTTGGAGTTCAGTGCATACTTTCTCTAAGCATTACCACCTTCCACTTTACTCTAAATCTAGGGCTGGTTTTGCCACTGCAATTTTACAGGGCATTTTGGCAGCTCCTACTGCTTTAGAGTGTTGCCATCCTCCCTTACCTCTGCTTTGGGATTCTACCCAAGTGTAAGGACTGCAGCAATGTGAGATGAAGAACATAGTACAGTTTTGTACCTACCATAAATGTAGATGTTCGAAGATCCACATTGCTTCAGTCCAATTTACCCTCCCTCCTTCCCCTCTGTAGTTAGAGGCGGTTGTGTGGTTTGGGTTGTGAATATTGTGGATATTGTATATATTGTACATATGATTAGTGCAAGGGTGGTTGGTTGTTTTTTGCTGTCTTTTGGTTTTGACCTTTCTTTTTAGGGTCTTCTGACATCTGGGGCAAGAAAAGACTGAGGATATGACGTCGGTCATGCGCATTTGTACCCTGACGTCCTGATGTCAGTCTTAAGCGCCTTGACCGACGTCAGCCTAATACTTTGATATTCGGGCCGACCGAGGACAGCGGACTACCCAAGTGTAAGGACTGCAGCAATGTGGATCTTCGAACATCTACATTTATGGTAGGTACAAAACTGTACTTTATGCAATAATTGTAGATTCAGAGCTGTAGTACAAGAAATGCATTATGACACCTTTTCTGCAGTAACATCTGAAGCAATACCATTAACACCCAAAAGGTATATTGCTTATATCAGGATTGTCTTGTGTTAACCATTGCATTTCAGCTATATGCATTCATGCTCCAAGGTACAGTGCTGCAGGCAAGTATGACAGTGTAATAGCCGCAGACTGCAAATATACTATCTGCAACTGTATATTGGTGAGGTAGCCAACCCAGTAATCTGATATGGTGTGAAGACTTCACAGATATTTCCACCCACTAACAGTATATTTTGTATGCCTACATTCTATATAGTAATGTATAGTTTACCTAGTATGTCTGTCATGCATGAATCTAATGCATGTGTGTTTAACTGTCACCTCAGTTTTTCTTGCCTTAACCAACCATTACCAGGTCATATTTTGCTTCCAGGTGAGCTCTAGGCAAATATCAGTCAGTCAGTAGTCAGCAGTGGCTCAGTTTGTTAAATGCTCTGTCTCAAGTACATTTTGCCCAAACACAGGCCAGGGTTCGAATCCAGTGCCATGTACTGCATCAGTGTTGTATTGATGACAGATGTTCTCTCCACGGGAAATACAGGTATGAAGTAGCCCTTATTATGAGTAAGTAGTGTGTGTGTGTGTGTGTGTGTGTGTGTGTGTGTGTGTGTGTGTGTGTGTGTGTGTGTGTGTGTGTGTGTGTGTGTGTGTGTGTTCAGATGTAACAGACTGTTCAGCGCATTGACCAGGAATGTGATAATACTTCATAAGATAAAGGCAAAAAGTAAAATAGTAATAAGATGTGTAATCTTTGTATGGTGGTATGCCTGGAGAGTCTGTGAAAGCTTTCTGAAGTTCTATCCCCATGCCTGCCAAGGACAGCATGATAGTTGTTTACTCTCTGTACTGTGCACATACATGTCTCTCAAGTGTCATGTTGTCACGTACTGTAATTACCCTTGCATAATCCCTCTGTCACACATGTATCCTCGACATAATTATGTCAATAGCATAGTCACACTACATAAGTCCACAATCCACCCTGGTAGTTATATGGGCCCACCTGATGTGTAAGTGTTCTCTAGATGTGTACTTGCAGATGTTACTGCTTGCTCCATACTGTCCCATGTGGATAGCTTGAGGGGTATGCACGTGCTACAGCAGATATAGGGCACTGTTAAACATAACGGAAGGCTAAACCTGTAGAGTATATAGCAGTACTGTTGTAAACTATATTATAGCCTATACCGGCATTAGTGGACTGTATTTCTCTCTCTCCCCACCCTTTATCTTCATCTAAATTTATTGTTGTTGTACATTGGTTATGGTTTACTATTAATATATGTTGTTCTCTAAACTTTATTTTGGGGCATGTGTTTTATTATTGGTATGTATTATAATTGTTGCATATTAACATATCCTGTAGAATTACTGCTGTTGTTGACCTTATGCTGTAACTGTTACTGGCATGCTGTTAATATACCGACTGTTATGTTATTTATTGTTGTGTTCTATATAATATGCATTGATATGTTATGGGTTATCTCCACTGTTCTGGCATGCTGTTATAACTAACAAAATGTTTTACTCATAACTAGCCTATAACACGATTGCTATACCTGTATCACCACAGCATCTCAGGGTAGGCTGGTTCCTGCTGATCCACCTACTCTGCCTCAGTCAGCCGTGGTAGCCCATTCATAACTAGCCTATAACACATTGCTATACCTCTATCACCACAGCATGTCAGGGTAGGCCGGTTCCTGCTGATCTGCCTACTCTGCCTCAGCCAGCCATGGCACCGGGACCTAGCACATGTGGGACCCAGGCCAGTGGTGCCCCTCTGCTGACTCTGCACCACCTTCAGGTGGATCCACCTCGGGATGGGGCCCGACCCCCTCCCGGAGCAGTGGCGGAGGGGTAGTAGTTACCCAGGATCAACTACTGGCCATGGTGTGCAGGATTCTGCATAGGAGTTAATGCCTGTGCTGAATTGAGAGCAGACTTGACAACCTGGTGGGACCTGTTGGCCCTAGCTCCCAGCCTCCAGCACACCCACCTTTGGGGCAGTGAAGGAGCAGTGTTGACTGCCCATGGGTGGGGAACTCAGTCACAGTGCTGCCATCTGGGGGCACATGCATCTCTGTTGTCACAACACCCTCAGTTAGGGTTGCCACCTTTTTAGTGGGCCAAAGTGGGATGTGGGATGCCAACATGACGCTGGCCACACCCTCTACCATGATGTTACCCCAGAAGCACTGAAAGAGATGCTGTTATGGGTACGAAGAATGGCTGCTGGAATGGCTAGCTAGCTGGCAAGCTGGCTGCTGGAGTCGCTAGCTGGTTGGTGGGAGTAGCAGCTGGATGGATGAATGACTGGATGGATGGCTTGATGGATGGATGGCTGAATGATTGGATGCCTGGCTGGATGACTGGCTGGCTGCATGAATGGATGGATGGATGGCTGACTGGCTGCATGAATGGATGGATGGATGGATGGCTGGCTGCATGAATGGATGGATGGCTGCATGAATGAATGAATGAATGGCTGGCTGGCTGGCTGGATGGATGGCTCATTAGGAAAAAAAACAAAAGACAAATCTCAGTTGATTTTTTTGCGGCTATAGAAGTGCTTAAAACAAAGTGCTCCTACAGCCGCGATCTTTGCAGGGCTGTTCCTGCCCCAATCCCCACCCCTTTCATGAATTGCAGACAATTGCTGCACGAATTAAAGCACCTGAACCTAACAGGCAGCAGCTTTGCCTGCAGGTCCGGGTTGGTGATGTATTAAAGCACCTGAACATAACAGGCAGCAGCTTTGCCTGCAGGTCCGGGTTGGTGACGTAACTGAATTGCCATGGAAAATCCAGAAGTAATTGCGGCTTTTCCACGGCAATTCAGTGCGATTGAAAAGTGGGACTTTTCAAGGCCCACTATTTTGCACAGTGGGCAACGGGATGAGGCAGCTCAACCCGTGAGTGTCCCACTGACAACGGGACTGACAGGTGGCAACCTTACCCTCGATGTCCAAGGTGTTTACCCCTTCATGTATCACACACCGCCCCTGTATGCTGCCTTGTCTGTCTGGAAATGCAACCTATCCTACCCAACTTACCTCCTCACATGTACTTATATCCCTTCCCCAGCATTCCACTCTCTCCTTAAAAATAAAAAAAGGGGCACCTGTCCCACAAAAAAAAAAAAAAAGTCACCCCATACATAGCTCTCTATTTCGTACGTGTTCACAACTAATTATGTCCAATTGGCTTGACAACACATTTATGTTGCCCTCACCCCCCTCTCTGGGGTTTGAGGGTCCAAATTCATGTACAAAGACTGTAAACACTGCACAGCTGTTGCTGTACAGGAACTGGAAAGCTATGGCCCTTTCCTATACCCTTCCTGCACAACTCTACCTACCTTTCAGTATGTTTTTCCCCCTGCTTGCCCCCGTTTCACCACTGTCATATCACCCCCATTTTCTTTTCTTTCTTAATTTTTGGTGCGGGTTTGCACAGAGCTAAGTGGTGCGCCACAAAGCAGTGCGTCGGGCAAACCTGCTTAAATGTGCTTTAATGATCTTGTGTGTTTTTCGCGGTGTTACGCACATCTGCAAAATAACCATCCCTGCCTCGGCTCGAACCCGGGCCCCTGTTAACTACAGCATAGTGCATTAGCCCGCTAGGCCACTCAGCAATGAACTAAAACAACTGTTTCCAGCAAAATATACTGATTGCCACTGACACACTACAAGTACATATAATGGGAAAAATGGAAGTATACCTGGCACTGTGATGCAAACACTACACCAGTAAGCAGCCAGATAAATAATAATGGATGTACATGAGGTCTGGGATAGCGGGCATACCTGTCAACTGTACAGATTGTTGCAGACTGTCCAGAGTTTTGCCCCCTATTTTAGCCCAGTTTTCATAAAAGCATATTTTTTCTGGCAAAGCAGTGGCACGTCATTAAAGATTGAGGTTAGAAAATCATGACAGTCATTTCAGTGTCACACTTCATACCCTTCAGAAAACACATGCTAATGCCACATCTGTTATTCTATCAACATTCTCAGCTTGTAAGAGCAATATATAGATTGGCCGTATTCATGGGCCTTCATCTCACTTTTATTTTTGGCATTGTCTAGATTTCTTAAACAAATTGAGAGGTAGGGTAAGATAGCAGGTAATTGTTCCTTTTTATCAGCAGCATCTTTAAACACACCTGCTAAGGCAGCAATGGCAAAGTACATATGTGCGTCTTGGGACCCTGCTGCACAACAACTGCCTTTGAAAGTTATGCACATAATGATGGATGCAGATGTATGTCACAAACTGTATGTATTCATCAAAGGCAATGACCAGCAGACCATGGCGTGAAAATATTATAATTTATTGAGTGTTTGTGCTAATAAGCACATACCATAGAGTGAATAATCCAACAGACCAGTTTCGGCTGTAATAATTGTGCATTCTTCATTGTAGAATTATTTTCCACACCAAGGTCTGCTGGTCATTGCCTTTGATGAATACTAATTTTGGGACCTGGCAGCTGCCTTACTTGCAGGGTTTTTTTGCTTTCTACAAACTGTATGTATGCACATATTTCTTGCATATACACCTGTTAAAGCAATGACTCAGTAGCTCAGTCTGTTAAATGCCTTGCATGTAGTATATGTTGCCACCCACAGTCTTCGGTTCAAATCCAGTGTGTTGCACATCAATGGCATCCTTGTGAACACAGCAAGTAATGACTGAGTCATGCAATTTTAACCCACACAAGTTGCTGCTACTGCATTAACTGCTACCCATGTTTGCAAGTAAAAGGCCTGTAGGTAGGGACACACTGCACATATTTCTATAGCCAAACTATATACCATCTACTACTCTGTGATTGGCACTGTTACATAGCACATGTACCTTATGCACATGCCTCGATTGGACTGTAAAGGGTACCCATACCCTGGTTCTGCTATGATGACACAGCTGACACTGCTGCCTCAGTTACAAGTACAGCTAGCTGTCCTCCAAAAAGTTCACACTCCTCCCTATGTGCCCTAGGCTGCAGCAGCTGCAGCCTGGAACATACGCAGCTGTATGTTCAGCTAGTTGCTACAGACCCTACCATATCTCACAACCCCCTAGAACAAGGGATCCAGACATACCCATACATAACGGGTGGGGGGGGAGGCAAAGGCCCATTGACAGGGACATGTTTCACAGTTTACAAAGCTAGTGAGCTGATAAAATAGCAGCTACTGCATCAGCATGCATAGTATGATGGGTATGATGTCTCACATTCACATCTCCCTCTCGTTAATGACCTCAACCCACAATTTTTACCACTGAACTGCCAGATAATCACAATGTCATGGGACAGTGGCCAAACATATCATGCAAAACTGTGGACATACCTTAGAAATTTCATCAGTGGACAGTATTTGTTCCTACCCTCAGTGATGCTGTAGTCTCCACACCACACTAATGTTCATCCGAAGACTTAGAAAGGGGCCAAGGCCTACATGAAGGCCTTAGATATATTCCACTGTGGTGCCATGTCATTAACTAATGGAAGGTCAACCCAGCTGTTTTGATGCAATTAGCAAGTCTGAGATGCAGATTGTTGCACAGGAGATTACCTGTTAATGAGCATTACCTACAAAAGGCAATCAGCTGCCTATGGGGAGCAGGTTTGTATGTTGTTTTGCTTTCACAGGCAATGGATTTGCAAGCTTTTTGCAGAGAAACTCTACCAGGTATGCAATATATTTCCCCATATAATGGGATTCAGATGGTAGGATGGAGGTGTAGGGAATAGGGATTACAACAGTAGGCCTGTCATACATCTATGGTATTGACATATTGGTGATACTCTGCTGCCCAACAGCTACAGGCATGCCTCTCAACTGCCCTTGCTTTGAGTTGAATCCAGCTCTGTACCCTGTTACTCCCTCCTACAATTGTCGGCTGTTATAGGAAAGCTGGTGGAATTGGTCTTAGACATAGTGACACTACGTAAGGGTGTACTCTCTTGTAACATCAAATGATGTACTGTCATAAAAAAACCTCTGTTTGTCAATGCCACACACAAATAGTGCTGGCATTCTACAGGTGTCCCTGATGTACCCTAGCTAGGTCACTGTTTTGTTGACATTCGTCCCTCATTGGTTGAGAGTTATGGCTAACATACCTGTCAACCCCCTACAGCAGGGATTTGGTCATAGCCATACGTAATGGGGGGGACACAAGCCCGACCTCAGTAACAGGTGATGCATATTGGCCTTACAACATAGAGCTATGAATACACCAACAGATATTACTGTAGCATACATGTTTTCTGAGGGGTATGGCATGTGACAGCCAGATTCCCTATTGTCCATCAGCAACCATCACTGAATGGCCAACAATTTGTCAGATAGCCACACATTTGTGCCAAAAGGAACATATTCATGAGGCACTATTCACTGTCTGCAAACATCTGTGTAGTAGGGAGGTGGGATGCCTACAGGGAGCATGTACTACAGCAGGTTTGCATTGCTGTCCGTCATTGTGGCACACTGCGGTTGCTTGGACTGTCCCCATATAGTTGTAATATCACACAGCTATTTGTCTGACAGTGGCTGTATGACATAGTGTGAGCTTGCCCATAAAGGACACACCACAGTAGACTGCAGTCATGGGTGTAGAGACATAGAGCAGAATCTATCATGGTACACAGGGGCATACCCAGTATTGCTACTATCTTGGTGATAGCCACTCTTGTAGTGTGTTGATGGACTGTGGGTTATGACGTGTGAGGAAGCGGTGGATAATGCAGGCTGTATTGGTTGTGCAAGGTCTGTACATACGTATGTGGTCCTGTAATATGTCACCCTCTTGTTATCTTTCAGGAACAATGTATTGAAGGAGGCATCCCCCATTCACAGCTGCTGAGAATGTTGTTATCCTGGATGGCCTCAGACTGCATCATCACATTCTGCTTTCAAGGGGTCGCCATCATCATGACCAGCATGCAGCATTGTAGGGTGACCTTGTCAGGGCGATTAACCAAAGTGGACATCAGGACAGGACCTACAAGCAGGTCCGACACAGAGCCACAGTTATGCTCAATGCCGCACATCAAAGGGCATCTGCTGTGGCCAAGGATCGTGCTGCCACTGGTGGAGGACCTGCAACAGACCAACCACTCACAGCCACATAGAAATTCCTGGCAAACCTAGAATCAGCAACCAGCTCCCAGGCATCCTTCATTCTATACATCCTGGAGGTGGGTGCCAAGTGTCCACATCAGAGGAGCATTGAAGTAAGCATACTTTGTTCACCGTTGTAAATACTGTATCAGTCATTGTGGCAGGCTCTGCATACCAAGTACATGGGTGTCAGGTCTATCTGCATTGGCAGGGGGGTTGTTGTAATGCACAGCTGTGCACACATACTCAGAATTTCAGCAATGTAGGCAGTATCACATTAACTACTGCATGTATGGATATATGCACATATTACTCTCTGACAGTGCAACATTTGGTATTGCTGACAATCCCTCTCCCTCACATTTTCATAGGTACATCAGGTGTGGCCAGAATATGTGATGCTGTACCTGGTAAGTGTGATACCATTGTTTTACAGTTTTATATACAATATGAATTTTAAGAACTGCCATTTAGCCCAAGGCACAACTGTTGTGCTTATCCAGAGTGGAATAGTTGTATGTTCCATATCGGAGCAGTTGACTACAATGCATACAGTGGATAATCACAGCTGTGTATTTGTACAAACACTAACATGTTTGCAGTTGTAGTCATGAAGAAGTGTGCAGCCTGCTATACAGGATGCAATGACTCCAGGATCTCTGTTCAGTCACGATGGGGAGATGGTACATACCTGTGGCAGAGATACTACAGCAGGTATATCATTCTCAGGATAGGTGTACTGGGTATTATGTGTAGTTCTATCACACACACTGCCATATTGCGTACCCCGCAGGTGTAGTGTACTGGCAACATTCACTGGATGTAGCTGAAGTGCATGTTAGAAAGGGCCTGTCTTGTCTGTATATGTTGTTGTATGTTGTGTATGAGATCAGTGATGAGAAGATGTGGGACTTGAAATGCAGTTGTGGCTCCTCATCTTTATGACTCCATGTGGATTACCATACATAATAGTGTAGGTAATAATGAACTGAATTTGTTTTCCTCCTCACAAGTGAATGGGGGGGTTGGAGTCTGTCCCCCTCACAACCTGATGTCAGTGAAGCTGTCCCAGAGGTTGACATCCCTCTTCTGCCACCATTGTCCCTGCACACAGACAGCATGCCCACACATACCCAGCAGCCAGAGGCCACAGACATTGAACAGGATAGTGTCACAACTGTGACATCAGTGAGTGTAGACTTTAGACATTGGCCATAGCCAGACAGCTGGTGAGGTCCCACACAGTCAGATTGACAGGGGTGCTGAAAGGGGGACTGCTGTCCATCCACCCCTCCTGTCAGAGGTGTCGCATCATGGGTCACCCGCTGCATGTTGCTGGCCATCATGGAGGCACAGGCACGTACCGAATGCAACAGCAGACAGATTCTCAGGGTCATGGATGCAGCAGTCTGACGTCCATGACTGTCTCCACCGCTCTGGTGATGCCATGGATAGTTTCACTAATGTAGTGGACAGATGGTGGGCTGAGACAGTGTCTGTCTTTGCCCGCACATTGTGCTGGAACATCTGGTTGGGGTAGGGCATCGGGCACATGGGCGTAGGTCAGCAACACCATCTGCTGAGAGACCACATGTCCGTGCACACTCACGCTACCGTAGTGGCAGTACCTCTAGTGCTACAGAGGGAAGTGTGCTGTCCACACAACAACATGGCAGGCCATGGGCACATAGTTGTGGGTGGTCCCGTGGGGACATGGGCCCAGCAGACAGCAGTCACAATCAGGTACTATCACCCCATCCAACCTTGGGTGTAGTGGTGCTACTGCCACTCCTGACAGAGGAAGTTCCCATGTTCATGGCCAGAGATAGTGAACTATCCACTCTGTTATGTACAGTCCACAGCTGCCCAACATACACACATGGGCTAGCACTGGGCTTGACTGGGTACTTGCACACCCTCAAGCATCACAGTCACATGCAGATCCCCAGCAGACACACAACACCTCTCCACGGCACATCTGACCAGCACCCCATCCTGATTCACGCACATGCTACCTGTATGGCACAGCCTAGGCTTCTGGTACCCACACACCACACTCTGTGCATGTGATGATGCCTGTGCCACATCCCTACCATCCGTGCCATCGATGCAGGGACATGAAAATATGTCCGATGCACAGAGTGACTATATCACTTTCAATGTGGTTGTGTAGTGCAGTATTGTTATGCCATTGCAGGTGTCATGGGCCACAGCAGGTACTGTGTGCTGGCATGTGTCATGACTACACAGCAAACCTTGTGCATCTTAGGTTAGACTGGTTGTAGTGTGACAGAATGACAGGTGTATTACAGACCTGTGTATGTTTCTGTTCCAGGGGTTTGAGTGGTTATGCTATGGACACATGGCAGCAGTACAGCAGCACAGGGTAGCATGGTAGCACAGCAGAAAGATGACGTCAGGAATGTACGGCAGTGTTTGTGCATGGTTCCGTAGGTACTTATGTGTAGAAGGTCGTGTCTGGGGCAATGTGGGCAGTGGGCATAATTCTGCACTCATACTTTGTGAGAAGGTCTGCTACTCTTTATACGTCACCTGGGTTTTCTGATCGTTCAAGCCTAGATGGTGGCAGACATCAGTGATGCCTATATAGGACCTGGAGCTTGTCACAGGGCTGTAAAATGCATAATCATTGCACAAAAATAGCCCATATGGGCATGTCCATAGTGATACTAGGGGATATATCTGTAACCACACACACACACACACACAGCTGGCTGGTGGGAAATTAGAACCCATATACTATGAGTTTGGACCGTCAGCTAGTACTCTTAAGGTGGATGACATCAACAGGCCTTCTAGTGGAGGCCAGCAGCTAGTCTTAGGCCCATAAAATGCATAACCATTGTACGGAGATTGCCCATATGGGCTTGTCCATAGTGCTGCACATGGATACATGTGTATGTATATAAACACACACACACACACACACAGTTGGCTGATATGAGAGTAAAATCCCTACCTGTCTAGTAGTACACACTTACAGCTTGCAGTAGTTATTGCATGCGCCATGTAGATTACTTGAACATAGACTGTCAGCCAGTGCTGTTAAGGTGGATGACATCGCAGGCTTTGTAAAGGAGGCCACTGTTGAGGAAAGCAAGTAGTCACAGGGCCATAAAGTGAATCACCATTGCACAGGCTAGATGGGCATGTCTTTACTACTGCAGGGGATATATTTGTATACACACACAGACAGTAACCTGCTGTGAGATTAGAACCCCTACCTATCTTTTTGTACACATTATAGCTCGCAGTATTTATTGCATGCACCACAGATTATGTCTGTTGTATTTGTGGATGCAGCCACAGTACTTGTGGCCTACACAAAGTGGCCTTGTATTACACATCAGGTGTGGCCTGCAGAGTGCTCTAGCATGCTGATGTTATTGTCTCTAGTGTCATAGGAGTGTTAAGAGTGTCATTAACATTACCTGTTAACACCCCTGCTATGTGTTTACAGTTCCCAGTATGGCCATGTTTGGCTGGCTGCAGTTTGGTAGGTGGACAATTGGCCATGGACAATATGGTCTGTCGAAGACCAGAGTTACAACCATTGCACATTACATCACCTGCTCACCATTGTCTGTCTACAGGGTGACATTCCACAGGCACAGGGTTCTGCGGGTGTGTGGATTCTGTCCTTTTGCGGCCTTGGTCTGTTACCATCAGACAACTGTTGTGTTGTATAGGTGCAGGTAACCCAGCATTCTGCATGTAAGTGGGGACATTCCTACATCCCCATCCACACACATATATATATATATATATATATATATATATATATATATATATATATATGCGTGTGTGTGTGTGTGTGTCTGTCTGTATAACAGAGATCTCATCTCAACTCTCGCTGTATGCGTACGTTGTGTAACTGAGTTATGTAGATATGTGTGGAGAGTCTTTATCAGTCCACACATTCTTTTGCTATATGTATATGTTTACATATCTTGTGTGTGTGTGTGTGTGTGTGTGTATATATATATATATATATATATATATATATATATATATATATATATATATATGCCACATACTGCTATCAGATGGGGAAACTTACATAGCTGTCTGTATGCACAGACATACTTCCACATAACTGTTCTTTGGGTGGAAGAGGCAAGAGACATGGGCTTAAGTTAGCCAAGTGTATAAGTATGCCCAGTTTGACTGTCAGTACTTACAAGGTGACTCCAGGCCAGACCTACCTGTACTGCAGTCTGGGATTTGGTGTGCCGCAGACCTTTGGCTGCTGCACCTTTTTCTACCTTCCAGCACCTCCTTGATATTTTGTCCAAAGCATTCCCCAGTTGTTTGCTGAACGTAATATGTGACTCATACCTATCAACTGTACAGATTTGCACAGAATGTCAAGATATTTGTCTCGTATCTGTGGTCCATGTTACATAACATTGTGGCTTTCTGGCACATTAGTGGCAATTCATTAAAAAGTGACATTAGGAAATAATGACAGACATTTAAGATTCAGACAGCAGACACTTCAGGAGATTTATGGTAATGCAAGACTCATTATTCTATCAATTCTTTGATTGTAAGTGCAATTTGTAACACTTGCCTCTACTTTTGGGCCTTTGCCCCACTTATATTCATGGCTTTGTCCAGCTTTGTTGCTGTAAGAGGTTTGATGTGACTGGGGTACATGCTGCAACACCACATACAGGGTGTCAGTTTGCATACATTTACGTGTTTTTGCAGAATGTCCAGCCTATTGCCCATATTTCTGCTCTGTTCCTAATACAGTTGTGGTTTTCTGGTACTATATTGTAAAATGCAGGCACTGAAGTGTTGTAACTACTGAGACATGTAAGTGATGGCCTTTACATCCTGCAGCTAATCTGACCTGTTGCAACCTGCTGTTTATACTAGCCACCTTCTAGCTTACTCAGACCATGTATAATGTATGAGGTTTGGCCCTCTGTCCCCATATTTTCTCTGGCTTTATCCAGCTGTCTTGGAGTAACAGCTTGTGGCATTATGACAGTCTGTGGGGCTCCTATCATACGACAAACTCGTATGCAAGAGTTGTAGATGCTGCTAGCTTCTAACCATCAACACTATCACCCATGCTGATGTCCTTAGTCCAGTGAGCCACACCAACCACCAGAGAGAGAGAGAGAAAGGTTTAATTCCTCACACTACCAACAACATAGACATACACTGACCCCTGCATTTTGTGGGTAAAATATGTGGCCAGCCCTGGAAATGTGTGGTCTGATAATATATCCTTGCAAACATACCCTGTTACTGCAGTTGTATGGGAACACAGATGTGATGGGGGTATGAGTCTCTGGCATTGACCGTCGTGCGCCTGTCCTATGACCCCAATGTTTGGCATTTCCGTTGCATAATGCAGTGGGGTTTCCAGCCATGTGGCCTAATGATTATTATGGGGAGCTCCGTATTGGACAGAGTACCTGTTGTCACATGTGGCTGTTAGATCTCTGCCCTGTAGCCCACTCTATTCCCTTGCATACATGCAGCAGGTCCATACATATGCTACCATAGTCTAGTACCCTATACATTTGTTGTACAGAAGAGTGACTTACCTTGTGAACGCAGCAGTTGAGAGACTTGTGTTTCAGGGCTGACTGTCTGATGCATGCAGTACACAGCCAATACATGGTTAGGTACAGGTTGTGTGGTGTGGCTGGCATCTTTTTTACTATGTGTGCGAGTCAGAGTAAGGTGTCAGTCCCTAGAACTCTAGGATGTCAGTGCATGTGTATTGCATTGCCTTTTGGCCAAGGCCAGGGCATATTGGGCATGCCTATGTCTGCCTACAGGGACAGCCTCAGGGGGTTCCTCCTCCAAGTCCTCCTGTGGGTGTAGCTGTGGGGACCTAGGCACTGGTGGAGGGGGTTGTGTGTCCTTTCCCTGATGATCCTGCCGCAGCTGTTTCCACAGGATCATATTAGGTAGCATGGCACATACTCTGAACATCTGTGCACATGTGGCTGGAGAGTACTGCAAGGCTCCACCAGATATATCAAGGCACCGGAACCGTGACTTAAGCAGCCCAAACACATGCTCTGTGATGTTCTTAGTTTGTACTTGTGCCTCATTATGACATTCTTCATAGGTGTGTGCACATTTCTGATGGGTGTCATCATCCATGGTTCCAGTGTTTACCCAGCATCCCCCAGTAAATGGCCGTATGGGATGCTCCCCGTGGCAGACATCTGGTACAGCTGTGATGCATGCCAGATATGGGACTCATGATAACTGCCAGGGCTGCCAGCACAGACATTCATGATAATGCCCTGGGCATTGCACATGACCTGACAGTTGATGGAGTGATGCCCCTTGTGGTTGAAACAGACTCTACTCTACTTACTGAGCAGTGCTTTAATGTGGACATGAGTGCAGTTTATGGCACCCAGTACCTCAGGGTAGGGTGCTACATGGTAGAGGAGATGCATACTGCTGACTCTCTCCTCAGGGGTGTGGGGTGAATAAATGTGCTCACTGGCATGTGTTTGCATGGCATCCAGGAACTGGTGTAGTAGTCTGGATGCCGATGCCTGTGAGACCCCATCATGTCCCCAGCTGGTCTTTGAAAAGTACCTGTAGCTAGTAACCTAAGGGCTACACATACCTTTGTTTCCACTGGGATGGGTTCCCCTCTGTTGGATCTGGGTCGGAGTTGAGGGCAATAGAGCTCTGTGAGTTCTTGTACGAAGTCCCTGTCCACCCTGTAGTGCTCTACAATCTCCAGCTCATGTAGCCCCTGGAAGGTTACCCTGGGCCCTGAACACTCTTCTCCTTCTCAGTCTAGGCCTATTGTCAGCAGCAGCATCAGCACTGACCTCAGCGAATAGCACATACCGATGTAGCAGAGCTGCAGCAGCCCCTGCCATTCTCTTAGTTAAAATTCCCAAGTCTGTACTCCAGTGGTGCAGAGTATGGGGGGAAATCAGGTTGTAAGGTGTATGCCTGCTTTATAGTGCTCTGCTGCAGGTGCAGCCTGTGTGATTGACTAACTATGATGCATTCCACCTGCCAGGTACATCACTGAGGAGTTGGAATGGTCCAGTTCAGGTGCAACAAGGGGTCATCAGTCATTTATATATGATTGGCTTTCTCCGCCAATTTCTTTCTTTTTTTTTTTTTTTTTTTTTTTGGCAGCCTTCCTTGCTAAGCACTACAGCGATGCTCAGCAGTTAGTAGACACACCCTATGGACAGGCACACTCAGTAAACATGCGCCCTGAAGCTAAACAAAGCTTAGCAGCACTGGGCACACCCCCTTGCTCAGCGGCGAGGCGTGCAAACAGGCGCTGCTGAGCTCCAATGTACTTAAAGAAATAAACACTCCTTTTTGATGTCAGCTACCTCTTCTGTGGACACCAACACAGTTCTGAGGCTACACGGGTTTGATCTGTGAGCACAGATACCCATTTTTGCTATTCAGTAACCCCAGCTCATTTGTATACAGACCTGTGCACACTATCCGGATACTACTCTCTTTCAGGATTTGCCTCCTTAGCAACCACAGACATCTACCATTGTACGTACTCCATGCAAGGCCCTATAATGCATTATTGTCACATATTTTATTTTTTCTGTTTTTGCACTTTTAAATATTTTTTTTTGCACGGCATGTTTGCGCACTGATGCATGCAGCAGAAACATAATATGGGTATTTAAAAAAATATTTTAAATTTTGTTTCATTAAGTTTTGGACACACAGGGCATAGTTTTGCACATATGTGTCTGCTTTGCTATTTCTGACATTCTAACAGGGCTTTTACAGCCCGTGGTCACTTTTTAATTTAATGTACACAGAATTTTTCGGTGTACACTTCTGACTCCAACACGGAATCTGCATGACTGCCTATCTGCTTGCTGGATCATTCTGCACCCTCATTTGCATTCAGTTCACCTGGTTATGAGGTGATTTGCATGCTATAGACACTTCCTTGTTGGCATGCTCGTGCACGCCTCATAGCTCTGTTTACTGGATTGCATGGCTGCTTACTTCCGTGTAAGTTCCATGCCACTATCCCTACATGGAAAATGAATCCGTGTACACTTTATTAAATTCCCCCTGTTATCTGCCCAATCAGAGCACTGGATAAGAACTAAATAACCAGTGGAGAATGTCAGTGTTGATACACTTCTTGCTGCTATATAGAACAGCATCAGTTTTTGAAGCATCAAAGAGTAGGGAACTGTTTGAGATCCATTTTGGGGAAAGTGTGAAAGTAAGATTGCACTGCAGATGCCTCTACAGGTGGGCAAGTGGCCAGAGCATAACAAATCAGTATTGTTCACATATCAGTCATTAAGAATTCCTTTGCAGCGTTGCTGTGTCACATTTACAAAGAGGGACAAGAGGAAGGGACTAAGTACAAAAACTTAGGATGCACCAGCTGTCATCAGCCTCCCAGAGGAAATTTGTCTCCGAACTTTAGTAGAAGTATCTCTCTGATAACTAGTTGTTGATCCAAATGACAGAATTATTTGTTGGTCCAAAGTGGATTAGTCAATTAAGCAGCTAAGTGTGAGATATAGTTTTGTATTTATTGAGTCGAATGAGTTAACTAGGTAGTTGCTGTGCTGTGTAGAATAACCATATATAATATATTTGAGACCTGAGAATGAACAATACAGTACAGTGTGTGTAGAAATATGAGCAATGTACATACAGTATGATAGTCAAGGAAACAGTACACAGTGGAGGTTTAACAGTATTATGTGTTGACTTGGATAAATACAAGAGCAGGCTATGATGTGTTAACTTGGATTAATACAAGAGTAAGCTATGACTATCAAAAAGCTTAATGCATAATACAAAGATATTAGTCAAGTTAAAATACATTGGAATATACAGTGGTAATGTTGATATCAATTTAACGTTCATATTTTGCAGAAACAATTCTGCCAATTAGAATGGTTAACCACAGTGAATTAAATGGTTTCTGTAGTAATTTAACTTTCAGGGAATTTATTTTTACTTTAGCAGTCTGTATAGAATCACAGTTGTATTAAGGTGCAGTTAAAAAAACATTGTAATCTCATCTAATGAAAGTTTATTTTCTACTTTTCTTAGGAAATATTTATTTTTGATTCAGCAGGAAAAGAAATTTTCTATGGCACTCTTGAAAAACTGGCAAGTATTAAATGTATGCATATTATTTTTTTTATTGCAAAGCTCATTTTAGGATATCATTAATAGTTTTTTTCTTTCTGCAGTGGGAGTTTCCTTCATTGCTTTGCCTCGTGTACGATATCACAAGTGAAAAATCCTTTAAGAGCTGTGCCAAGTGGTTAGAGAGGGCACGAGCTGCAGCTCATGGCATGCAGCTTCCAGGTATGTTATCTTGTACTTTCTAGGACATCTTAAATGCTACATCTGATGTTGCCTTTTTTTTTTTTTGGCCTGTTCCTCACCATTGGGTCAGCCCATCCTCAGCCAACTTGATAGACTTTAAACTTCATAGCTCAAGCTAATCCCCTTAACAATAATCTCCTTCTTCTCAGTTACCTCAAATCTCGTTTGCCTTTTCAGCGATAAGATGCGATCACCATTAGCTTGAGTAAATTGTGGTCGATAAGTGACATTTTCTGATAATTTTGCTATGTTTGATTGGATAATTTCTTTTGTTCTTCCTCCCAGTAGGATTCTTTCTACATTCAGTCTTGAGAACTTTGTTCTTTAGGCACAGTGGTCTTGGGCTTTACACACTTGCCTTTTCTCTGGGTGCTGCCTATCACTGGTACTTCTTTCTTATCATTGTTGGTGTTGCTGGTTTATCTTTCAGTATTTTTAATACCACTGCTGGTATTTTTTTCTCAGTCTTTATTTCAGCTTTTAAAGATTTTTTTTTTCTAACTATCATGTCTGAGAAGCCTACCAGTTTTTAAAAAATGGGCAGAAAATTCTAAATTTAGACAGCCATTCCGAATGTGTGTCTTGCCTGGGACCAGGACATCAGTGAATGAGATATTTATGCTAGCTTTAATAAGAGAGTACTATCAGATAGGAAAAACAAATTTATTTTGAAACACCTTCTTCCTTCATTTGTTTGTGTGTCTTTCCAGCCCCATCCTCTTCAAAAAATATCTTCAAAAGACGGAGTAGATGAAAGTACGGATTCGAGGAAGTGCTCTTCTGATAGCTATCTTCCATAAACTTCTTTGGGCTCTGCTGCATTAATTTCAAAAACATTGGACGCATCACCTTCAACTCTGACTGACTAAGTCTAAACCTTCAGATCCATCCTCTTACTCATATCTGACTCTGTCCAAATCTAAGTCACTTCAGGCTCCTGCAAGAGTTTCCCTAGAACCAGATACTTTGAGGCTACATTCTCCATTCCTTCTGGACCCACCTTGAAGGATATCTCATCCACTTTCAACGTCATATTCCCTCAGATTATGTAGGAGCTTAACAGAAGTGGATGTGAATAGGATTGATGAGAAAATTTCTCAGAACCCAGATCCAGTTGGATGTTATTCTGTCTTGGTCTCCCATCATATCTGTGAGCCTATCTACTTGTACAACCGCAAACTCTGACTACTACTTCGATGTCTCAAGTGCTTTCAGAGACTTTGGACCTGAGACTTCTGAGTTTGTCTGTTTTGTATCCAAAGATTTGACACTCTTGGACTATTGATACCTCTTTGACCCAGATGAGACCAACTTTATGAGATCCAGAAGGATCTTGGTACCTGTGATGATGTGAGGTGTAGTGCCAGCTGTGCCAGGGAGAGTTGGGAAGTGCATGTGTAACATATGCCAGCATAGCTAGCTGGAGTTTTGTAAAGAACCATATGTCATTTGAACATGAAACTGATTTGTACAGATGCGTGTGTTAAAAATGTATTTGTAAAGTTGCCTGTGTTAAAAATATTATCAGTGGGTTCTGCTGGACAGAAAAGAAATGTACATATATGTCATAGTGTATTGTAAGTGATGAAATATATTTATTTTAACAGAAGATACTGGAAGGGAAGGGGTTAAGCTTAGCCCAGCTAACCTTAAGAAAAATAGTCTGAAATTAAATGACTTTGTTTAGGCCATAAAGATTTTATCTCACAGGTCTGAATACAGCCAGAGACGCACTCTCTCTGAAAAGCCTGGACTGGGGTCTGCTCAATTGTCCTTAGTGGTGAACTAATTGCTACCCTGGGGTACCAAAGAATACTTAGTTTCTGCAGGAAGGGTGAAAGCGTTGGAATTGTTTTATAGTTTCCAGATGCTGTAATAGACCTTATCTAAAGTTCTATGTGTGCATTATGACACATTAGTGCCAGATCCTGTCTCAGTTTCTAGTGGGGGTGGGTAATGTGGGTATCACAGAGTCAGGTCACCAGTTGTGATGTCATTCTGCAGCCAGCACTGAAAATATATTTCAGTACTAATGGGAGAAGTGAGAAGTGCACTTGTTTTTGGGATCTGACAAAGACGTTCATCCACCTTTATCTTTCCTTGCCTTAGTAAGTAATCATGGAACACTAATTCTTCAGTCAGAAAAATATAGAGAGATTAGGTAAATGTAGCTTTTTCTGTATCTGTCAGAGTCTTTCCATCTGTGTTGTTTTTTTATATTTCCTGTGCTGAAACTCTGGTGTTTATTGTAAACAGATATTCAGTATTTTCATTTTTTTTAATTATTTGTTAATAAATATATCTAAACATTTCATTGTGGCTAGTCTTTTAAAAAATATTTAACTTTGAGACTTTGAGAGCGTCAGAGTGGGTAAGCTGTGCCAGCCTTTCCTAGCCAGGGGTGTGTGTGTGTGTGTGTGTGTGTGTGTGTGTGTGTGTGTGTGTGTGTGTGTGTGTGTGTGTGTGTGTGTGTGTGTGTGTGTGTGTGCGTGTGTGTGTGTGTGCGTGTGTGTGTGTGTGCGTGTGCGTGTGCGTGTGCGTGTGTGAGTGAGAGAGAAAATCAAATCTCAGGATAGTGTATGTGATACCTACTTTGAACAGGGACACTGAAAGTACTGATTTCACAGAGAAGGTGGTGGAGGACTTGGTTTGGAACACCTAGCTAAGGACTTAGCTCTGTAGTGGTCAGTGGGGAGTCTTGTTTGAGGCCTGGAGTGGAAGCTCAGCCCCAGGACTGGAGTGTGCATTCCCTATGTGCTCTTAAGTGAAATTGTACTTGGTGCAGAGAAGTGCATCCGAAAATACTGTGTTTGTCTATTCTTCTTACAGTGAATGTTTCCCACCAATGTCAGTGGTGAGGACTGATGCTCTTTGATCATTGGCCCAAAGGAGGGATGTCACAGGTCCCGTAGAGCCAGTTCTGGGGGGGATCATGATCAATTCTGATGTTCTCAGAACTATCCCTTCCTCTCGGAGCTTCGGCGTCAAACTGGAGTGGGCAGTAGTGCAGATGAGTGCCCTCCTCTGCACTTTGGCTTCTGTTAATGTACTTAATTTAGATATTTTTATTGTGGTCCCAACTACTGTAACCTGTGCTACCAAGTCATGAAAGTCTGAACCTACAGCAAGAGTTCAGAGCTCTTCCTCCTGTGGGAGTGGTGGATGCTCTCTCATAGGATGTCATGACACTTAGCGTAAAACAGTCATTGGTCTATGCCAGGTTAGATTTTTCTTGCCACTGTTCACTGTGCATGTTTTGCAGAACTGTCTTCCATTGTGGTTTGGTCTGGTTCCATAGCAAAAGACAAGAGAAGTACCTGTTAGATGCATCCATTTTCTTTTCCTTAAATATTTGTGATACACTCACTTGGTTAGTCCGTGTGAGGACTGGCACCACTTGCCACCAAATGTTACTGCATTTCTGGTGTTGAAGGGTTTTGAATCTCAGCAGTATCAACCAGTGTATTACTTAGGAGTGGGAGGGGCAAGGGCTATGGTCTTAGATAACTCCACTGCCTCATGTAAGTTTAAAAGCCAGCCTAAAGGTAGTTTTTCATCTTGTCAATAGTATCCAGTAAGTTAAAGTAGAAAAAAAGATGCACACAAATCTAACAAAATAATAAATTCACCAAATTCTGCCTGTCTCCAGGAGCATGAAGGGAATGCTATCCTTGATCTGGGCTTCCAAAATCCAGACTCAGACTGCAGCTGCATACTGATCACTTATGCCTGGCACCCCATGCCTCTTTTAATACCTCTAATCCACAGTAACTGCTTTTCAAGCAAATTTTTACACACACACACACACACACACACACACACACACACACATACATACATACATACATACATACATACACATGCACACACATACACACAAACACACACACACATACATACATACATACATACACACACACACACACACACACACATACATACATACATACATACATACACACACATACACACCTTCTTGGCATGGTAGTACCAGCATCAGTTCTGATATGGCAGGAGACTAAGCACAATACTTGCCTGACCACTCTTGACTTGGCCAAATATAAATTAGAAAGATTTATTTCTCACTGGTAATATGCTTACATGATCTGACTAGTTCAAGCAGATACCATAACCTTGCAAAGCTACAGGGATGATACTTTTGTTCTGAGATAATAAATGATGGGTATTAATAAATAGTACATAAAAAATCTTAAAGGTGCATAAATAAAAACTTCAATATTAAAGAAGTCAAGACAATGCTGTTACACATTAAGCATGCAGAAGTAAGTAATGCACAAGGAAAGAAAAATAATCAGTTGTGCAGCTAGGAATACTTAAAGAGGAATCAGCCCAATAATAGTGTTTACTGACTCTTATACTAAAATAGTGTGTCTAACTATTCTAATCTAGTAAAATTGACTCTTATCTTACTAAAATAGTGTGTCTAACTATTCTAATCTAGTAAAATTATGCAATGCAGAATTCAAACAGAAAACTTTCCTAGATGTCTGACCAGGATCTCCCAAACCAGACTAAACTGACTTTACAATGATTTTCGTTTCGCATATATATTTTTGGTCATTATTTCTGTTCCTACAGAAACTCCAGGTGGTTGCATCTGATTACATCATTTATCCATTCTCTGCGCCATGGAGTGAGGATGTTCTTTGTGTTTCACTGTTTACTGTTGCAGTCATCACATTTGGGTCATCTGCCTGCAGGTAGCCCTCAGCCGGCCTGAATACCAGAGTCTTCGGATTTCTGTGTCAGATGCTGTTGCTTCTTCCATGACGTCAGGTCGTCAGGGGTATAAAACATGCAGCCGACGCCATTACATCAGTCTTTCTTGCCGTGCGGTGCCCGAAGCAGAAGCAGTTTGCAAGTGCCGGTCGGCCGACTCCTGAAATTTTCATTTTCGAGTTTCAGACCTGAAGTCTTCAAAAAGATAAGTACCCCATTGAGGATCCTTTTTTCTTGCTCTAACGGATGTCAGAAAAAATTGACAATTGTCTTGCCTGTGGAAAGCAAATACCTCATAGAGATTTTCACTCTTACTGCATTACCTGTTTAGGCCCAGACCACAACGTCCCTCACTGTCTGTTTTGTGCCTTGTTCAATGCCCAAACTATTCGTAGTTGGGCTATTTTTTTAGCTAAATACTTTCGTGCTCGATCTCCATACTCCGAAATGGATTCATTAAGCCATCTGACTACCGATCTTCCTAAAAAACATAAGGATAAAGACAGACTGCTTAGGTCCAAAACTGTTTACGATGCTTCCGTTAAGCTAGTCGCCAATCCACCGGTACTCAGTGAGGCGCTTTCGCAGCCCCTGATACCCGCTACTACAGATTCACAGGCCTCTACTGAGACCCATTCGGAGTCCGGTATGCCATGAGATGCTTCTTCGACTATGAACCTGCAGATGTCTCTACCTTGGATGGGTCCGGAGCTACTGTGCAGGCACTGGCTTCTGAGGGCGTATTCAGGCCCTACCAATTTTCATATTAAACCGCCAAATTCGTTCCAAGCTAAGAATACTAAATTCCTCAGGCCTAAAGCTCGCACTAAGCCTAGAAAACCGATGACCAATGTGCATTCGTAGACCCATATACCTCAGAAACAAATGATTAGAATGGCTGAAGACCTTATTACCTTAATTAGAGGAAGCCAGCCTTCCCACTGTAAGAGACCTAGAATTGATTTTCATTCTCATTCTTCTGATCAGGAATCTGATATTTCTTTTCCTTCTGACTACCAGGATTTACCCTTATTTACTTAAGAGGATTTTGATGCAGAGGATTCCATTCCCTCTGCTTCCCCTCCAGAAGATTTTTCTTTTGGTGAAACCTTGCATACCCTTAGGGAGCATTTCCGCTGGGAAAGCCAGGACTATTCTCAGTACAAAAAGAGACTTAGGGAATTTTTAAACCTGCCTCAACACAGGCCTCTAGCTATTCATCCTGCTCTGGAGATTGTAGATGATGTTTTCTTGGAATCCAGCCGTACCCCAGACACTTTACCTCCAGGTCCCAGGAAACCTGATGGGTACTACAGAGTACCTGACTCTCCCAAATTCCTTTTCAAGAATCCTACTGCGAATCCAGAGACCATTTCCCAAGGACCAAAAGGCATTAAGGCTACTACTGCCAAAAATCCTACACCTTCTGATAGGGATTCTAGAGCTTTAGACAGATGGGGTAAAAAGGTATATACTTCTGCTACTTTGGCCATTAAGGCTTTAAATTGCCAGTTTCAGGAGGAAAGCTCGCCCTGCATGCAAAACAACTGGGAACTCATTACCCAAGACAGATGGGTTTTAAACATAGTTTCCCTAGGATACAGATTCCACTTCCACTCACTCCCAACCCCAAGTGGATGGCCAGACCTCCCCTCAAACCAGTGGGTGAAGGCCCAAAAACAAGTGCTTTCTCTCCTCAGTATCAGGGCTATTCAGCCTGTCCCAGCAGAACAAAGGGGACAAGGTTTTAATTCAAGACTGTTCCTGGTTTCCAGAAAAGAAAACTCCTGGTGTCCTATCCTGGACATTTCTATTCTCAACACCTTTCTAGTGGTTCCAAAATTCAAAAATGCTAACTCTTCAACAGCTTCTTCCTATGCTAGCCAAGGATGCCTGGCTGGCAGCTCTAGACTTAAAAGAAGCTTACCTGCACATCCCAATAAGGGAATCCTGCAGAAAATATCTACGCTTCAGGGCAGGTTCCATGCATTATCAGTTCTCTGAACTTCCCTTTGGCTTATCTACTGTGACCAGGGTATTCACAAAGTGCCTAGCTCCAGCCATTGCATTTTGCAAGCAGAGAAATATTCAGATTTACCCATACTTGGACGATAGCCTGATTCAGGCAGAGAGTCAGGACTTGCTATTACAACACCTGGCATTTGTAAAGAGACTTCTTACTTCACTGGGGTACACCATCAACATGAAATTACACCTATTACCCTGCCAATGGATTGTATTCCTGGGAGCAAGCTCGAACACACCTTCCCAGATGGCATTCCTCACTCCAGAGAAACAAGTTCATTTGACAACCTACTTCAAGCTACTGGCCACAAAAACTCAGCTATTTGCAAGGAAAATTCTGCATGCCCAGCGGTTCATGGCCTCTTGCATTCTGTTAATTCCAGATGCAAGACTGCATACGAGGAAACTTCAATGGTATCTAAAAAGTCTATGGTGTCAAGATTCTCAGGACCTGGAAACAATGATTCTTATCATTCCTTGTCTAAGGGCAGAGTTCCTTTGGTGGGCAGAGGCCTGCAACCATCACAAGGGACTCCCTTTCACTCTACCCCCTGCTGCCCAAACCCTAACAACAGACTCCTCAAACTATGCATGGGGGCTCACATAGCAGGGCAGTGCATTTGAGGCAAATGGAACCCAAGACAGATGCACCTGCATATCAGTCAAAAAAAATGTTAACTGTACAGAATGCTCTGACAGCCTTCAAAGTCCTTATTCTTCCAGGACAACTATTGGTAAAGACAGACAACACCACAGTTATGTGGTGCATAAGCAAGCAGGGGGGAACCCATTCCTACCCACTCTGTAGATTAGCCATGGCTGTGTGGAACACAGCCTTGAGCTACCAAGTAAACCTGCAAGCTCAATTCCTGCCAGGTAAACTAAATTCACTGGTAGACGACTTAAGCAGAAATCTCATGGACCCACATGAATGGAAACTGGAACCCCAAATATTCAAGCTCTTGAGGAAAAAATGGGGGACACCAGGGGTAGACCTGTTTGCTTCCCCTCAAAACTACCAATTGAACAAATTCTGCACTAGAAATCCCCACAATCAAGCTTGGAAAGTGGATGCCCTGTCCTTTTCCTGGGAAAGCCTCTCCGTTTATGCCTTTCCCCCTCTGCCTCTCCTCTTGAAGGTTCTACTAAAGATCAAACAGGACAAGCCAAGGACAATACTGATTGCATCAGACTGGCCACGCCAGCACTGGTACCCCCTTCTGTGCAGTCTGACAGTGCTACAACCTTGGTACCTGCCTCAGACCCCTTTCCTTCTGTCCCAGCAGGCGGGCCAGATTCTGCACCCTCAGCTTCAAACCCTGAACATGGCAGCCTGGCTATAATTCCCTGAGCTCACCTCCAGCAACCCTCAGTCATTCTTTATTGCCTAGTATTAGAAAATCCTATTCAGAAAAGTGGAAAAGATACTGTGCCTGGAGCCAGGCTCAGGGGATGGGCAAAATGGTGCCCAGTTTACCTCATATTCTAGATTATTTAACAGACATGCTCCACAAGGACCTATCTTTCTCTTCAATTAAGATTCATGCCTCTGCCATATCAGCACATTATAATACTGAGCCACCCCTCTTCTCTCATCCCCTGCTAAAACAATTTCTTAGAGGGGCCAAAAATGTAAGACCCCCCCCCCCCGGAGAGCTCCCACTCCAGCCTGGGACCTTAACTTTGTATTGGAAAAACTCACCCCCCCCCCCTTTGAACCAGCTGCTACAGCAGAATTGAAATTCCTTTCTTGGAAAGCAGCTTTACTTCTAGCCATCACTTCATCAAGAAGAGTGGCTGAACTGTAGGCCTTCATGGCAGTGGAACCCTTCATTATCTTCCTTGCGGACAGGGTTTCCCTCAGGACTAATCCATCCTTTATGCCCAAGGTGGTGTTTAGTGTGGCTCTAAACCAGTCCATTCATTTGCCTACTTTTTTCCCTAATCCTCACAATAAAGGGGAAAGGATACTGCATTCTGTGGACGTACACAGACAGCTTAGATTCTATTTGGACAGGACTAATTCTCTCAGAAAACCGGACCAGCTGCTAGTTAGCTTTGCTGCAGGGACAGAGGGTAAGGCCATTTCAAAGCAAACCATTTCCAAATGGATAGCACATTGCATCCATTTCTGCTACAAACACCATGGAAAACCTACCCCACAGGGGATAAGAAAACATTCCACCAGGGCTGCAGCTACCTCTACTGCATTTCTCAGAGGAAGACCCTACCAGGGACATCCTGAAAGCTGGAACCTGGAGCTCTGTACATACTTTCACCAAACATTACCACCTGCCTATCTTTTCTAAATCCTGGAAGTTGCAACCTGGTGGCACTGTACATACTTTCACCAAGCATTACCACCTGCCTATCTTTTCTAAATCCAGAGCTGGATTTGCCACAGCAGTCTTACAGGGCCTTACTGCTAGCCCTAATGCTCTTTAACTAACTCCACCCTTCCTTAGCTTTGGGAATCAACCAAAATGTGATGACTGCAACAGTGAAACACGAAGAACATAGTACAGTTGTGTACACTTACCATAAATGTAGATGTTTGAGTGTATTCACTGTTGCAGTCCTGGTTACCCTCCCTCCAGTCCCCTGACTTCTCTTGACTTTTACCTTCCCTCCTTATTTGACATATATTATATCATGTGTATTTGCTTTTTGCTGGGGGTGTTCCATACCATATAATTGCTTCCTATTTTGGGGGCACCTGACATCTGGGGCAAGAAAAACTGATGTAATGGCGTTGGCTACATGTTTTATACCCCTGACGACCTGACATTATGGAAGAAGTGACAGCATCTGATGCAGAAATCCGAAGACTCTGGTATTCAGGCCGGCTGAGGGCTACCCGCAGGCAGATAACCCAAATGTGATGACTGCAACAATGACTGCAACAATGAATACACTCGAACATCTACATTTATGGTAAGTGTACACAACTGCACTTTTTTATAACTTTCCCAGACAACTGGGGTTTACTTAGCCACCTTGGCACTGGAGGAGCCAGGCAGGAAGTAGAAGACAGGAAGGGGTATGGTCCACTCACCTATCCTGGTGGATGGTGGATTTAATTGCACTCTGTTGTATGCTGTGCTGTGCTAGCTCCCTATTGAAGACCAGGGAGCTCACTGTTTGTGCATTGGGAAATGAGACAGTGCTGCTTAGATGTCTCCAACAGAAAAGTGATGGGCAGTGTCCGCCATCAGCCCATTATACACCCTCCTGTTACTCTCTGCAGGGTGGTTGCAGTAGGACTGGGGAAACTAAGTAGAAAATAGTAAGTCACTCTTGATGGCTCTCTGAATGAAGACCCCTAATAATTGTCCCTTGACCGGGTAATGGGAAACAAATGGGCCTACTGGACATAGAGGCAGCTGATAATCGACAAACAACAGGGAAGGTGCAAAAAAAATTACATTGCTTCATTTTTCAAGGAAAAAGTATTGTTTTCTCCTTCACATAATAAAGAATTTGTTTTACTTAGCTACCTGTTTTGAATAACATTGTAATCGCATTTTTATAGCCCTTTTTTTCTGCCTCAAAACTGTTGTGTGACTTCATTTCAATCAGCTACGTCCTTCTTGAGAAACTGCAGAAAGTTACATTTTAATTTACAAGTTTCGTACATATCTGTCTTGCTTTTTATCTTTTTTTTTTTTTTTTTTTTTTTTAACTCTCAGAGGAAGGTTATAAGGTTACATACATTTTCATGACAACAAAGCTCACCACCTACAGGGCCTATTACCATTCCAGGGGATTGTGTAAGTCCAATTATTACTGATACGTTGGTTAACAAGGCTCTATCTAAAGCTAAAAACACTGCCTCCATGGGACCAGATGGTGTCCCAGGCTGTGTCATACACGGGCTCCAAAAGGAATTAACCCCGCATCTTAATACCCTGTTCAGTCTCAGCCTCTCCACAGGATATGTGCCCAGAGAATGGTGCATGGCAATGGTGGTCCCGCTACACAAGGGTGAGGCCACAACTGACCCTGGGAACAACTGACCAATAAGCCTGACCAGTCTGATCTGTAAGGCTATGGAGTGAATCATTATGGAACTCATAAATGGAGAGATTGGGAACCTCCAGTCGCTGGACCCCACACAGTTCGGCTTCGTCAAGGGAAGATCATGCCTCCTGAACCTGGTTGATTTCTTTGAGACAGTTACTCAGGCTATAGATAAGGGAAAAGAGGTACACACAGCTTACCTTGACCTTGCTAAAGTATTTGACACCATTCCCCATTTGGGTATTATTGATAAGCTCACCAGCCTGGGCATAAACCCTTACATCACAAGATGGATTGCAAACTGGCTCTCAGACAGATCCCATAAAGTAAGAGTAGTGGGATCAATGTCCGAATCCAGACTAGTAACGAGTGGTGTGCCTCAGGGCTCTGTCCTGGGGCCCCTCCTGTTTGGCATATACTTCTCAGAAGTACAGGCAAGCACGGAAGGACTGTGGCTGACTAAGTTTGCGGACGACTGCAAACTGGGTGCTATAATAAGAGTCTCCGGCCAACATGGAGATCCTCCAGAAGGGCCTAAATGAGACTGATGCATGGTGTCAAAGCCATGGTCTCAAGCTAAATGCAAAAAAATGCATAGTAATCCCCTTTGGAAAAAAAGAGTACCCGCAAACTACAACATAGGAGGTAATCCCCTGAAATCTGAAGAAGAAATAAGGGATCTAAGGACCCAAGTAGATAGCCAGCTTTCCTTTGATAACCATGTTGCCAAAGTGGTTAGAAAATCCTTCTATGTGACCCATCTGATCATGAAAGGGTTTGCATCAAGATCTAAGGATGTAATGGTGCCCCTCTACTCTTCCCTCATCAGACCCATTATTGAGTACAATGCCCCAATTGGAATGTACCTGGCTAGACATCTCCAGCAGCTGGAGAGACCACAGAGGTACCTAACCAAGAGAATTACTGGCCTCAGACAGTTGCCCTATGCAGCACGATTGAAAAAGCTAAGACTGTTCTCTGTTGCATACCGCTTTCTCAGAGGCGATCTCTGTCTAACGTACAGAGCCATGTCCAACCCAGAATTGTTGAACATGCTCCATCTTAGCAAAACCAAATCTACTCGAGCTACACGCTCTAGGGATATAAACCTCAACACAACAATGAATAGAACATGCTGGAGGGATAGATTCCCTTCGCAGAGACTTCCCTTACTATGGAACAGGGTCCCGATCTACATAAGACAGAGCCCCTCACTATCACTCTTCAAGAGGAACCTTGATGAGTGGATGGGTAACAGAAAGTTCACACCGGGGATCACACCAACAGCACTACTAGATAGGGGCCAAGGATACTAGCTGCTAATACAAGGGTCTGGGGAACTACTAAAGGGGCAGTGAATACCGCACAACATGGCTGGGCTAATATATGCCTTCGGGCAGATAGCTCAGTACCAACCTATGAACTTATAAGATATAGCTAAGGTGCCAGCAGTACGAAATAAGAAAGAAAATAACTTCATCACATTTTTAAACCCATTCTTTACCATGGCAGCTCAGTCAGCATTACCTTTTAGTTGCAAAGTTGGCTGTATGCGAGGACCCAGTGTTTCTGGTAGGCAGAGCCCACACAACATGTTTTTTGTCAGCATTTCACCCATAAAAACATCAGCAGTAGACAGTATTGCATTCAACAAACCCACGGTGGTGGTGCTGTGGTAGCATTGTCGCCTCACAGTAAGACGTTGTCCGGTTCGATTCTCAGCTAGAGCATCTTCTGCGTGGAGACATGTGTGAATGGGCGTACCTTTGTTGAAGGTTGTGCATCAGGGCTGGTAACTCGGCATGTAAAAATCAACTACCAATCATTAGCGGACCGGAGTTCCGATGTGGCGACCCCTAACCGGGGAAAAAGCCAAAAGACACAGCAACAACTTTTTTGGACAGGAAAAAGCTCGTGCCCTTCACCCAGTATGTTATGGGGTCCTCAGGATTGGCCTTGCCATTTAACACCTTTCCCAAGAAAAGATATTTAGAGAAGGCAGAAGGGGGCTCTAGACTTAACTCGGGTGTCTGATGTTCCGGGTCACTTTTGTTGCTTCTCAACCCCACTTTTATTTGGCCTGAAGCCTCTTGCAAAGGGCTTTTGGTGGCCACTAGGCCTAGGGATATTAGCGCATCCTGTCAGAACAATCAGGGATCAGCTTCTATGGGTGCAAAGTCCTGGGTGTCCATAGGTGAAGCATGCTTTACAGTATATGCAATTGAATATGTGATTTCCACTGTACTCAAGCATTACAGGCTACAAAGTGACAGTCTAATATGTCTTTCTAAAGGCCAAGTCTTCCAGAGTAGCTGTACCAGCAAAATAGACCCAGAAGTTGTAGCACAGATCACCTGGCTCACGTCCCCTTCAGACATCTCTGTTCCAGATGCTGGTTGGTCTTTAACCCCCCCACCCCACCTCTTTTGCTTACCTATAACCCCTCCTGAACACTTAATTACCTTGGTGCAGAGTTTCTTATGAGCCCTACAGGGCCTGTAGCCAAGGAGAGGATGTTCTGTGTCTGGAGTTTTGATTCTTAATAGAGAGGAAATACTGCCCTGTCAAAGTTGAGTTCTCAGATAGTGAGGGGGGTGGAGACTGGCTTTACTTTTACAGTGTCTTCCCCCTTCAGATTTGATAGTAACAAAAAAGGCACCATTTCATGTGATTTCTCCCACAAAGGAATTCTCAATTGAAGAGACTCTTGCCAAAATGAAATAACATTCCACATGAGAAGGAATGGAGGCTTTTGAGATTCAGAAGAGATATTTGACTTACTGGACTTGGATGTTGTCAAACTTGTGTGGCTGCTCCTCCTGCCTTGAGAGCTCTGAAAGATGCATTCCTGACATCCTCCCAGCAAACATTCAACCAGCCTTCTGCTGCTAAGAAACCAGACAGACTCTGTAGGGTCAAAGAGTTCTTCAGGTTTCTTTATAAAAGTCCTGTAGTGGATTTTGCTATGGTTTCCTCGGATTCAGAGAAAGGGCCCAGAATTGTTCTTGCTGTTAGATGTCTCCCAAATAATTAAAAATACAGAGTGCTGGAGAGGTTTGGGAATAAAATTTATATGACGGCCAGCCTGGCCTTCAGGGGAACTAATTCTCAGACTCGCACAACCAAGTTTCAGATTATTCTGTTAAACCGAATAAAAGAAAATTTAGTGGAGGTTTCCAAATGGGGTCCTCTGAGCAAAACTATTATAACTCAACAAGATAGCTAGTCAGGTGGAAAACACTTGATTTAAATGTGGATATAATACTGTGGATGCAGTATCCTAGACGACAATTATGGGTTCAGTAATTAGAAGATATGCCTGGATGAACTTCCAACTCATGCCAAATGTCATCAGAGTGTAGCTCCTTAATGCAGCTTTAGACAAGGATCTGTTCTTTGTGAACCCTACTAGTGAAGTGTTGAAAAATATAGGAAAGGGAGAAGGTCATGCAGATGTACAGATTTTTCATCCTCAACCATGTTGCGTTACAACAGAAATTACCCATCCAAACCAGGCTCTTACTGTTGCAGGTAGGGTAAGGGTAAGCCAGCTAAGAGTAGCAAGGGCCAATGTAAAACAAGGTGGCTGTGGTGAAAAAAGGGAAAGGTTGGAGAAACCATCAGTCTTCTGCTTTCAGGAAGCAGCCATGACTGAATGGATTTCCTTCTTCCTCCATCCTTATCCCAAGTTCCTTACCCAGACTCCACTTCCTCCACTTTCCCACCCTAAGTAAGATTGCCATATTACACTGCATACTGAAGGAGCTAGAACGGTGATCTAGACAAGTCAATCAAAATCTGAGAGGTCCTTCATTCATGGAGCTAGACATTTGCAGTAAATGCATCAGAACTAGTTGGGGAGCATTCACACATGAATTCAGAGTGCAGACATGGTGGAATGCAGCCCAAAGGAAGAAGCATATCATTGTGAAAGAGATGATGGCATTGATTCAGGCTCTTAAAACGTTCAACAAATGTGAACAGATGTCCTTCAGGTAGTGTTAGTGCTACTATCATTTGGTGAATCAAAAAGCAGAGTGATATTGTTACACCTTTGGAAAGCTAACCATGACTGCCTGGCAATTAGACTTGCAGTCCCATATTGACCTTAAAGGCATTCACATCAATGAAAAGGACCACTTCAGTTAAGCCAGGTTCCTGAACTACCTTGGTCGACAGTAGTCACAGATATCTTTGAGTGGAATGGTCAGCATTACTTGGTGTTAGTTGACTGTTATTCAGATTGATTCGAGATTGACCTTCTTCCCAACCTAACTTACTGTCATTACTAAACAAAAATAGATAAGTGGTGCAAATAAACGAGCCCTCCAACACCACGACCAAAATGTAAAAAAGCAGGAGGCGGCACCCGACCATGGCAAATAAAATCATAAACGTTTAATAACAAGAAAAAGCAATGGTGAGTGCTTTCGCAGCCAAAAGCTGCTTCATCAGACAACAAATTCAATTCATTTCCTACTATTTAAACTAATGTTATAGAATGGAATAATCAACCCAATTAAACATGTAAATAGCCACTTAATAAGCTAGGAACACCATATTACATAACATTCCCGAACATAACATAAAAATATATATTATAATAAATCTCCCTCTAAAATTCATTATGTACAATATATAAAAAAATGTAAGAAATGAAGGGCATATATATTATCTATGCAAAGCAATGCAGGTTTAAAGGAAACGTTGTCATTGATACCCCTGCCCATATTAGCTCGCATCCATTAAACCTACATTGCATCAGCAGTTCAAAAAATTTCCAGAAGCGTGGGACTTTGTTCATATTACGAGTTATTCTGAATACCCTCAGTCAAATGGCTTGGCTGAACTTGCAGTTCAAAATGCAAAAAAGCTATTAGAGAAATATAGACGTGACACTGTCAGTGTTTTTCTAAACTTGTTGACTTCCAGAAACATTCCTCATGATAAACATCTTGGTTCACCTGTCCAGAGACTTATGTTGTGACAAACCAGAACCACATTACCAATCAGCAGTAATTTATTGGTTCAATATCCGAAGAGTGACAAAGAAGTAGAAGCCCAACTGTTGACAGAATTCTTACTATGACAAAACCAGCAAACAAGTCCATTGTTTACAAAAAGGGGATATAGTGAGGATGCAGACGTCAAAAGGTTTTGATCGCATTGGAGTTGTGAAACCTTTGTGTCAAGAGCTGAGATCGTACATTGCAGGATCACAAGGAATGGAATTCAGATGAAATTGGAAGTATTTACCAGTGTCCGAACCAGTGTTACAGCTTCTTGTCTGTGACAAAGACTCTAGTTAAGAACAACCTGTCCAGTGTTTCTGTTCCAGAGGACATTCCATCAGCAATCCCTGTTCCTGAGAAAATCCCTGAGAGTCATCAAGCAGAACATTTCCCCAGTGACTGTCCCTGTTGCTAAAACCAGTCCTAACTATTATGTTATGAGATCAGGTAGCTTAGTTCCAGATACACGGCAACCTGGACATGACTGTTGTTTTCCTTATTAGTGTCTGTATAATTGCATGCTTATTAAAATGTCTGTTTATATGAGACAGCTCAGTAAAGAGGGAAGATGTAGATCAGAGTGCATGATATAGCTTTAAGATGCATTCCAATAAGTGGGCATGAGCATATAAGTACTGACCATGTGCAAGCAAGAGTGCCATGTATGTAGTCAGTCAGTTAAATAGTTTAGTGTTCCTGCCATCCATCCTGATGTGTTTGTATACAATAAACTACTCAAAACAAACACCCAAGCTTTATCGTCATCTTAATGCACATAAGACGAGTGACAGTATGTTCTAGTGATAGACCCATTTACCTCTCCAGACAGCAGGTAGTTGAAGTTCTGCACAAGAGCACCCTGTCAGGATGTTTGGGCAGTGGAAATATTTTCCATTAGCTGGACAGTCTTTTTCTAAATGTTTTCCTCCAATACCCCCTCCTACTCAGAGTGAACCTAAGGTAAAACATGAAAGGTTGCAGATGCAGTTTATTTCACCTTTCTGCCCAGGCCACACTGGTTGTCCCTTCTCACAGAAATCTGTGGAAGAGAGAGGATAATTATTAATAGTGGACTTTCTCACTCGTGATAAAGGGGCCTTTATGCATCCCAGCTGAAGAGTACAGCTTATAGCATGGATGATTTAATCCTAAGACCATTCACGGACCATTACGCTGACATGTTGTAAATTGTTACAGGTGAGAAAAAACATATCTGAATTTAAGAAGTTTTCCTGCTTGTGTTTTTGAAGAAACCAGGACCCTAAGAGGGCACTGGTGTCCAACTCTTTCATGCAAGTTTGGCCTACACCTCTGTTAAGGTACACCTTACAGCCATCTTGGCTTGCTTGCCTTGGGATCTGCCTCTGGCTAACCTTCTCCCAAGGAAATACTTCCTAAAGGGTGTATTATACTGAAGACCACCACAAAAGAGGATTGTTCATTCATGGGATCTAAATTATATCATCAACTCACTAACCCAAACATTTTTTTGAAACTGGCACTACAGCCCCTGTTAATTTACTGAAATTATTCTATTGGTACCATCATTTTATCTAAGAGATTATCAAAGTTTCAAGTGCTGACATGCAAGCTACCTTCCTTAGTTCTATGCAGGAACATGTTGAGCCTGAAAACACATTTTTCCCTTATGTCCAAAGTAGTGAAGAAATCTTCAGTAAACTAAGCTATCTAAGTACCCGTCCTTTTCTGCAGTCCACATGGGGGGGGAGTGTCAGGTCTGTGCTGTGGGCCGGTAAGCAAGGGACCTCAATCCTCACCACTGACACCAATGAGGGTTGTTCACTTGGAACAAAAATAAATACACATAGTGTTCATAGATGCAGCTCTCTACACCAAGCACAGTTTCCCTTAAGAACACACACGGAAAAGACTCAGTCTTGGGTCTGAGTTTCCCTCTCTCTCTCTCTGTCTCTGTCTCTCTCTCTCTCTCTCTCCAGACACCAAATAAGACTCCCCACTGACACCGCTGTAGAGTTGAGTCCACATCCAAGTGTTGTAAGCCAAGTCCTCCACCACATTCTCTGTGAAACCAGTGCTCTGTGTCCCTGCTCCATGTAGCTGATGTACACATTCTTTGAGACTTGATTTTCACACACACACACACACACACACACACACACACACACACACACACACACACACAGCTGGGAACGACTGGCTCAGATTTACCAGCTGTGCCCCCTCTTCCCAGACTATAAGTTAGATGCTGTCCCAGAACACTCCAAGGCTTGCTCCTCTAAGGCTGTTAAAAGTGTACCCAATTATACTGAATAAAATTAATACTAATATAAATGGTAGTGTTTGACCAATGCAACAAGGCTTTCAGGAGCGGCCACAGTGTCATCAAATGAATATGTGCTCTCAAAGTTTAAAATATTCTTTAAAAGACCAGACACAATGAAAAGTTTAAATATATTTAATAAATTAAAAAAAAACATGAAAAATATTGAATATCTATTTACATTCAGCACCAGAGTTTCAGTCACAGGAAATATTAAAAAGAACACAGATGTAAAGGTTCATACAGATGCAGAAATACAATACTTAACAAATCTCACTATGTTTTCCTGACTGATAAAGAATTACGGTCCCCTAGTTCATTTACTAGAGCAAGACGAAATGGGTGAGTGATCCTTCTTTGCCAGGTTTCGAAAACAGAATGCTCTGAGACTTTTGTCTCATCTAATATTAAAACATCATTTCAGTGCTGGCTTACAGAATGACATCACACACATCTGGTCATCTGACTTCTGGGTCTTACACTACCCCCTTTACTAGAAACTAAACCAGAATCTAGCATGTATGTGCCATAATACATACACACAGAGCTTTGCTAAGATGTGTATTAGCACCTGGAAGCTATAAAACCATTTCAAAAACTTCCACCCTTCCAGGGTGGCAAATAGTTCATCCCAAAGGACAGCACAGTAGGATTCCTAGTCCTGGTTTTCAGACATTTTCTCTTTGTCTGCATTCAGAACTGTAAGATACAATCTTTATGGCCTAGACCAGGTGATTTAATTTCAGATTATTTTTCAAAGTTAGCTGGAGTAAGATGACACTGGAAGAGAATAGGTTTATTCTGTAACCATATATTCATTTCAACAGTTACAATGTAGTCTGACGTACAAGTGTATTTCTTTTCTGTCCAGCAGGACCCACTGTTGGTACATTTTTAACAGAAGCAGCTTTACAAATACATTTTCAACACAAGCATGTGTACAAATTAGTTTGATATACAAATAACATGTAATTCTTTACAAAATCCAGCTAGCTATGCTGGCATAAGTTACACATCCACTGCCCTAGTTCTTCTGGTATAGCTGACAATACCTCATATCATTACAGGGAGAAAGAATGCTAAATATCTTAGATGTGAATAGACTGTTTAGATAGTATGTGCACAAAACCAGAGAGACTAAAATCCTCTGGTCAGTTGTTTGTTTCCTTAATTTCAGGGAAGGAGGGACAGATAGTGTTAAAGCAGAGAATCTATATATATCACTAGCAGACTGCATTTGTTCGGCTACTCTTCCCAGGGGAAGAAACTAGCAGACTTTGTTGAGGTTTGTGTACTAGGGGCATAGCCACAATTGTGGCATTCCTTAAAAGAGTCAACCCAAAGGTTATTTTGCAGGCATCTACTTGGATATCTGTACAGATCTTTACAAAGCACTACAAATTGGATATCACTCCTAACACAAGAGCAGGGTTTTCTACAATCCAGTCACTCATTCATGCCACCTCCCTTTCATGCTAAAGCTGTGGGAATTGTCAAAGTAGTCAGACGTATAATGTGGTTGTATAGGAAAATAATAAAAGTATGTCCCTGTTGTGGTACAATCACTCTACCACTATCCCGTTTCTTCTTCTACATTGGGTATCCTGGGCTGTGGTGAGAGAGACTATGTTTCGCTCTCCCTCTTCACCTTCTCCCTATTTCTCTCCAATTCCCATTTCTTTTTGGAAAGTGGATATTCCTGTGCATTTTAATTTGGTCAGGATCGTGCTGTTCTTGATGGGGAAGGAAGCTCTGACATGATATAGGTGGATGTCCAGTTTATAAGAGGAGTGCATTCATCATATTGATCACTGCCACAGTAGACTTAGCTACATTTCTTGTATCCTGCCAAGGATAAAACAGCTGGCCAGCTTCCAGGTTCAAAGGCACCTTCCATGCACCCAAACTGTCAAGCAAGCTTAGGCTGAGCTGACTTAAAGACAAGTTTGGGTACAAAGCCTTTGAGAGCTTTACTGCTACCGAAGAGTACACTCATCTGAGGCTTTCGAGACAGATGTTCAGCATGTGCTTTCCTTTGCTGGGCAGATAATTTCCCTTTGGGGAAAAAACTTCCCTTTTCTTGATTTTAATGTTTTATTACTTTCCTATATTAGAGCTAGGAGCATTGCGTTTTATGGACTGTCTTGAGATCATGACATACTTGTAAATAGAGTGCTTGTTTTTTTCCTCAGTGTAAAAGTGGTGTAAAGTAACTGAAAACATGTTTTTATGTGGAAAAATTGTCTGTTTTACTTTTGTGGGGCTGGCATAGTGTTTTAAAGTGCTTTGGCTGTATTCTTCTGTCAAAGTAACTTTTGTGGACTAGTAGTAGCAATTGTTGCTTGTCTTCCCTGAGAAAGAGGCACAATTTTCATCTTGACCATGGAACAAACTACTGGTCTCATGGCTGGTCCTCCTTCCTCCACAAAAATAAAAAAATGAACAAACATCCTTTACCACCACAGCAGGTTAACAGTTTGCTTCAGCCACAGGTGGATGACTCTTCTTTGGCCATTTGCCATACATCAGATCACTCATTTTTTACCCTGGATCCCTCTGTTGTAGCATATAAAGCCACTATGAACCAGCGTTTAGCCATATCCTCTGTGGTTCAGTTGGCAAGGGATAGCCACTCTTGTCAGTCTTAGGTGATGGAACATATAAGGTTTCTGTGTTGTGTCAGAATTTCTGTAACAATTCCTGGAGAAGCTGCTGCTACCATTAGTAGCACAGTTGGTTGTCCTATCTTGCCTTCATTCTTCACCGGTTGGGTTCGTAACCAATCCTCGTTTCTGACTCTGCCATTTATAATAGCTCGAGGTTTTCCACTGGCTCATGGCTGTATCCCTATCCCGTCATACCCTAGGAAATCTTCCCAGATCTCGTTTGCCACTAAACAGATCGGGTGCTTCCATATTGGCTCAGGCTAAGTGGGAAAACTTTATTCATTATTGGAATTTTTTGCTCTTGCTTATTGTAAACTTGGCGATTAGAATTTTATTACCTTTCTGAATTAGTTTAGAGAGTTCGTAGTTGTGCTTTTTTGCTTCTGGCCATCACTTTACCGCTAGGCCTTTGTTCCCTTCCCTATCCTGGCTAAACATCTCTCATTTAAGTTAGAGGGCTTCTTCTTACTATATTTGGTTAGTATACAAGTTAGTTACTTATTGCCTCATATTTTCTTTCTGCTCCTTTTAAAGCATCACCTGTTTAAGTTGGTGGGCTGCCATTGCCAGTATGAATTAGAGGGCTACCTTTGTTCCTCCCCTTCCATTATCACTAGGCAGCTTCATTTAAGTTAGAGAACTGCCTCCCCTTCCTTTCTCTCTCTGCTTTAATTGTTAAGGTTGTTCTTTCTGTCATAAAAAATAAATAATAATATAATACATTGTAGTAATATTTGTAGTTTTTGATTGGCTGTACTGTTAAGTTGTTGTTGTTCTGGTCATTGCTTTAGCTGACTGTTGTATTTTGAATATGTCCAAAGATCACAAGGAAACCAAGTCTTCTGGCTTTAAGAAATATGGAAAATGCACCCAAAAGATGTCTTTAACCGATGGTCACACTATTTGTGCATACTGTCTGGGAGCAATGCATCTACAGGAATCATGTTCTATTTGCTACTCCTTCAGCTCAACAGTACTGTTTGAGAGGAAAAAATAAACTTATAGGAGGTTTATTGAAGTCCCCCTTCGATGACACACTGGAAGAAGGTCAGGGCACTTCTAAATCAGCCAAATCTCCATCCTCAAACTCAGACAAATCTAGCAAAAGGTCATCTCCCTTTTGGCTTTCAAAGCCAGCAAAAAAATTGACTAAAGTGTATCCCTGGATCTGAAGAATGCTAGGCTCAGGAAATCTCCGTCATCAGCTCCTTCTGTCTCAGTGCTGATTGAGTTTGAATTATGGAGCTGGTCCCCAGAATTGGAGCCGGTTTCTCCTGTCTTAAGGTCTCCTATACTGAAAACAGTCCGATCTCCTGCTCCCTCCTCTCGGTCCTCCAGGAGTCTTTCATATGATGACATGGTGCGCAGACTCTTTAGGACACCGGCACTGGCCAAACTATCGGCTCCAACCCAGAGGGATTCGGAACCAAGCAGGACCTCCCCTTCGACATCGATTCCTCCTCCAAGCCGACCTGGGACCTTGGAGGCAGAATGTCTGGAACTTATTGTAGTGGAACCATCAGTGCCAAGACCTATTTTGGGTTCTTCGAGCCCATCTGCACCAACTTGCTCAGTTCCATCTGAACTCGAGGAGTCTAGGAGCTGATGCTCTCTGGTCAGGTCCAGAGAGGGGAGTTGGATTGGACAGTTGTCGGATCCAAACTTGCCCTCTCAGTGCTTTGGTGCAGGTGAGCTCAGCTCCTACATTGGCCTCGGAGCCAACCCCCCCCTGGTTCCAGGGATCCCTTCTAGTTCTTCGGAGCCAGAGGCATCATCAGATCAGTGGAGGTGGCTTTCGAGGTGATAGAGAGTTCATCTCTACAGACAGCTCCATTCTTAGGTCCTAACATTCTTCCCCCAAAAGCAATGGTGTCTGTCTCAGCACCACACCATCCACAGACACTTGGAGACCCTGGGCCTCAGGATACTAAATCGGGTGAACCCCTCTCTTCTGAAACCTCATCAGAATACTCTTCTGAAGAGGTCCGTCATAAGAGACTTTGCAAGAGGAAGCATTTAGACTCCCCAGAGGAGTCCGTCACTTTTGATACAGACCTTGATGATTCAGAAGGGTCCTCAATGGTCACCCTCTGAGGATGTCTCCTTCGCAAATAATCTAAAAATCCTTAAACAGAGAGGTGGCTGGAAGCCCATTAACCCTTCAGAGGATGAGTCTGTATTCCTGAAGGCTTTTGGGTCTCATCCTTCCGCCACTTGGGTGTCTCTGCCTTTCGATGAGCTCATGCAAGTAGTTTGTCGAAAGGCATGGGAGTCTCCAGACTCAATAGTACCAGTTCCTCGGAGGTCAAACAAGTTTATTACTGCGCCTGCAGATATGGAATTTCTTTCTAAGGGTGTCCCAGTAGATGCTATGGTGGTGGCGGCAGCCACAAAAAAGGAACTTTCAGAGACATCCTTGTCTGTCCATCCACCGAACAAGGAGTCTCGTACGATGGACAGATATGGGAAGCGCATGTTCTCTTCAGCGACATTTGCACTCAGATTGCTGAATTATAATTATCTGACTCATTTTACTAGGTTGCAGAGGGATCTCCTGAAAGAGCTAGGAGATGCATAACAAGGTTCAGTAGCTGCAGGGGTTTCAGACAAGGTTTACTTTCAGCTCTCCACCTTAAACTGCGGTTAGCTCCTTCATGAGGCTTATTTCCTATGCAGCAGATGGAGCAAGCAAGGCAGTGGGTTCAGGAATTTCCCTTAGGAGGCATTCTTAGATGCGCTTGTGTGACTTTGTGGAGCCCTTTAAGTCTACTTTTGTTAATGCCCCCTTTGATGGCTCATCCCTCTTCGGGCCAAAAGTTAAGGACCCACTCACCAGGTGCGAGCAAGAAGGAAAAACTCTGTGCTGTAGGAGTCCATTTTTCACTACCTTCTAGAACTTACCCAAAAGGTCAAAAGGGAGGAGAGATGTTCCAAAAATCCCAGAGAGTTTTTAAGAACACACGTGGTGACTCCCCCACCCCCAGGGGCAAAGGGGGAAATGGTAATGATAGACGCCGTCTACATGGCAGAGGGGGTCTGCAAAATCAGGGAGACAGGGATTCATTCCGTGGTAGGCCCTTTCAGCACTCTTGAAGAGAAGACCACCTGTCCATTTCTGGAGGCAGTCGGTGGTCGCTTATCTTTGTACTCCGAAGCCTGGCTAGAAATAACAAAAGACAAATGGGTACAAAGCATCATATCTAAAGGGTACTCTATACCCTTTTCCTACTCCATCCCAAACATAAATAACATCCCGGATGTTCCACCCAGTCAAAGGGAACAGCCAACTCTAGAAATTCAAAAGTTACTAGACAAAAGAGTCATCCAAACAGTCTTTGCAGACCAAATAAGATCCGGAACTTACTCAAAGTTCTTTTTAGTTCCAAAGAAAACAGGGGACTGGAGGCCCATACTGGATCTCAGAAGATTAAACAAATCAGTCAGGAAAACGAAGCTCCAGATGGTAACACTGCAGTCAATATTCCCCTTTTTGGGAAAAGGCTTTTGGATGTGCTCTAATCATCTGCACTTCCGGCTAGGAGCCAGTCATTACCAGTTTCAAGCTCTGCCCTTTTGTCTCACTGCATACCCCAGAGTGTTCACCAAGTGTATGGCAGTGGTCATGGCTCACTTGAAACATCTAGGATTCTGATTGTGTTTCCATATCTAGACGACTGGTTCCTAATCTCCACCACCAAGCATCTACTAATAAAAGCAAGAGACACCACATTACAGCTCTGCTCTCACCTAGGAATTACGATAAATTACAAGAAATCTGCCTTGCCATCTCAGCGTATTGTTTTTATAGGAACAGATCTAGATGCAACAAAAATTATGGCAATACTTCCCCCAGGAAGAGTTCAAGTCCTTCGACATCAGGTTTTGCACCTTCTTTCCAAGAAATGAGTACAGGCAGGAACAGTCCTGAAAGTCTTGGGAGCCATGGCAGCAGCAATAAACTTAGTTTTGTTAGCACGCCTGTACATGAGAATTCTGCAATGGCTGCTATTCACTCAGTGTTCATTGCAGAAACTACCCATGTCTCGACAAATTCTGATAATGAAATCCTGCTATAAAGACGTTTGCTGGTGGCTTCACTCCACTCATGTGACATTAGGTCGACTCTTTTGTTCTTCCACAACCTTTAGCCACAGTGACCACGGACGCTTCCCAGATGGGGGGGGGGGGGGGGCAGGGCATTATCTGGGAAGGACAGTCCAAGTAACTTGGCAGGGTCATGAGACCCATTTGCACATCAATATCCAAGAGATGCGAGCAGTGCTTTTGGCATTGCAGGCACTTCAGGACTCTCTTCTGCTGGGAACTATTGCAATACAGACGGACAGCATGTCAGTTGTTTGGTATATAAACAAATGAAGAGGAACCAGGTCCCTATCCCCTTTAGTGAGAGGTCCTGAGAGTATGGCAATGGGCAGCTTCATCCCAACGCTTTCTGATAGCAATGCACATCCCAGGGAAATCCAACGTGATAGTGGATAAAACTCAGCAGAGCAATTCTGATGCCTCAAAAGTAGTCCCTAAATCCAGAAGTTGCTGAGATGATTTTCCATAAATGGGGCCAGCCTTGCTGTGATCTTTTTGCCACGTCTGCAAATGCCAAATGCAGCAGCTATTTTGCCCTAATCACCCCTCCGGGAGAATCACCAAGGGATGCACTTGTACACGGTTGGCCATTGGGTCTCCTCTATGACTTTCCTCCCTTCCCCATGAGACCCAAGGTTCTTCAGAAAGCCAGTTCATTGGGAAGCAAATTGATTCTTGTCGCCTCATACTGGCCTCATCAAATCTGGTTTTCTTTCCTTTGGCCTCATCTTCAGGAGGAGCCGTGAGTTCCGGACCCAGTTCCGGACCTTCTGACTTATGCTTCAGAGATGCTCCATCCCTCTCTTCAAACCCTCAAATTGACAGTCTGGCTGCTCCAATTCCAAATATAACCAGGCTCCCTAACCTTTCTTCGTCCGTGAAACATATCTTGATATTGTCTCATAAGGTTTCAACGAGAAAATTATACATGAGCAAATGGAAAAGATTTTCCTCTTGGGCATCGAATAACCACATTGATCCTTTTTATGCACCCATAAGTGCCATTCTTGAATTTTTAGCGAAACGGTTTAATGAAGGTGGTGTCAGCTACTATTCGAGTCCAGTTAGCAGCGATATCTAATTTTCATTTAGGTGAAATGGGCCCAAATCTGATTTCTCACAGACTATGCAAAGCTTTTCTGAAGGGCACTTTTTTATGAAGACCACCCATTAAGACTCCTCTACTGCCATGAGACCTAAATTTTGTTTTATCCAGTTTGATTCTTCCCCCCTTTGAACTTGCATCGTTCTGTGATCTAAAGTTTTTGACATGGAAAACAGTTATGTTGATTGCCATAACTTCTGCTTGAAGAGTTTCAGAGCTACAAGCACTTTTTATACCCCCCCCATACGCTTTTTCACAAAGACAGAGTATCTCTTCGAACAAACCCATCCTTCCTTCCAAAAGTATGCTCAGAGTTTAATTTGAATCAGTCCATAGAACTATCAGTGTTTTTCCCCAATTATGGCAACAAGGCAGAATACAAGCTATACCAACTGGATGTACATAGACAGTTACATTTCTACTTACACAGGACAAAGGAATTCAGAAAGTCTGACCATTTGTATGTCTCATTTTCAGAATCAAAAAATAGGTGCTCCTGTATCTAAAGTCACACTTTTAAAATGGCTATCAGACAGTATTACTTTCACATACAAATCTCACAACAAAGATCTCCCCTTTAAAGTCTAGGGTCATTGCACAAGATCCATAGCAACCTCTTCTGCCTTTCAGGCCAAACTATCAATTGGCACTATTTGTGTCGCTGCACCATAGGCAAGGCGTCATACCTTTATCATTCATTAGAAAGTGAATTTGGTCTCCAGGAGCAGGGCCTCTTTTGGGTCCACTGTTCTGAAGAATATTCTCCCGTGAGCCACCTAAGAAAGATGGTGCTAGGGGCGCTGTCCCAACCAGTGAAGAATGAAGGTGAGATAGGACAACATCACATAAAGTAGTTATGTATTCACCATAATGTTCCACATGTGTTGTCCATCTTGCCTTCATTCTCACATCCCACCTGCCTTCCCATGTTCTTTGACTCCTGGAGGACAGAGTGGTCATGATTGGAGACGTATGTTCTCCGACTTTCTTCATTGCTTTATAAATTTTGAATAGGTTTTATTGTTGCATGTCTTATATCAGCAAACAAGATCTGGGGAGCTTTACTAGGGCATGATGGGATAGGGATACAGCCACAAACCAGTGGAAGACCTTGAGGTTTTGTAAATGGCTGAGTCGGAACTGAGGATCAGTTCTGAACCCAACCAGTGAAGAATGAAGGTGAGAAGGACAACACACATGGAACGTTATGGTGAGTACATAACTTCTTTTTTCTTGTCCAAAAGAAACAGAAATATAACCATGTATCTACTTCTCAATTTTCTTTAGATAGGAGTATTTTACAGAGTCTGATTCAGGGTTTAATTTAGGCTATTGATCCTTCTTGTATAGTAGTTTCTCGAAAAAGAGAGATTCATATTTTACTGAAGAGATTCAAGATTCTGAATCTTAACCGAAAGATGCAGGGTCATCTTTTCTGATCAGACTAAAGGCCTGCAAAAACTGCAAGCAGTGTTGGTGATTCTTTGCTGGTGAGAAATGTAATCTCTGGTGAGAAAAGTAATCTCCTTTCTGTCTGTGATTTGCTTAAACCAATGGAGCTGATTTCTATTTCACCTGTTCCATTTTGTTTTCTGTCTTGGGAAATCTGCTTGGACTGGTGTTTTTGTTCTATGTGGCAGATAGACAGTTACATTACCTAGGCTGCACATTTCACATACTTTTTTTCATTGGTTAATTTATTTCTTGAGTGATACATAGAGTGTATCTATGGCCTTGTCTTTTCTGATTATTTGCTTTGCAGTTCTTCAAATTTTAAAGTTGCATTTTCAAACTGCTGTAAGGGCTGCTGTTCTGCACTGAAATATATTGTATCTAGTGTTTCTAAGTTAGTATTAGGCATCTGTTTGTGGCTGCTTAACACTTGGGCTTCAAACTAGTCATTTTACATTGAGGGTCAAAGTCTGTACTCTTGTGGCAGGAGAGGGCTGATTTTGATTTCACCTATTTGAGCTAGGAATTGTTGATGGAAAGCTCATTGTGTATTTACTTGATTGGCCTTAGGGTAGTGTAAAACTTGCTTTTTTCTAATCATATATAAGGCTTGCATTTGTGCGAAGCTGCTGTTCCTGCAGCAGTGAATGATTACTGATGCCTTGTATATTTGCAAACACCAGAAGTTGAAATTTCCCTATAAAAAACACCTCGGACCTCAGTCCTATATTACTAATGGGGCAACTAGTTTCTGTGGTGAGGAGCATTTATTTAGGACTATTTAGGTCTACCTTACCTTATTACAGCACCCAGGACTATCTGGTTTAGACTCTGGGCAGCATCGCTGGTTTGGTTAGCTGCAGACTACACCAGTCTCATCCAGTTACAAAAATCCTCCACTCCTATCCCTTGGAAGTACACATTAGGACCTGCAACCCTGGTTGGACATTTTCCTGCTGTCTCTGCATCCAGCTTGGTGGACATGGGCATCCTGAGGCAATATAGCAGTTACCTTATATACACTGACAACCACTTATTTCTCAAATACAGTATGTGATAGATGTAGTTGCACACTGACACTGGAGGCTGGACTAGCACATACAGACACAAAAAGTAGCACACAGGTTGTCAGTGACTCACACACATCACTCACCACACCCACAAAGGACCACACACACACACAGACCCACATATGTGGATGTGCTCATGTCACCCAAACTTCAAAGGCTTCTCTGGTGCAGTCCTCAGAAATCCCGCATGCACACAAACAAGACAATTCTCATCACAACTCATAAAGCTACATCTCATTGTGTGTCATCTGCCAAGCCCATAAGCAAAAAACTCCACAGGCCAATATTCTGGTCATGAGAGACCCCATTGTGAGGCACACTGATGTCCCTCTTACCAGGCTGGGTAAAGAGAAGGTTACTGCCTGTCAGGTCAGGGTCTGCCACATCACACAAGCACTGTGGTCACTTACCCTTAAGTAGTTAAACAAAAGGCAGAGGAAACTACTAAAAAAACAAAAATACGGCTGGACTAAGTCACAAAAAACAGCTGGACTAAGTCACAAAACCACCACAATTTATTGAAAATAAACGAGTGCTTTTGTCTCCAAATAATATGAGACTTCATCAGATAAAATAACATGAAAACCATCTTGCTTTTATTTTATAACATAGCTAACCACATGCCACCATCCTACTAAGCTCTAATTAGATGACTGACCATTAATAACTTATTAATAAAATATAAGTTAAAAATATGTACAAAACCATTACAATTATATTTAAAATATATATATATATATATATATATATATATATATATATATATATATATATATATATACACACACACACACACACAGTGGATATAAACAGTTTACACACCCTTGTTAAAATGCCATTTTTTGTAATGTAAAAAAATGAGACCATAATAAATCATTTCAAAACTTTTCCCACCTTTAATGTGACCAATAACCTGTATAAGTCAATTGAAAAACAAATCTGTTAGGGGAAAAATGTAAAAAAATAAAAAAAAGTACAATAAGCTGGTTGCATAAGTGTGCACACCCTTAAACTAATACTTTGTTGAAGCATCTTTTGATTTAATTACAGCATTAGGTTTTCTTGGGTACACACCTGCCATCAGTTAGAGACTCTGATTAACCCCATATAAAGTTCAGATGTTGCCTGCTACAGCAAACGCCATGGTTCACAGAGAGTTTACAAAGCATCAAAGGGATTTCATTGTTGAAATGCATCAGTCAGGAGAAGGGAACAAACAATTTCCACAGCATTGGATATACCATGGAAAACAGTGACGACAGTCATCAAAAAGTGGAGAAAATATGGGACAACAGTGATGTTGCAAAGAACTGGACGTCCCTCCAAAACTGATGAAAAGACAAGATGAAAACTGGTCAGGGAGGCTGCCAAGAGACCTACAGCAACACTGAAGGAGCTGCAGGAATTTCTGTCAAGTACTGGTTGTGTACTACATGTGACAACAATCTCCCGTATTCTCCATATGTCTGGACTATTGGGTAGGGTTGCAAGACGGAAGCCTTTTCTTACACAGAAAAATATCCAGGCCCAGCTAAAATTTGCAAAGCAATACATCGTTTCCCAAAAACATCTGGGAAAATGTGATCTGATATTGTTAATCCTCGTTCATTCTTTACGCATGGGTATCGGTTCCGAGCTCGGAACTGAGCAGGCCATTTTCCAAGCTCACGTCAGCTTCAAACTCTCAAGCTAAACTCTTACCCACAATCCCCCTCTCCCTGTTACCTCAGATTTCATTTGCCGCGTTGCCATCCGGTCATGTCAAGCTGCTTTTCTTGAGCTACGTACAGTCAGTTGTTGTTTAATTGCTTTACAAATTACTTTTCTGTCAGAAAAGTTGACATTTTATTGTCTCTTACCCTATTGCATCTAGCGCTCATAATTTCCTCAGGTTTTTCTGTTTTTTCCTTACTACTTTTACTGCGAGGTATTCTCTCTCTTTACCATCATTGGTAATCTTTTTCCCTTTTCTCTCTCATACCTTCGGGTACTCTCTTGTACCATTGTTGGTACTTTTCTATTAATTAATTTGCTGTCATGGCAGATAAAAAAGGTAGTCCGGGGTTTAAGCGCTGTTCTGATTGTGGACACAAACTGCCTACTTCTGATGCACACTCTTTATGTGTTTATTGTTTGGGAGCTTCCCATTTATCGGTTGAACCACTCTGTACTATTTGTGAGAACTTTTCTAATAGAACTTTGTTGGAAAGAAAAAACAAGTTGATACTGAATAGACTTCTAAAATCTCCCTTTTCAGAGGCTATTTCTGGGTCAGAGGTCTCAACCCCTCCTAAAGCCCATACGAAAATGGATGTTTCAGCTAAGGCTAAATCCTTGCCTTCGTCCCCGACTGGGGACTCTCACCAACCAAAACCTAAAAAGGCTAAATTTTCGGCTCTGGAGCGCTCTGTCAGCCCAAGTGCTTTTGGTGCCTAGACCTTCGGCACCGAGGCATTCAGCTTCATTAGTGATTTCGGCTCCGTCCTCTCCTGCAGCCTTCTATAGATCGGCAACGAGGGGCTCCTCGGATCAGACCATTACCACTGTATCGTCACCGACCGTTCAGTCGGCGCAGACCTTGACTGCGTCGGCTCCGAGATCTTCCTCGGAACCAAGCCTTTTATTGTTGACACCAGTTTTGTCGGTTCCAGCTTCGGCACCTTCAACTACTTCGGCACCAATCCCTTTATCGGTGCAGACGGTGACCTCGGCACAGATGACTTCTTCGGTGCAGACAACCGTAGTCCAATCTTTCTCTGCACCGTTGTCCTCGGTGCGGTCAGATGAGATGGGCACAGAGTCTGCCTCTTCTGTGGACTGGCCTGTTTCTCCCTCAGTCTCCGTCAGGGCCCACTAGAAGCCTTTCCGAACATGATGTGTTGCATCTTGTGGACCATGTGCTCTTGGCCAGAGGTTTCCCACCCCTCAGGAACTATCCTTCCTTGGGAGGTGATCACCCATCTCCAAAGACACCTTCTTATTCTCCTCCTTCATTGCCTTTGAAGTCCATGGATATAGTACAGTCTTCCCCTTCTGCGGTTCCTTTATGGATCTCACTAAGGAACCGCAGTTGCCTCCGTGGCAGGAAAGTTTTGCTACAACCCAGGATGTCAGCTGTGACACGCATAGCTTGCTGCTCCACAGCCATCCAGGGACACCGGGTCGGCAGGCTGAGCCACTTAGGGGAGGGGTGACCCCTGCCCTAAGACATACACTCCTTGGACCAGCCTTCCAACTGATGGAGAAGGCTTTCGCTGCTGCTGGTGATACCGGACTGTCTATACCTCCGCCCTCCTCTGTACACTGGTTCCACAAGTCGCATTTAGTGGACTCCGGGTGCAAGGGCTGCAGGACATATTCCCTCAGGAATCCCCTTTTCTGCTGTCTTCTCCAGCTTCTTCCACTGAGGAGATCCACTGGAAAAGTTTGTTTAAGTGGAAGCACATGGACTCCACAGAGGAGTCCCTCACCGAAGACACAGATTTCGATGAGGGGGAAGGATCCCCTCGGTCACCCTCTGAGGTATCCTTTGGCGATATCCTCAAAATCCTGAAACAGAGAGGTGACTGGCAGTCCTCTAATCTGACCTCTGAGGAATCTGTGTTCCTCAAGGCCTTTCGTGCCCAGCCCCCTACCTCCTGGGTTACTCCACCTGCCGATGAACCTGTTCGGCTCATCGTGCAGCGTGCTGGGAAGGCTTCTGATACCATCAAAGCTATTCCCCGGAGGCCAGATAAGATCTTGTCCCCTCCTGCTACGGATCCCCATTGGTCCAAAAGTCTTCCTGTGGATGCTTTGGTGGTGGCGGCTGCAACAAAAAAGGATCTGGCAGAAGAAGAAAGCCAGACTGTCCATCTGCCTAACTAAGAATCCCTGGCCCTGGACAGGATAGGGAAGCACACCTTTGCTTCAGTGACCTTTGCTATCAGGTCCCTCAATTATATGTCACATTTCATCAGGCTTTAAAGGGATCTGGTTTCTGAGCTCTCTGAAACCTTGGCTGGTGCCGTGTCTGATGAGGTCCGTGACAAAGTGGCCTCTCAGCTGGCCACCATTGAATCTATATCTAACTCCTCTATGCGACTGGTATCTCACGCATCAGAAGGAGCAGCTAGAGCAGCGGGTTCAGCTGCGGTCTTGAGACGACACACCTGGATGCGCTTGTGCAACTTTGTGAAACCCTGTAAGTCTTCTTTTCTTAATGCCCCCATTGAGCCCTCCTCATTGGTTGGGTCCAAAGTTAAAAGCACACTGGCCAGATGTGAACAGGATAGTAAGACCCTTTATGCCGTAAGTGTCCGTTATTCTTCCCCTCAACGTGCTTTCTCCCAAAACCAAAAGAGTGGGAAGATATGGTTCAAGAAATCTCAGGGTCCTTTCCATGACACACAGGCTGATTTCTCCGGCAGACGGGGAAACTCACAGGGAAGACGCTCCATTCGGGGCAGAGGTGGACCCCCATAACCAGGGTTCCAGGGATTCTTTCCCTGGTCAATCCTACCAGCTCTTCTGAAGAGCGGCCCAACCCCTTTCCTCTGGAGGTGGTTGGGGGACGTTTCCCCTTGTACCCTTCTGCCTGGCTAACCATCACCACCAATTTTCGGGTACAAAGGATCATAACCAGAGGTTATCATATCCCCTTCGATCTATGTCCCATCCCTTCAAAAAATCTTCCCAACGTTCCACCCAGTCAAAGGGAAGAAGCAGCACTAGAGATAGAAAAGCTGCTAAGAAAGAGTCATCCAAATAGTCCCTCCAGACCAGATAGGATCCGGATTCTACTCAAGACTATTTTTCGTGCCAAAGAAAACTGGGGACTGGAGACCAATTTTGGATCTCAGTGAATTGAACAAGTTTGTGAGAGTACAAAAATTCCGGATGGTCACAATACAGTCTATTCTCCCGCTTTTGGAAAAAGATGATTGGATGTGCTGTATAGATCTTCAAGATGTGTACTACCACATAAAGGTGGACAGGCCATCAAGAAGATTTTTGCACTTCTGTGCGGGAGCCCATCACTACCAGTTCAGAGTACTGCCCTTCGGACTCTCTACAGCCCCCAGAGCATTCACAAAGTGCATGGCAGTTGTCACAGCTCACTTGCGACTTCAAGGATTCCATGTGTTTCCATACCTAGACGACTGGCTCATTTCCGCCCCCACCAGACATCTACTGGAAAAAGCCTTGGCATACTCTCTCCTCACTGCTCAAAGGCTAGACATAACCATAAACTGGCAGAAATCCAATCTCACCCCATCTCAGTCGACAGAATTCATAGAGGTTATCTTGAACACAAAAAACTGCAGAGGTACTATTCCAGAGCACAGAATTCTAAGGATAAAGCAACAACTAATTCCAATCCTTTCACAGGAAAAATCCATTGCTCACTCAGTTCTACAGCTGTTGGGTTCCATGGCAGCCTCCATCACCATTGTTCCCCTGGCCAGGTTTCACATGAGGCTTCTACAATGGCTACTGCTCACCTAGTGGTATCCTTTTCAGCATCCTCTTTCAGCCATGATTCGAGTAACCCACAGGTGCAAACAGGATTTAAATTGGTGGATGACACACAATCTCTCACAATGGTCTCGCTCATTCTCACCCCAGCAACCCAAGGCCACGGTGACCATGGACGCCTCCCTGATGGGGGGGGGGGCTATGTCAGGGACAGACAGTCCAAGGCACTTGGTCCCAACTGGAGGCCCATCTGCTTATAAACGTTCTAGAGCTGAGGGCATGAGGGCAGTGCTTTTGGCGTTGCAATCATTCCATCCCCTGCTGCCGTCTGGGACAATTGTGATTCAGTCAGACAACATGGCGGTGGTCTGGTACATCAACAAACAAGGTGTAACCAAATCTTACCCCCTTTGTCAAGAGGCCATGAGGATATGGCAATGGGCGACGGCTACCAACCATTTTCTTTTAGCAACGCACATTCCCAGGAGTTCCAACGTGATAGCAGACAGACTCAGCAGGTGCATTCTTCAACCTCACGAGTGGTCCCTGAATCCCTTGATAGCGGCAGAGATCTTCCACCGCTGGGGCCGTCCTTGCTGCGACCTCTTTGCATTCCCGACCAACTACAAATGCAGCAACTACTTTGCCCTGATTCCCCCTCCAGAGCAGTAACCCAGAGACACTCTAGTCCTTGATTGGCCCTCGGTTCTTCTTTACACATTTCCACCCTTTCCCCTCATTCCCCAGTTTCTAAAGAAAGCCCGGCGGTTGAAGAGCAAGGTGATCCTCATAGCACCATATTGGCCACGACAGATTTGGTTCCCTTTCCTTTGGCCTCACCTACTAGATCGACCATGGATTCTCCATCCAACCCCGGAGTTGATCTCACACCCACAGAACTTGATTCATCCCAACCTGAACAGCCCGAATCTAACGGCTTGGCTACTCCAATTCTCCTGATTGCCATGCAGAATGATCTTTCTTTACCAGTACATGATATTCTCATTGCTTCTCATAAGTCTTCCACTAGAATTACTTATCTGAGCAAGTGGAAAAGATTTACCTGTTGGCTGAAAGATAAACAAGTAGACCACTTTTCAGCACCAGTGTTGTTAATACTAGACTATCTGGCTGACCTGTTTCAATCGGGTCTATCGGCCTCTACCATTAGAGTTCATTTGGCTGCAATTTCTAATTTTCATGAGGGTGTCCAAGATTCCTCTCTTATGTCCCATAAATTGTGCAAGACCTTCATAAAAGGTATGAATCATCTGAAGCCACCTTTTAGAGAACCTATTCAACCATTGGATTTATCATTAGTTCTACAATCTCTGACAATGGCACTTTTTGAACCAGCCTCTTCTTGTGACCTCAAGTATTTGTCATGGAAAACCTTGTTTTTGGTCACTATTACTTCTGCCAGACGTATTTCTGAACTTCAAGTTTTATGTATCAAGAGTCCATACTTGATTTTTCATAGAGATAGTGTCTTTGAGAACTAATTCATCATTTCTGCCAAAAGTGATCTCTGAAATGTCCATTAATCAAGCCATTGAATTGCCAGTTTTCTTTCCCAATCATTCAAACAGAGGAGAGTATTGCCTACATACCCTAGATATACACAGGCAAATCCGTTTTTACTTAAACAGAACTAAACCCTTTCGTAAATCTGACCAGTTATTTTTGGCCTTTTCTGGAACTAGATTAGGATCTGCTGTTGCTAAGGTCACATTAGCTAGATGGTTGAAGGACTGTGTGACCTTTATTTACACACAACGTAATATCTCGTTGCCTACTACCATGAAAGCTCATTCAACAAGGTCGGTGGCAACTTCTGCTACCTTCCATGCCAGAGCTTTTTTACATGACATCTGTGCAGCTGCAACTTGGGCTACTCCTCATACCTTCATCAATCATTACAAATTGGATTTGGCCTGCAGGGGAAGAGCATCTTTCGCTTCTATGGTGCTCAGGAATGTCCTTCCATGAGAGCCTTCCAGGAATAGAGGTAGCTGGGGACTCTGTCCCATGCGTAAGGAATGAACGAAGATTAACAATATCAGATAAAGAAGTTATGTCTTACCATAACGTTCCGTCTGTATTGTTGATCCTCGTTCAGTCATTACGACCCTCCTTCCTTCTCCCTCCTGTAGTTTCTAGTGGATCTCACAATCCAGTTCTCTTAGGTTATTTGACCAGAGGTAGCCTCTACCTTCTTTAACTTGCAAACTCAATCTGAGGTAACAGGGAGAAGGGGGATTGTGGGTAACAGTTTAGCTTGAGAGTTTGAAGCTGACGCGAACTTGGAAAATGGCCGGCACGGTTCCAAGCTCGGAACCGATACCCATGCGTAATGACTGAACGAGGATCAACAATACAGATGGAACATTATGGTAAGACATAACTTCTTTTTATGGTCCGATGAGAACAAGGTTGAACTTTTTGGTCACAATTCCAAAAGGTACGTTTGGCGCAAAAACAACACTTCGCATCACCAAAAGAACACCATCCCCACAGTCAAGCATGGTGGTGGCAGTATCATGCTTTGGGGTTGCTTTTCTTCAGCTGGAATTGTGGCTTTAGTCAAGGTGGAGGGAATTAATGAGCAGTTCCAAATACCAATCACTTTTGACCCAAAACCTTCAGACGTCTGCTAGAAAGCTGAAGATGAAGGGGAATTTCACCTGTCAACACAACAGTGACCCCAAGCATACATCCAAATCAACAAAAGAATGGCTTCACCAGAAGAAAATTAAAGTTTTGGAATGGCCCAGCTAGAGCCGAGACCTAAATCCAATAGAAAATCTATGGGGTGACCTGAAGAGGACTATGCACAAGAGATGCCCTTGCAATCTGATAGATTTGGAGCCCTTTTGCAAGGAAGACTGGGCAAATATTGCCAAGTAAAGATGTGCCATGCTGATAGACTCCTACCCCAACAAGACTGAATGCGGTAATTAAATCAAAAGATGCTTCAGGAAAGTATTAGTTTAAGGTTGTGCACACACAACAAAGTATTAGTTTGAGTGTGCACATTTATGCAACAAGAGTATTGTACATTATTTATTTTTTATATATTTTTTCCCCTAACAGATTTGTTTGTTTTTCAATTGAATTGTACAGGTTATAGGTCACATTAAAGGTGGGAAAAGTTTTGAAATGATTTATTGTGGTCTGATTTTTTTATATCACAAAAATCTTGCATTTTAACAGGGGTGTGTAAACGTTTTATATCTACTGTATATAAATCTTATCACTAAGTCATGTATTAGTAAATTAAATAATTACATCATCTAAATTGGGCTTTCATTTTTAAAAGTAACTAATAGTTTCTAATTCATTTAGTCCAGGCCCCCTGACTGCATTAAAATATAGACTCCAGTTTAATTCATGTTCCTCCAAATATAAGGCCCATGGTCCACCCCTTACATTACTTACCACTTGCTCAATAACAATAAATTTAAAATTATATCCTGTATGATTTAAAATATGTTTGTATATATTTGTCATTTTACCTTTACAAATTTCTTACTGGTGTTCATAGATTCTGTCTCAAAGTCTTCTCTCAGATTTCCTAGTATAGAAAACAGGGCATTTTTCACAAAGAGCTCCATAAACAATACCATTACTTTTACGGTTATACTTTCCTTTTATTCAAAATTGATGGCCATTAATGTCAAAGAATTCCCCAACATCAATAAATTTACATAACCTACAACTCACGCATTTTCTCATAGAAGCACCTAAATTATGTTTGTTTGTTGGATGTTCTCATAGGTTTTTCAAATTAGAACGCTTCTTATAAGTAATAATAAGTTTATCACCTACGTTTTCCTTAGTCATCCTGTTCATATAAAATATTCCAGTTTTTAAAAATGATTTGTTTCACCAGTTGCTATCAATACTAAAAGTGGTCCCAAAAGATAATTTAAAATTTAAATTCCTTACATTATTATTCGATTATTGGTCAGCTTGAATTATTGCTCCCAAATTCAGTGAGCTTAGGCAAAAAAATAGTTATTCCTTCTTTTATTAATCAGTTCATTCATAAAATTCTCAACAAATCCTATAGGGTAACCCCTCTTTATAAGTATAGATCTCATAGTATCGCATTCAATTAAAAAAATCTTTAAAACGTGATGTCTTGCATGCTGCCCTAACAAATTGTCCCTTTACTACTGATTTTTTTTTTGAGCAATAGGATGGGAACTAGAATAATGAAAAAAAAAAAAAAAACAATTCCTATAGATTTTTAAAACAAACTTTTTTTTGGCTTTATCTTTCTCTAATGTCACATACAAGTAATTAATCTTATCTAAGCCCATCTCAAATGAAAAATTCAAAAAAATCAGTAGTGTTGTTAAGATATCCGATAAATCCAATAATTTGTTTGTTTGCGTCCTTCGGCTTTTCCCGGTTAGGGGTCACCACAGCGGAACTCTGGTCCGCTAATGATTGGCAGTTGATTTTTACGTACCGGTTTGCCAGGCCTGACACACAACCTTCAACGAAGTTACGCCCATTCATGCATGTCTCCACGCAGAAGACGCTCTAGCTGAGAATCGAACCGGACAGCGTCTTACTGTGAGGCGACAAAGCTAAAATTCAGTAATACAATGCTCAATTCATTTTTAGAGGCTATTTGTACCTGTCATCAAATAACTATAAATAAATCCTGTTAATATAATCTCGCTTGTCCATGACAATAAGTCTGCCCCGTTTGTTTGGTTTTATGAATCTAACATCCAGTGTTCTAATAAAATTAAGCAAGTCATATTAATTTTTACTCAAACTGTAGGAAGAAAAGGAAGTGCAAACCCACACAAATGGAAAGTAGATTGGAAGTCTTCCTAGATTCGATCCCGTATGTGGGGTGTTCCTCAAGTGGGCCTGTTTGTCTCCTCCCTGAACAGTCAAATGGCAACATTCTGTTCCAGGATTCAGTGCAAGAAGACCGGGAAGACAGATGCCTTTTCTTTTCCTTAGATAAGAATATTCCTGTGTGCTTTTCCACATTTTCCACTAATATCCAGGGTACTTCTGAAGATTCAAAAGGAATCCTCCAAGGTCATTGTGGCCCAGGGAACCATGGTTCTCCCTTTTTTTGGAAATGGCAAGGAACGGTTACCACAAGCTTCCTTACTGACTGGATCTACTCGCACAAGAACAGGGGTTGGATGATAGGGTCTTAATTCTTTTTAAGAACCTGTTTACTGTGGACATTCAACAGGTGCTAATTAAGGCAAGAATGCCTGCTACCAGGAAATTCCATATTAGCAAATGGGAAAAGTTTTTTCATTTGGTGCCCACAACACAACCAGCACCCATTTAGGGCTAGGTGTCTGTGGTTCTACAATATTTATGTGAGTTAGTATTCTCTGGCTTTTCTTATTCCTCCAACAAGGTTCAGTTATTGGCCATTGCATCATGCCTAACCATGGAGCCTCCTCTTCCATTGCAGTCTCGTGCCAAAATGTTCTTGAAGGGGAGTTGTATAAGAGGCCTCCAAGAAAACTGGTGACCCCTCATTGAGATTTTAATTTTGTGTTAGAGAAGCTATTACTTGCTCCATTTGAACCAGTTAGTCTGACTGACTTGAGGTTCTTAATGTGAAAAAAAAAAACATTTTACTGATAGCTCCCACCTCTGCAAGAAGCATATCCGAGTTGCACATTTTTATGGCGAGTCAGCCCTATTTCATTTTCCATAGGGACAGGGTTTCTTTTAGAACTAATCCTCCTTTTATGACTAAAGTGGTATCTGAGTTTACTTTAAGCCAAACTGTCAGTCTACATCTTTTCTTTCCTGAACCAAAAAAAAATGAGAGAGAAAGGCTACTCCATACAATGGATGTCCACAGACAACTCTGGTACTGTCTTGACAGAACTAAGTGTTTCAGATCTTTAGATCAATTATTTATTTCTTGTGGAGATGAGAAGAGGGGGCAAGGTGTGTCAAAATGGTCTAATGCTTTATTATCTTTTGTTATAGTCACCATAACAAAACTATTCCAGGCAGGGTCAAGGCACACTGTACCAGTGCCTTGGCTTCATCTATGGCTTTTTGGAAAGGGTTGGATTCTAGAAGTATTCTAGAAGCCGCTACTTGGTTCTCTGCACATACTTTTACAAAGCACTATAAGCTTGATTCCTTATCTTGGAAGCTTTGCCAGAACTACTCTACAGGGACTCCTGGAATCTTCTCTTTGCACCTCCCAAATGTAGTTACTGCTGTAATCCACCCATACATCTTAGGCTACTGCAGTAGTGTGATCAATACATGGTGCGGCTGTGTAAGTAAAACTTACCATAACAGCAGCTGTTCGAATGATCACGTGCTGCAGTAGCTGTTCCCACCTCTATCTTCCTTGATTTTTTTTGGTATGTTTTTATGCCAGGGTGTGGACATCTATTTTTTCTTTTTCCTAACCTTGTCCTTTTAGGGTTTAGCCACCCTGTCCCTGCTGGCAGGAAAGCTCTGTAGGATTTCACATCCATACTTGTCTTTTAGTCAGCTTTGCGTGAGCTGCCTGGCTGTTTGTCCACGTGGAAGGTGCCCTGAAGCTTTAGAAGCTCTCCAGCAATTATACCCTTGACAGGATATAACCCATATAGCTAAGGCTACTATAGCAGTGATCATTTGAACAACTACTGTTGTGGTAATTTTACTTACACAACTGCACTTACTGAAATTGTAGGTAGGAGGAAGTCTACCATACCTAGAAAGGGAAGGGTTAAGAGTACTTGAAGTTGGGCAGGATGTCCACGACTTTCTCGCAGATGTGCTGCTAGGCAGGATTACTGTGACAGTGATCTACTTGAACTTGTGCTATTACATTAAGATGTTCATCATATTGGCTACTGTACTGTAGTCTTAGCTATATGAGTTATATCCTGCCAACGATATAACATCCACCTAGCTTCCAAAGCTTCAGGACACCTTCCACGTGCTCAAACCTTAGGCTCTAGCTGAGCTGCCTAGAAACACAGATTTAAGTGCTAAGCCATTCAGAGTTTTCATGCCAGCTGAGAGAGGGAGACGTAGGCCTGAGAGGACATAACTCGGAGTAAAAATACACACACAGACACACACACACAGACACACACATATATATATATATATATATATATATATATATATATATATATATATATATATATATATATATATATATATATATATATACACACACACACACACACACACACACACACACACACACACACACACACACACTGGCATAATCAAAATTGGGCCATGTTGCCAATGCCCTTCAAATTAATCTTTTCCTCAAAATGTTGCTTAAGGGTCATTGTTCATTTCTTAGTATGTCTTTAATATTTTCTTCGTTTTACATTTTTGAATGATTTTACGGCTCTCATAATAGGAGAACACGTTTAGTGCTGTGGAGAATTTGGCTCCCTCGAAGTGTTGAGTGCCAACAACCCCCCCTCCCCCCAAAAATATCAAAACTACAGAAAAAGAACAAATCTCTTAACATCGGTCTTCTCCTTTAAATTTATATTTTAGCAGGAGCAAGTCCGCTAGTCTCCTGCATACACCCAAACTTTTATATGCCAACTCCACGATTGCTATACTTTGGAGAAAAAGGAATATTTTGGAAATGATCGTCTCAGACTTATTATAAGTAAGGTTTTTTTTTTTTGGCAATTCAGTCTCCATTTTTCAGGATTCACTCTAGCAGACCTTGAAATGTTAATGATTGCCATCTTCTTGTCGATTTGATTGATTGACTGATTTTCCTTCGTTAACTGGTTCAGTCCATCTGATTAAAAACTACCCCTTTTAAGTAGAGGCACGGGGAGAAAATCTCCATAAAGTTCATAAATGATAGTACTGGTTAAATAAAGTATGTACAAAAGCAGTGAAACATTAACTGCCAAACACAGTAATAAGACAGTTACTGGAATATAATGTGTATTAATAAGGTATTCAAGAGTAAGCAATATGCAGAAAGTAAAGTACAAAATAAGTAATCTGTAAATGTATAAACTAAACATAAAGTACACAATAGAGAATTGGTCGGTGTACTGATGACAGCAGGGTCTATATTATATATTTGAAGTTTTAAAACCTCGAACCTCATATGTTCGACAACATATGAGCGAAATTTCAAACTTCGAAAATATAATAAAAAATAAAAAAAAAAAAAAACTTACCTCAATGCTCTGAGCAGGGGGGCAAGCCCCCTTGCACCCCCCTACTTAAATATACCAACTCTGAGATCGCACTTCAGTGCAGAAAAGGGAAATTTTCCTATTCTGCGCCATACGGAGCCGTTGCTTTTCACCTTCGAACTTTTTAAAGTTCGATCATATGGTGTCGACCATATGACATTCGAACTTTAAAACGTTCAAATAATTAATAGGGACTCTGAAAGCACACATATAGGTATGCATTCTTTTGAGACTGTCAGTAGTTCAGTGTGTGAGGAGCTGTTGATAGTAGGAATGTAGGAACTAGAAAAGTAGTGCTTTGAGCAGGGTAAATGAGTTGGAGGTTTACCAGTAAGGAATGGAATGAAAAATGGAAAGGTGGTTATAGGAGAGAGAGAGACCAGAAATATTATAGTTAAAACATGTGATTATGGAGGGAGGCAACAATTGTTTGATATAGCTACATTAATGCTGGACGGAAGGGGATGCACCTGCAAGTTTCTGATAAAAGAAGTTGTGATTTTAGCTGTTTTTTTTTTTTTTTTTTTTAGAGTTTTTTGTTGCTTGCATGTTTTAGGTTAGGAGGAATTTTGATCTGTAATTTGGAGACAGCTTGAGTTGAGTGAGTCACCTGATGACTTATGTGATTTTTGTTATAGCGGTCATATCTTTATCTTTGAAGCTGAGGTTATGATTGGGTGCATACCATTGTTTAGTAGAGATTATGTGGGATGTGTGTTTGATATAAAATTTTGTGGGAAGTTTTTAATTGATAGTGAGGTAATTGGAGAAATCAGACCATTTCATTTGTTTGGTAGCAGAGCAGTAATGTGATGAGCTGGGGGTTCTTGCTGCAAATTTTGAGATCTTATTGTAGCATGTAGTTATTTTGGTGAATGCTGTGGTCTTGTGAGTATGCTCACTTCTATTTTTTATGAGTTTTTGTTAAGGCTTTAATGAAGTTTAAGTAACATTTAAAGTTGTTAATAGTGATGCCTAGCAGAGTGATTTGGCAAACCAGGTCAATGTTTTGTTCCTTAATGTAATAGTAAATTATTGGGCGTGTGTAGAGTTTAGTGTAGAACAGAACAACATAAGTTTTGTCTTTGTGAGGTTTAGGAATAATTTGGAAATTTCAGGATTTGCTTTTATGGAGTTGAATTATTTATTTTTATTTTATTTATTTTACATTTGTTTACCAGGAGTGCCCGACTGAGCCCAACAGCCCCATTTTCAGAGGAGGCACAGGGAGAAAAGCTCCAAGTTACATAGTAAACAGTGAATACAATTGAACTGAGAAAAAGAAAAAACATAACAGTAAAACAAATACAGTAAAAGGTAATTAGTCACAGATATTACAGATTTTAAATGTTGAACATACACATGCTCTCAACCCCCCAACCCCACTTACCTATATCGACATTGCATATCATCGACATATCCACAGGAGCTTAATATCTGTCTGCATTGAGGGGTGAGGTGGTCAACTCACCAAATTAAACAATTACAATGAAGATATACTGTAATAGGATACAGATAGGTTTAATTGGAAAACAATAGTCAGAGAAATGAAGACCAGAGAGGGATATATAGTAGGATGAATGCTTCTTAAGGTTAGTTGCTGGCAACACAGATAAGAGTTGAGTTGTCTGTGTATTGAATTACTGTGGCTTTATTAATGGAGAAGGCATGATCATTGATGAAAATATGGAAGACTAGTGGGCCTAGGATAAACCTCTGGGGTACTTCACTAGTAACAGGAAGGAGCGATGTGCAGCTATCCTTCCATTTGACTCTGGCATTTATTCTCAAAATAGCTCTTGAACCATTGCAGTGTTTGTGGAGAGTCTGAGGGTTTTTTTTAGAGTTTTTCTAGGGGTATAGGGTGTACGATGGCATTGAAAGCCTTAGAGATACCCAGGAAGACTACGGAAACTCTCTGGCCACTATTCCTGTGCAGATGGACTGTACTAAGGAAAGACAGCAAAGCTGTAGTGGTACTGCAAGTTGCGTTGGAGCAAAATTCATGCTGGGAGGAAGATGGAAGATTTTTTTCTGTGAGTATACCAGTGAATCATCTACTATTTTTAGGCATTCAGGATGAAGGTTATCTTGGCTAAGTGTTGATCAGAATTGATAGATTCCTCCCTTGTTCCAGATTCAGCTGTGTAGCTCACATCTCTGCTGTGTAGAATTTTGCAGAATGTCCATTATTTTGCCTTGCTTTTGTTGTCATTAATATTTTTGATTTTCTGGTAAATCAGAGGATTACAGTCCGTTAATGCCAACTGTTGGAGATTCATGTTTCTTATTGTTCAGAAAATGCATATAGATGCAAAACCAGTAGATCCTTATCATCCAGTCATTCTAGTATGACTTGTGGGTCTTCGAGCCACTTGTGAATTCCTATGTGCTGTAGTCCCCCCTGCACCTCCTTAGTAATGGATTTTAACCCTAACCCTACCATTGCCCCTTCTCCCAATTCTAACTATATACCTTAACATAATTAAAACATTCCTGTAACTCTACCACTACAAAAGATGGACTCAGCACATACACAAACAACAGTACATCTATCCCCTAACTTAATCCTTACCCTAAAATACACAAACTCTCACACAAACACATAGCACTCATACTTCACTCATCCACTACCCTAACTCACATGCACACATACACGTGCTCTCAACCCCCCAACCCCACTTACCTATATCGACATTGCATATCATCGACATATCCACCATTTGGCCATCCGTACCATTGACATTATATCACATCCCTGCGTTTGTTGGACAAACACAGGTTTAGTAAAATGAAGGGGACCCATCACACACACACACACATATATATCTATATATATATATATATATATATATATATATATATATATATATATATATATATATATCTATATATATATATATATATTTATAAATAAAGCACAAATGCGGCTGAGGCGAAGATAAACGACCAAGAGATGAAAAACAATGCCTCTAGATAACAGTTTCACAAATCACTACAGCAACCAACGATTGACAACATCCACTTTAATCAATCAGTTAAGCGCTTTTGTTCATGACCAAACTTCTTCAGAGCTAAAATCAAATATTTCTAGCATCCTTTTATATCATCCCATCCAATTGCGTGATTAAAACATTAATTGAAGTGCCTTAAAGCAACATTGTTCAGAGGCCATTGATTAGGAATTATAAAGTATAAAAGACGTATATAGGCTTAAAAATACATATGAATGTGCAGTTTCACAATAATATCCATGACACAATACATTATAATACATACATACATAACAGTGAAACATAAAAAATAATAAAAAATGTCATAGATCTAGTCATACATACCAAATTCTGTAACTCTGCTGATCTTAATTTTAAAACTGGGACAATGGAAATAACCTTATTTAAACCATAAAATCTGTTGGCTTATAGGTACATTTGCCAATAAAGTTCACGGTACTCTAAAAGGCCCTCCCATTGTCCCCCTCTTGGATTTTTATGCATTTGTTCAAGTACAAATAAATAAAACTACTATTTGTTACATCTGTGGTGCTTCACTAAAGAATTGGTGTCAACTCCGAGCTTAATGTCATACATATGTTTATAAACCTGTTTTTTTCAAGTGCTCTTTCAGTTTTTCCAACATAAAAAGCACCACAGTGACATGAACCAATATAAACTACCCTCCAACATTACAGTTATAATAACGTTGTGATGTTAATTCTTTCCCTTGACTGGACAAATGAATAGTCTCATTATTACTAATATATTCACATTGCTTACAACTACCACATTTGAAAGCTCCCACCTTCCTTATACCTGGTTTTCCTTTGCTATTCCCAACATTATTAGATTCATAATAATTCTTAAAACAGGTTCCTTTTTTATGTTCGAACTTTAAGTTGTTTTTAAAAATATCAAGGGTATCTGGCATCTTACTAAAGAGATCCCAATATTTTTGAATAATTTATTTATTTATTTACATTTGTTTACTGGTGGTGTCCGAATGGGCCAGTAGCCTGTTTTCAGTAGAGACCCGGGGAAAAAAGTTCCAATAAAGCAGGACATACAATAATAATGACATACAAAGCGATAAAGAGTTTACGATAATTAGTTCTGACAGATACAATACATGAGTTACCTGAATTCATTACATCATAGGAGCAGAATTAGAAATGAGAGATACAAAAAATATTTGACGAGTAATCTGTGATCAGTCAGCTGGCATGCAACATGAAAAAAATAATTTCATACATATTGTGTGAACAGGGTATAACTGAAATATGAAAAAGATATTTAATTTTATAAGGAGAAGGCAATAATACCCTTGATTAAAAAAATCCTTATTATACTCCAAACACATAGCAGAACTGTAATCAGTCTGTTCTGTTTTGTCCATTTTTATTTTCAAATTATAATGATCACCAATCTCGGATCCTAGGATAGGTTTATATGTAGTACTCCACCCATTTTTCACTTCTGATATGATGTTAGTTAAAAAAATCATTGGGGTAACCTCTCTGGTCAAAGGAGTTCTTAGATATTCACATTCTGCAATAAAGTCCTAGTATGTAGTGCTCATAGAAGCAGCCTGTACCAATTGACCCTTAACTGTATTTCCCTTCTGAGAAAGTGGATGTTCACTAGTAAAGTGTAAAAATGAGTTGAAGTAAATAGGTTTTCTATAGATCCTAGATGAGAACCTCTTCAATTATTTTGTCTTTATATACTGCAACATCTAAATAATTGAATTCATCAGTGGTTATATTGGATGTAAATCTCAAAAATTCATTGGTAGTAGATAGGTATCCTATAAGGTTTACCAAGGATTCCCTATTTTCATTCAGATTATACATATATCATCCAAAAATCTAGTATAGAAGAGACAATGTTGGTAAAACTCAGACTTAAGAATAAATATTTTCTCCCATTCAAACAATACGATATTAGCAAATATAGGGTTGCATGAAGCGCCCATTACAACCCCCGATATTTGTTGAAAAATATCACCTTCAAAATAAATATAATAGTATTTTAATACTAATTCTATTAAATCTACTACATTGCAACACTCATCCCTAGTAAGAAAGTTTAAACTAGACACCACTTCTTCAAACCATTCCATGCCCAATCTTTGTGTGATTACAGTAAAAAGGTCAACCATATCTATGGTGGCAAAGAGGACATCTTCAGAAAAATCAGTCTTCCCCATTCTCATTAAGAAATCCCATGAGTCTACAAGGATGTGCGTATTAGAACTGTAAAAAGGTTTTAACTTGCGGTCAATATATACAGCCAAAGGAAGGGTTTTAGAGCCCTCAGCAGACGCTATCAACCTAAAAGGAGTGTTATTAACATCCTTGTGGACTTTAGGTAAGCAAATAAATGTCAGGATTCTTGGGTGTGTGTTAATCAAAACATTGTAAGTAGTATAATCAATACTATCCTCCATCAGTAAATCGTGTAAAAACATGTCAGTCTTACTGTTATGATATGTTGACTTCATTCCTGGATACAATGACATAAGTTTCATTTTGAAACAACAGATGTTAAGTTGTCTATCTCGCCTTCATTCTTGCTGGATGGGTTCGGAGCCGACCTCGGCTCCGACTCGGCCACTCTAAAAGCTCGAGAGTTGGTTCCACCGGCTCGAGGCTCCCCTTATATCCCACAATGCTAGGCAGTATTACCTCAGATCTCGTTTGCCGCTACAGCTATCAAGACGTGTTGCTTCACCGGCTTCAGGTTAGTGTAGGAACTAGTTTAAAAAGTTGATTAGAAACCCTTTTATTTAGTTGTCCATACAGTTTCCCCTTACCTTAAAGGTCTTTCATCCCTTTAATCTAGTTTTCTTTAATTCTTTTACCTTAAGAACTAATAGTTCTTCCCTTAGGCCTTCGGGCCCTCCCATTCCCTTGGAGTGTGTGTGTTTTCTGTAGGGACTTATAACAGTAAACAGCTAATTACTTAGTTTAAGTTTCTGTTTTTGGTTTATAGTGTAATCGGTGTGTTTGTGTTTGTGTGTGGTTACACTTGTTCCTTGATATGTCCAAGGATTCGAAGGTCTCAGGCTTCAAGAAGTGTGACTCGTGCTGTCAGAAAATGTCTCTGACAGACGGTCACACTTCTTGTGTGTACTGCCTGGGACCTTTACACCTGCAGGACTCTTGTGCTGTATGCCATGGCTTCAGCCCTAGAGTCCTGCAGGAAAGAAAGAACAAGCTCATCTTAAGGGGCTTGCTTAAGCCTGAGGGTCCCCCTACTGCTACTTCGGGTAAACCCTCTAAGGCTCCTAGGTCCTCGACTCCAGCTACTGGGTCGGCGCCTAAGGCTTGAAGCCTACTACTACATCGGCTCCGGCTGGAGCCGATGAGACTCGAACTGCTACTTCTGTGGTTCCTTCGGCTCCGGCTGGAGCCGAGGCATTGGAAATTTCTGAGTCAGCTCCGATCAGACCATCGGAACCGACATCTAGAAAGAGGTCCAGGTCACCGTCCCTTGGCTCCGTTCATTCGGCTCCAGCATCTCCCTTGCTGTCTGAACGGAGCCATAGATCTCACTCCTCTAGATCATCGAGGCTTTCGGATCATGACCTTCAGAGGGTAGTGAGTCGACTTCTTAAGTCCGAGGCACTGGCCCAAATGCTTCAGAGCCTGACTCATCAGTCGATGCTTAACCCTATCCCTCAAAATGTTCCTCCTCCGACTCCTTTGAGCTCGGAGCCGGGGCGTTTCGGAACCGAGACTGTGGTAGCGTCGGATCCGATACAATTGTCTTCCGTTCTGTCGTCGGGTCCGATTTCTTCCTTGGAAGAATCTCGGTGCCGGACTTCCCTCGTCGGCTCCGAGGGGGTGAGTGGCATCGGACCCTTGTCTGACCCCGCTCTCCCTCTCGGCGCTTCGGCACTGGTGAGTTCGGCTCCGACATCGGCCTCGGAGCCATCGCTGTCGGTGCCGAGGGAGGTTTTCAGCTTTTCGGAGCGGGGACCTTTGGCTCTGCCTGACAGGGGTGCCTTTGAGGTCATGTGGAGTGTGTTGGAACCCGGTCCAACTCCACAGTCGGCTCCGTCCGTCCCTCCCTCTTCGGTGCCTCAGGTTATGTCTGCTCACTCCCTCATCCCAGACCGCAGAGAGCCAGCTCCTCAAGAATCCCCTGTGGGGATCTCATCCTCTTCCGAGGCCTCTCCTGAATTGGCAGGGGAGCCCCCTAGGAAGAGAAAGTGCAAGAGGAAGCACATAGACTCACCTGAGTCTGTCACCTCTGACACGGATTTAGAGGATTCGAGGGTTCCCCGTTCCCCTTCTGAAGATGTCTCCTTTGCAGACATTCTAGAGATCCTGAAACAGAGGGGAAATTGGCCAGCCCTTAACCCTTCGGAGGATGAATCTGTGTATCTTGAGGCGTTGGCTCTCGCCCTTCCACCTCCTGGGTGTCCCCCTTGACCCCCTCATGCAGGTAGTAGCTAAAAGGCTTGGACGGCTCCTGACTCTGTGGACCCCACCCCAGGAGACCTTCAAAGTTTATCACAGCACCAGCAGATAAGCAATTTCTGACTAAGGGAGTTTCTGTGGATGCTATGGTGGTAGCTGCCGCCACTAAGAAGGAGCTAGCTGATCCTTCGGTGCCTGTCCATCCCCCTAACAAGGAATCTAGGTCTATGGACAGGTACGGGAAGCGGATGTTTTCGTCAGCGACCTTTGCTGTGCGTTCGCTGAACTACCTCTGTCATTTCACTCGTCTTCAAAGAGACTTGATCAAGGAAGCGAGTGAGATGTTAAAGGATCCTACAGCTGCGGATTTTCAGGATAAGATGAACGCTCAGCTGGCTACCCTGAATTCTATAGCTAACTCCTCCATGCGCCTCCTCTCATATGCGGCTGATGGAGCGAGCAGAGCCGCAGGGACAGGTGTGGCCTTACGCCGGCATGCCTTGATGCGGCTATGCAATTTTGCGGACCCCTTTAAAACGTCTTTCACTAATTCCCCGTTTGATGGATCATCCCTCTTTTGTCCTCAAGTGAAAGAAACCTTGACGAGGTGCGAGACGGATGGCAAAACTCTTTCTGCCGTCAGAGTCCGTTTTTCTACTCCTTCTAGGCCTTACCCCAAAGGCCAGAAAAGTGGGAAAATGTGGTTCCGCAAACAATCTCAAGGGACTTTGCCTGACGCACAGAGTCGGTTCCCCTCCAGAGGCAGAGGAGGGAACAACAATGGTAGACGTTGCCCTAGGGGCAGGGGGGGTCCGCAGAACCAGGGCAATCGAGAAACCTTTTCCGATAAGCCCTTCCAGCATCCCTGAGGTGTTGCCCGACTGTCCACCTTCGGAGGCAGTCAGGGGAAGATTGTCACTGTACCCAGAAGCCTGGCGATCCCTAACTCAAGACAAGTGGGTACAGTCCATCATTTCCGAAGGCTATTCCATTCCGTTCTTTCGTATTCCAAATCAATCAAAAAAATCCCTTCCAGATGTTCCACCCGCTCAAAGGGATCAAGCAGCGTTGGAAATTTCAAAGTTGCTTGCAAAAAGAGCCATTCAGCCAGTGCCAGCAGACCAGCAAGGATACGGAATCTACTCCAAGTTCTTTTTGGTTCCAAAGAAAACAGGGGACTGGAGACCCATTTTGGATCTCAGTATCTTGAACAAGTCGGTCAAGAAAACAAGATTTCGGATGGTCACGCTACAATCCATCCTACCCCTATTGGGAAAGGAAAACTGGATGTGCTCTATAGACCTCCAGGATGCGTACTATCTTATAAAAATGAACAGACGCTCCAGGAGATTCCTCCGCTTCAGGCTGGGAACCAGTCACTTTCAATTCAGAGCCCTGCCCTTTGGACTCACCACTGCCCCCCGGGTGTTTACCAAATGCATGGCAGTGGTAGCTTCTCACCTGAGACGTCAAGGATTCCAGGTGTTTCCATACTTAGACGACTGGCTCCTCACAGCTCCTACCAAGCATCTCCTTCTAATAGCCAGAGACTACACCTTTCGCATTTGTCAAAAGTTAGGTATCTCAATAAATTGCGAAAAGTCTGTTTTGTCGCCTTGTCGTGCTATTACCTTCATAGGCGCAAATCTAGACACAGTCAACATGTCTGCGAGGCTCACAGACCAAAGAATAGCAGACATACGCAAACTGGTCTCCCTTCTCTTCCACAGCAACAGAGTCAAAGTCAGATTAGTTCTGAAAGTACTAGGGATTATGGCGGCTGCTATCCCTCTACTTCTATTAGCCAGATTTCACATGAGAATCCTTCAATGGATGCTCTTCACACAATGGTCGTACCAACAACTTCCGATGTCCCACACCATTATGATTACGCAAGAATCATCTTCTTTGGTGGATTTCTTCCCCCCAGCTCTTCCTGGGAAGACCCTTTGTTCCTCCCCCTCCGGTTGCTACTCTTACAATGGACGCCTCCCTGATCGGGTGGGGGGGCATTATCAGGGCAGAACAGTCCAGGGCATATGGCAACCAGACGAACGCCACTTGCATATAAATGTTCTAGAGATGAGAGCAGTGCTTTTAGCGTTGCAAGCCCTTCAAGACTCTCTTCCCTTGGGAACGATAGCAATCCAGACTGTAGTGTGGTATATCAACAAACAAGGCGGAACCAGGTCCTATCCCCTGTGTCGAGAAGCACTCAGACTGTGGCAATGGACGATTTCTTCTCAGCGGTTTCTGATTGCAATGCACATCCTCGGGAAGTCCAATCTTATCGCAGACAAGTTGAGCAGAGCTATCCTCATGCCTCACGAGTGGTCTCTGAAAGATTCTATTTTGGAGAAAATTTTTCTCAAGTGGGGTCAGCCTTGCTGCGACCTTTTTGCTACTCCCCAAAACAGCAAGTGCAGAGATTATTTCACCCTATTCCCGTTACCAGGCCAGCCCAGCAGAGACGCTCTAGTCCAAGTTTGGCCCCGGGGACTTCTGTATGCATTTCCTCCCTTCCCACTTATCTCTCAAGTGATACAGAAAGCTATCGCTCAGAAGGCCTCATTGCTCCTTACTGGCCTCGACAGGTTTGGTTCCCCTTTCTACATCAATTTCTGTTGGAGCAACCTTGGCATCTGGACCTAGTTCCAGATCTTTTGATCCATCAGTCGGGTCAGTTACATCGCTCCCTCCCCTCTCTGAACCTCACTGCTTGGTTCCTCCAGTTCCAACCTTAGCCAGGCTTCCTCAAATATCTCACTCTGTTCGAGATATTTTGATAGCTTCCCATAAATCTTCCACTCGGAAGATTTATCTGAGTAAATGGAAGCGTTTTGCCTATTGGGCTCAAGGAAGGGACTTAGATTCTTTTACTGCTCCCATCCAAACAGTTCTGGATTTTCTAGCTGAACTTTTTCATGCAGGTTCATCTCCTTCTACTCTTAAAGTTCAATTGGCAGCTATATCTAACTTTCATGTGGGCATCTCAGATTCTGCCATCATGTCCCACAAGCTTTGCAAAGCGTTCTTGAAGGGAGTTTTTCTCCTTAAGCCTCCGATAAGAACTCCTCCTCCTTCTTGGGACCTTAATTTAGTTCTCACATCTTTGATTCTTCCCCCTTTTGAACCTGCAGCTTCCTGTTCAATGAAATTGCTATCCTGGAAGACTCTCTTTCTGGTAGCCATTACTTCAGCTAGAAGGGTCTCAGAACTTCATGCACTCAGCAGTCGACCACCCTATCTGTTGTTTCATAAGGATAGGGTATCCTTACGGACCAATCCATCCTTCTTACCTAAAGTAGCCTCTGTGGCAAACCTAAATCAAGACATAGAACTCCCTGTGTTTTTTCCTAACTTTTCTAACAGGTCTGAACAAAAATTGCATTGGCTAGATGTTCATCGTCAATTGAGATATTATTTGGACAGGACCAAACAGATCAGAAAAACTGACCAGTTGTTTGTTTCTTATGCAGAAGGTAGAGAGGGCCTTGCAGTTTCTAAGGTATCACTCTCCAGATGGCTAACATCCCTGATTTCCTTTGTGTATGGAATTAGACACCAAAAGTTGCCTAACAAACCTAAGGCTCATTCGACTAGGGCTTTGGCTACCTCTTTAGCTTTCCAAGACAGGCTGCCTATTGATACCATTTGTGCAGCAGCTACATGGGCTACTCCTCACACTTTCATTTCTCATTATAAGTTGGATCTAGCTTCTAGACATAGAGCTAATTTTGGTTCCACTGTTCTCAAGAGTCTGTTCCGATAGGCCACCCGGGACAAGGTGCTAGGGACGTGGTCCCATCCAGCAAGAATGAAGGCGAGATAGACAACTTAACATATAGAAGTTATGTTCTTACCATAACGTTCCATGTTAGTTGTCTTCTTCTCGCCTTCTTTCTTGCGTCCCACCCTCCTTCCCCCTAGCCTGGACAGACCTAGAGGAGTTTGATTGTGACCTCTCTTTCTTCCACCTCTATTGTATATATGTATATGCTATACTTTGCATATATCCCTTCATCAGGTTTCAGGTCACCTTCTTCCTTTCCTTTTATAGAGGTGGTGTTTCCTTTTTCCAGTAGTTCTGGATTTATTATTGGCTGGGCCTAGCTTACAAACGAGATCTGAGGTAATACCGCCTAGCATTGTGGGATATAAGGGGAGCCTCGAGCCGGTGGAACCAACTCTCGAGCTTTTAGAGTGGCCGAGTCGGAGCCGAGGTCGGCTCCGAACCCATCCAGCAAGAAAGAAGGCGAGAAGAAGACAACTAACATGGAACGTTATGGTAAGAACATAACTTCTATTTTAGACATTTTCCCAATATAATCAAGTTTGTCCATGATAACAGTACCCACCCCCTTATCTGGTTTCATTATATGCACCATTTCCTTAGTTGATAATTCTAGAAGTACTTCCTTTTCTATTCTTGTTAAATTGTAAAAAATGTTTTCTTTTAGAATTTTTGCATTTAGCTAAATTGCTAAGTTCAGATTCCATAAAATATTCAAAATTTTGAAGTATAGGATGTAAAGGGGTGTTCATGATACTCTTTCTCTTCAAGCCTTCATGTGATGATCCTCCACTAAACTTTAGTATAGTTTCCAAATTTACTTTTCTTAAAAAAAAATTGAAGTCTATCATAGTTTTACTGAAATTAAAATGTCTCTAAGGTACAAAAGTTAGACCCTTCTTAAAGATGGAAAAGTATGTCATGTTTAATTCCATACCACTATAATTGTATACTTTGTAATTATCATACTCAAAAACACATCCCTTGTTAGTAATGGTTGACCCATCTAAAAGGTTATGCACATTCTTGTCTGTCTTACTCCTGTCTTCTGTTGTACATGAGGGTATTGGTAATGTGACTGGGCCTGGTGTGAAGTAGTGGGCCTCTGTTGTTCCCTCTTTCTTATCCTGTCTGAACGTTGTAGTGGGGGATACTGTAAAGGGTCCTGCAAATCAATGTTATCACTGTTAAATTCATTATTATGATCAACATAATGTCTAGGAAACCCTATCATAATTAGGTGAGGTCCTTTCTAACTGTACCTCATCCAATCAGTGCTCTATCTGATGTGAAATTTTTCTAGGTTAAGGATATACTCTTTTGTGTGTGTAATCTAGTTTGTCCCTTTTAAGTTTCTCTATCTTCCTTGACTTTATTTGATTAAATTTATAGTCAACATCCTCAAATACCTGATCAAAACATGACCTATATTCAGTTACTGTAAAAAGTAAATCACTCTGAATACATTTATATACAACATCTATGTCCGTAGTCCATGTATTTTTCATTATGTGAAGTCATTGACCTTTTTAATTGCCCCAACGGTCAAACATAGCTAACAGTTCGGAGTGGTAATCACTAACTGGTTCCACTCCATTTGGATATTTAAATACTCTTAAACCTTTAGGGACAAAAGTAAAGTTTATGCATTCATTAAATTACGCGTTGTCTATACATAAAGTCCGATATTTTAAAGTCAGTCTTCTCAGTTGTTTTACATTTTGATCATAAGTTAAGCAAACAGTGTCATTAGACGTATGAACAGTACCAAATGAAATCTCAAGTTTATGCCAAGAGGTTAAATCACCTGTAAAAGCTGTCCTGGGCTGTATTTCATCAGATACATTCCCATTATTATAAAACGACCTAGTTGTACCATTTTTATTTCTGGATCCATTAAATCCTTTGTTGAGAGAGGTGCCTGAATGGTCTGTTATTCTGTACTGCAGCCATACGTACAACACTTCCTGGTTTCCAAGGACAGAAGAAACTTCCTGTTTACTTTGGTAATGAATCAAAAGAGGAGCTAAGGTGTCATTCAGTAATCTGACCAATCTAGTCAATTCGCCTATGAGGTCGTTGGGAGTTGAAGTGTAGAGTCTAGGAGCCTCCCCTGAGCAGGAAACTCGGGATTTCATAGCTGTAAAAAGAAAACAAGTAACCAACCACATAAATAAAGCACAAATGTGGCTGAGGCAAAGATAAAGGACCAAGAAATGAAAAGACACTGCCTCTAGGTAAAACACTTTCACAAATCACCACAGCACCTGATAACTGAAAAAAATCCACTTTAATCAACCAGTTAAGTGCTTTCGTTCATGAGCGAACTTCTTCAGAACTAAAATCAAATGTTTTTAACATCCTTTTATACCATCCCATCCTATTAAAATAATTGATTGAGTGATTAAAACATTAATTGAAATGCCTTAAAGCAACTTCATTCAGAAGCCATTGCTTAGGAAATATAAAGTATAAAAGATGTATACAGGTTTAAAAATACATATGAATGTGCAGTTTCACAATAATATGCATGACACAATACCTTATACATGCATACATAACAGTGAAACATAAAAAATAATAAAAAATGTCATAGATCCAGTCATACATACCAAATTCTATAACTTTGCTGATCTTAATTTTAAAACTGGGACAATGGAAATAACCTAATTTAAACCAGGAAATCTGTTGGCTTGTAGGTACAATTGCCAATAAAGTTCACAGTATTCTAAAAGGTCCTCCCATTGTCCCACTCTTGGATTTTTCTGCACTTGTTCAAGTATAAAAAAAGTAAAACTACTATTATTACATTCTCTGTGGTGCTTCACTAAAGAATTGGTGTCAACTCCACACTTAATGTCATACATGATCATGTAGCCCAGGCTGGTACGACCCTGACCCTGAGTAGCATCCTGCCCTCACCAAGAATGATACCTCAGTATAAAGAAAAAATGATCAATTTCAACAATTGGCTAAGCTTCTGGTGTCATTCAAAGGGGATCCAGTGTCTTTCAGCCTGGGACGACATGCTTGACAAGCTTCATTGCTTCACAAGAGACAGCTTGCGCCTGTCACCCCTAGGCTTTTGAATACTAGCCAAGGCTCTTGCTGCCCCCATAGTGCCTTTTTTAGGCAAGGCTCAAAAGTCAAACCCACCTCCGTAAATAACACAACTAACAAAAAGTTGAGGGTTATGCTACTTAACGCCAGGAGTTTAAATCTCAAAATGCACGTGCTGGAAGCACTCCTCAGTATGGAGAACGTCGACATCTGTGCAGTAACTGAAACCTAGTTCAAGGCTCCAGAGACCACCCCAGCACTTCTGGGCTACCACTCATACCACACATTGCGGCCACAGAACACAGACCGAAACACAAAAGTAGGGGGTGTATCCATATTCATCAAGGATACCTACACCTCCAGGTTAGTGGCGCAGCATGATACCTCTGAGATCATCCATGTGCAACTAACATCGGGCAAATCTGCAATGCAAATTGTGGCCTGTTACAGATCACACTCCATGACCCAGGACCACCACTCCACCTTTCTGGAAACACTGGAAAACATGAAGGTCCTACCGAACACAATGATATTGGGCAATTTCAATTACCCTACCATTCAATGGGAAAACTACTCGAGTACAAACTCCCAGGCCCAGAGCTTCCTGGAATTCATCAACTCAAACACTGTGGATCAGCTGGAAAACACCCCTACCAGATGTGAAAACATATTGGACCTGATCATCACCAACATGGGCGACAGGTGCAACCTGTCACTGGTTAGATCAGACCATAAACTAATCACTCTGGATTTCCACACCCCACCACCATCCCCAACTAAGGAAACCACAGTAAAAAACTTTTCTAAAACATACTTCACCTTACTTAAGACAGAGGTGGTAAGTTTTGCAGCCCCCACGCTAAAGGATAATGCTGCCCAAGATGCAGAAACCTTTACAAACGCACTCTATGAGCACCTACAAGGATGCATGGATCGTGCCATCCCTAGCAAAACCAAGACTCACTCCTCTAAGAGAAGGAAACGAGTTTGGTGGACCCCTGCAATAAACAGGCTATACAATAGAAGGAGGAAACTAGTTCAGAAAAAAAGCAAATCCCAAGAAGGAAAGACATCCCTGATCAGTATCAGTAAGAAACTAAGGTCCCTCATGAAATCATCCAAGGCTAACTTCGAAAGAAAAATAGCCAAGGATTCAAAAGATAACAGCAAAGCCTTCCTTAGCTATGTTAAGAATCTCAGTGGCAGTTCGCAGATATGTACTGAACATATGTAGTGCACAATACCACAAAATGTACTGACTGATATTGCCAACATCCTGGCAGATAGACTCAGTGCAAACTTCACCCCCCTCTCACCTCCAAAAGGACCCACAACAATACCGGAAAAGTGTAGTGTCCCAAACATCACAGACGCACAGGTGAAAACAGCCCTTTCAAAAGCCAAAAACACAGCATCAGTGGGACCAGATGGTGTCCCAGGCTGCATCTTGCACGAACTACAGAACGAACTTACCCCCCACCTAAACACGCTGTTCAACCTCAGCCTGTCCACAGGCTACATGCCCATAGAATGGCATATGGCAACAGTTATTCCTTTTCACAAAGGAGGGGCCACAACTGACCCTGGTAACTATCGCCCCATAAGCCTGACTAGCCTGGTCTGCAAGGCTGTGGAGCGCATCATCATGGAACTCATTAACAAAGACATTGGGAACCTCCAAATACTTGACCCGACCCAGTTCGGCTTTGTTAAGGGTAGATCATGCCTACTAAACCTGGTTGACTTCTTCGAGACAGTCATCAAGGCCATAGATGAGGGAAATATGGTTCACACAGCCTACCTTGACCTCACCAAGGCTTTCAACACCATTCCCCACTCAGGTATTACAGAAAAACTCACCAGCCTGAACATAAACCCCTACATCACGAGATGGGTTGCCAGTTGGCTTACAGACGGAACTCACACGGTAAGAATAGCGGGCTCCAGGTCCGACTCTAAGCCAGTCACAAGTGGTGTCCCGCTAGGCTTGCCCTGGTACCCCTACTGTTCGGCATATACTTCTCAGATGTACAGGCAAACACAGGAGGACTATGGCTAACAAAGTTCGCCGATGACTGCAAACTGGGAGCAGTAATTGACTCTCCGGCTGACACAGACATCCTCCAAAAGGGCCTTACTGAGACAGACACCTGGTGTCAGAGTCATGGCCTCAAGCTAAATGCCAAAAAATGCATAGTCATCCCATTTGGGAAAAACAAAACACCCACGAATTACCACATAGATGGCAGCCCCCTTAATACAGAAGAGGTAATAAGAGATCTGGGGACCCAGGTAGATAGTAATCTCCCCTTTGACAATCATATTGCCAAAGTAGTTAGGAAATCCTTCTATGTGGCCCATCTAATTACTAAAGGGTTCGCATCTAGAAATAAAGAGGTTGTAGTACCCCTCTACTTGTCACTCATTAGACCCATCGTAGAGTACAATGCCCCATTTGGGATGTACCTCACAAGACACTTCCAACAGCTGGAAAGACCACAAAAGTACCACACCAAGAGGATTACTGGCCTCAAACATATGTCCTATGCAGCCCAACTGAAAAAACTCCGGCTATACTCAGTGGCATATCGCTTACTCAGAGGTGATCTCTGCCTGACTTACAAAGCCATGTCCAACTCAGAATTGATGGACATGCTCCACCTAAAGAAATCCAAGTCACTGCGAGCCACGCGCTCTAGTGTGCTAAACCTCGCCACAACAATAAATCGAACATGCTGGAGGGATAGATTCCTGTCACAGAGACTCCCCATGCTTTGGAACAAAATTCCAAATTACATCAAGCAGAGCCCCTCACTAACATTCTTCAAGGGAAACCTTGACGAGTGGATGGGTAATAGAAAATACACCCTGGGATCACTTCATTGGCTCTGCTTGACAGAGGATCAGTTAATTAATCAATGGGGCGGTGAAAGCTGACACACTCTGGCTAGGCTTATAAATGCCCTTGGGCAGATAGCCTAGTACCTACCTATGAACATATGTTCTATTCTTCTGGTGTACCACCACAGGATGCCTCTCTTGAGGGTGGCGAAAGCCTGGAGGGAGCGTACAGTTTCTCTGATTCCTCTGCCATGACCACTTCGGAGGCAAGCATGGACTCAATACCGTGCACGTCTGTGGAGGTTTTGTAGACCTCTGTAGGGGGAACTGTGGCTGGTTATTACCAAAGAGCCTAGGGGTATTACTCAAATTTTAGTTAGGGCAGAGGTCCCAGCTACCATTATTGAGGGCTGTCAGGGGTTAGAGCCTCCAAAATTTTTAAAGATTTCCATTCCACTCAAAAAGAAGCAAAAAACTAAAACATACTTTGCATGCTCGCAAAGATACTGAGAGTGAATAGCAAACCTTCACTCAAGGCTTGTTTAATGCCCTTGTGACTTTATAAAGTGACTGAGGACTGCAAGTTTCTGTACAAGTATCCCTCTGCTGACCCTTCTGTGGTGTCAGTAGTGTCTGATAAGCCTTCCAAATTGTTGCCTTCCACTAAATTGCTGCCATCTGATAAGGATAGCAGAACTATGGGGAGACTGGTTAAAAAGGTGCATACTTCTGCTACCCTAGTCTTTAGAGCTGTTAAGTATCAGACATACATGACTGGGTATGTTTTGACTCCTCTCTGAAGCCTGTCAGGCTGTTTCTGATCTGCCTGATTCTAAGGGGAAGGCCGCTGCTGCTGCTTTGCTTTGAGCTTTGAATGTCCTTCCAAGTAGCTTGCCAGTCCATTCAATGCAGCTATGATGCAGCTGATGCTTCATTTAGGGCTGCTGCTTTTGGATATGTTTTGAGGAGGTATTCCTGGCACAATCTTCAGCCTTTACCTGATGATATCAAGACTAAACTGATCCTCCTCCTTTGGATAATAATAATTTGTTTGGTGCTGCTGCTGCGGCAGAGTTGTTTGTCACTGCAAGAAAAGGGCAAGGCAATACAGGACTTGAAGCATATTTTTGTTTCCCCCGTGCCCAATCTTTAGAGGAATTATCATAATTAGCCTGTCTTTGTCTGTAGATAGTCTTGCTCTCCCCCAAATGTGAAAAGCATGGTAGAATGGCTCCCCCTGCTAAGGCTACCCAAACTCCTACTCGGAAGCCTCCTTTTCCTGATGAACCAGGTGCTGTCTGACTATTCAGTTCTTCTTAGCCACATTCCTGTTTCTCTGCATCTTTCACTGTCCCTTCACCCAAGACTCCTGGGTTCTTTCCATTATTTGCCAGGGTTATTAAATGGTTTGGAAATGTCTTCCCCCTTTTTGGATATTCCTCAGCCTCCCCGGGACCAATATCCTTTTTTTCCAGACATTCTTCAGGGCCTGTTGGCTCAAGGAACAATACAAGAGGTTCCAATTCCTCAGAAGGGAAGGAGGTTTACTCCAGAAAGTTCTTGTTCCCCAGGAAATAAGGCACCTGGTAACCCATTCTGGATCTCTGTCAGCTAAATACTGTTTTGAAGGTCCCTTCCTTTCGGATACTTTCTCTTCAAACATTGTTTCCTCTGCTACTTTCTCAGGCATTTCTAGTATTCCACAATATCAAGGATGCTTATTTTCCTATTCATCCCCTTTCCAGGAAGCTTCTCTTTTGATTCCTAGCATTTTCAGTTTTCTGCTTTGCCCTTTGGCCTCTCTGCTACCTCAAGGGTCTTCACCAAATGCCTCACTTCTGTGATTGCTTTTTGCAGACTAAGGGGGATATAGCATTTTCTCTGCTGGGATGACCTGCTTATTCAAGCCTCCTCTCAAGAGCTCTTACTTCAGCATCTACACTTTACCGTTTCTTTCCTGCAAAGCCTGGGGTTTACTGTAAATTACCAGAAGTCATTCTTGACTCCTCCTCCTTACGATCATGTTTTTCTGGGTTGCATGATCTAGACTATTCCAATGCTGGCACCCCTGCCTCCTCCCAAGGCCTTAACTCTCATTGTTTTTTTTTTTCAGTCCTTTCTTCCTCTGTCTTTAGTCATAGCCAGAGAATTTCTGAGGGCACTGGGTTACATGGCTTCCACCATTCCTATGCTCCCTCTAGCCAATCTCTACATGAGTAAGCTTAAATGGTTTCTAAAGTCAGTTTGGCTCAACATTCTCATCCTTTGGATTTTCTAGTCCCTCTTCTTCCACGCCTCAAGCTGGAACTTCGGTGGTGGATTCATTTGTCCCTCAACCCATGGTTTCCTGGTTACTTTTCAACCTTGGACTCGCAGATGCCTGGGACATGGGATGGAGGCCTGTTTTGGTCTTCTGTATGTACAGGGCCTTTGGTCGCTTTTTCAAAAGAAAGATCACATCAGTTTCAAAGAGATGAGAGCTCTTCTGGATTTTCATTCTCTTTTCCTTCCAGGGAGTCCTCAAGATTCTCACAAACAGTACCACAGTGATGTATTATGTCAACAAGCAAGGGGCAACAAGGTCTTATCTCCTCTGCAGGTTAGCCTTTCAGGTTTTTGAGCTGGCTATCCAGTATCAGGTGACCCTTCAGGCAGTTAGATCAGAACGTAGTGGCAGATTCTCTGTGCAGGTCCATAACATAATTGCACGAGTGGTTGCTTCACGGGGATGTGTTTCTGGACATTGTCCTCCAGTGGGGTACTCCTGAAATAGATCTATTTGTCTCCCTCTGAACAGACAGCTTCCTCTATTTTGTCCCAGCATCCCATGCCCTCTGGCCTGGAAGGAGAATGCCCTCTCTTTTTCTTGGAAGGGGATGTTTCTTTATGCCTTCTCTCTCCGTCCTCTCATTCCAAAAGTCCTGTTCAAGATAAAACAAGGGTGTTCCCAAAATCTTACTGGTGACTCCCCTTTGGTCCAGACAGCATTTGTTCCCTCTTCTTCTGCATCTCGCCAAGGGCAACCATAACATGTTTCTTCACAGGGTGAACCTACTCACAAAAGACAAGGGATCTCTCATCCATCCTCATCTGTCCACTCTTCAACTGACAATATGAGTGATAGGGTTTTGATCCTCTACAGACACATTTTTTTTTCCTGAGGATGTGCTTCGGGTCCTGCAGGAGGCCAGGAAACTCACTACTAGAAAATCTTGCTTATGCAAATGGAAGAGGTTTTCTGTTTTGGTGTCTTTCTCGTAACATGGAACCACTTACTGTGGGTGTTCCTTTGGTTCTCTCTTATTTGTGTGAATTGCTCAATGCTGGGTTGGCATATTCTTCTGTTAAGGCCTACCTATCGGCTATCTCTGCCTGTCTGCCTTTGACTCCTCCTTTAGCCTCTAGATTTGAGGCCAAACACTTTCTTAAATGCATCTTTCACTTTAGGCCTCCCAGAAAGCTTGTCCCACCTTTCTAGGATCTTAATTTTGTTTTGGAAAAATTGACTGACTCTGAGTCTGCTGCTTCAGCTTACTTACAGCATTGTTCTTGGAGGACTGTTCTTCTTTTAGCCCTTATTTCTGCAAGACAGGTGTTTGAGCTGCAAGCCCTTATGGCTGTTCCTGTGTCTTTAGTTTTCCATAAAGACAGGGTGTCCCTTCATACTAATCCCTCTTTTATACCCAGGTTGGTTAATAAGTTGCGTCATAATCAGTCTATTCATTTGCCCACTTTTTTCCCTTCTCCACAGTCTGCTAGTTAGAAGGTTTTGCACTCCTCAGATTTGTGGAGACGGCTCTGATATTTGGACAAGACTAAAGCTTTTCAAAAATATGAACAGCATTTTGCTTCTTTTCATCCTATGTCCTTAGGTTTGGCTGTTTCCAAGCAAACCATTTCTTCTTGGATGTCTAAAGCCATTTCTTTTGCTATTCTTTTCATGGGAAGAGCCTTCCTTCCTTCTTCTTTTAAGGCATATTCCACTAGAGCTGTGGCTAAGTTTGGTGCTTTTTGCAAGGGTTTGGATACTAATTCTATTCCTGAGGCAGTAACCTACTAATTCTATTCCTGAGGCAGTAACCTGGACTTCTGTGTATACCTTTACTAAGCACTATAAGCTGGATGTGATTTCTAGGGCCAGTGCTAGCTTTGCCAGGGTCATTCTACATGGCTTCCTAGTGGTTTCTGCTGGCCCTTCCTCCTCCCAGTCTTCTTCCTGAGCTTTTGCATTGTTCCTGTTGTAAAGAATACTGCCATAGTGATATGGAAGGACATAGTACAGTTGTATAAAATCTTACCATAACAGTAGATGTACTTCTCTTCACTGTTTCAGCATTTGCTCCCTCCCTCCACCTCCTGGTCCTTTTTTCCTTCTGGATGTGCTTGTTACCTGTTTTTATCCTTGGACTGTCGTTCATACTGGGGCTTTTTCAGTTCTGAGGATAGTACATCCAGCCGTTACCTTTAAGCCATATGCTGTGTGCAGGGAGCATATGTGTGACGTACAGTGTACCCTTTACAACCAAAAGGCTTTGGTATATTGGCCTGACGTCAGTCTGCCCTTGTCTGGATATCCCTGTTGTAAAGAATACTGCAACAGTGATGAGGACGACATCTATTGTTTTGTTAAGATTTTACACAACTGTACAATATATATATTTGATATAAATATATATATATATATATATATATATATATATATATATATATATATATATAGATTCACTTCATAACATTGAAATATCAAAATACTGAAACTCAAAATACTGAAACCAAAATACTGAAAGCTCAAAATACTGAATACTCAAAATACTGAAACTCAAAATACTGAAAACACATATTATGCGTAAACTCAGCTTAAACAACATAAATCATAACAATTTCTACCAAATATATGCGCCCCCCACACCCCCTGCTAATTAAATATATCAACTCCAAGATTGCACATAGTGTAGTTAAGTGCAATCTTGGAGTAGATATATATAATTAGCAGGGGGTGTGGGGGTATTTGGCAGAAATTGTTATGATTTATGTTGTTTAAGGTGAGTTTACGCATAATATGTGTTTTCAGTATTTTGAGTTTCAGTATTTTGAGTATTCAGTATTTTGAGCTTTCAGTATTTTGGTCTTCAGTATTATGAAGTTTTGTCATTTTCAGTATTTTGAAGTTTCAGTGTTATGAAGTGAATCCATATATACACATATATATAAAATCACACACATATATATAGTGTGTGTGTGTTTATGGTTCCCCTGCGTTTTACCAAACATAATGTTTGTCCGACAAACACAGGTGTGTGATTTAATGTTGATGTTACGGATGGCCACATGGTGGATATGTAAATTGTATGGAATGTTGATACAGGTAAGTGGGATTGTGTGTGTGTGTGTGTGTGTGTGTGTGTGTGTGTGTGTGTGTGTGTGTGTGTGTGTGTGTGTGTGTGTGTGTGTTTAGGGTTGGGGTAGAGGATGAGTAGGATGAGTGAATGATGGGTGTTGGCGTATTTGTGTGCAAGTTTGTGTATTTTAAGGTGAGGGTTAGGTTGTAGAATATATGTACTGTTGTTTGTGTGTGTGTATGTCCATCTTGTGTAGTTAGTGTTATGGGAAGGTTTTAATGATGGTAAGATGTAGGGTTGGGGGAAGGGACATCATTAGGCTTAGCACCCATTACTAAAGAGGGCAGGGGGTGGAGCTATCGATAGACATGTTTCCATTCCTCTTAATTTTCCCCTTAGCAAGGGATGCTGAAGATTCAGAAGTCAGTGTCTGTGTCAGACTGAGAAAAGATCTCCCTTCTGCATATACCCTTTTGTGAGATTCTCAGATGTATGAGGTCTGCCAAGAACTAGGCTGCTACTTGTCTATGTTTTTCACTGAAACAGTTAAGCCTGTATCATGGGAATAAAAATTAGGATCTTTCTGTCATCCCTCTCATGAAATCCTGTTGTAAAGATGCCATTTTACAGCCCAGAAACATCAAATTTGGCTTGACTTGCTCCAGAGAAGGTGGTTAAATTCTGTAAACTTTCTGCAGAGTAGTTGTACTTCTTGACCAAGCATTCTCTGGCAGAATCCTGTTTTTTTCCTTATGTTCTACAGATGGTCCACAGACAACACTACCTTTCCTTTTTGTTGCCGTATAAGGAGTTCAAAGTATTATAATTAATAGGCATAATGTTTTTCTTCTGTGCCATTCTAGGACTTTGATCTGTTAACCATCTATCTTAGTTTTTTGCAAGACCTTCAAAAAAGGAAACTGGCATAGACAACTCTGGATGGTGTATGTGATGTATCCCATCTTTTTCAAAATGCCTACCCAGTTTCTCAAAGAGAAGATGCCACCTCTTCTAGGATGAACTGGACTCCTAAGCTTCAGGCATTTTCCCCCAAATCCACACATTATGTCTGCTAGGAGTAGTCTGCACAGGCACATAACTTTTGCAGCCTGTCTTCCCCTCATAATTGCCAGATTGTCTGAGTTTACTCCAGTTTCATGAGCCACCACCACAGACCAGTGGATTCCTGTTACGATCACAGATGGTTGCCAGGAATCGAGGATCCCAATACAATCCAGAGGACAAATACTTTCCAGTTTATTCGTGCACAAGTTAAAATTGAGTAGAATTATAACATAAGCTGTTTCGTCCGGTATTACCGGCCTTCTTCAGATGAAGATAACCATGTGATCAACTTTAAATATTAAAAAGAGTAATTTTATACATTCAGCTACATTGCTGCGACTATTAAATCCACTTAAAGTGACATTGCATATAAATATATTCATGCACGAAGTGCGAGCATCAACAACACCACCTCCTATTGAACCAAAATGAATGTAAGATATACATATATTAAAACAATGTGTGTAGGCAGTGTTAACCAGTTGTTAGTTAATTATACATGATTATAGCATTTACAACTGAAAAAAGTTTTATTACACCAATACGGATACTAAAAAGAGATCTATCATAAGCCTTCATTTTAAGAAGGCATGATATGAAAATAATATAATTTAAGCCCGGTGGCACAGTAGAATTTAAAAATATTGCCACCAGAGCGCAGCGCACGTTGTTATAATAAAATATTTCAAGGGCCTTCCATAGGAGTGGGTGTGGCTTGTTCCAATACTGCAGACTTAAACCCATGTTCCTTAGTAACTGAAATATGTTTATATAAAGCATTAGTTGATCTTGCCTTGTGAATAGCATAAGAATGTTCGTATATCCATTGCTTTACTTTGTGTTCAGTTTTTCCAATGTAAAATGTGGGGCTTGAGTGACATAAAGCAATGTAGACAACCCTGCTCATTTGACAGTTGGACCTACCATATATTTTAATGGACTTGGTCCCAACCTGTAATTTGTCACAACACAATATATAATTACATTGGGAGCAGCAACTACAACTGGCCATCTTACCATTAAATTGGTTAAATTTTGCGGACATGTTATCAAAAACATATTTGAAACTCTTGCCCCCTTTGTAAGTGAATTTTGGACAGGCACCGAGATGTTCATCGTGTTACCCTGCTGCAGTCATTCACACTTGGGTTATCCTGCCGTCAGGCGGTCCCGCAGTCGGCCCGAATTCCAAAGTCTTGGTCCGGCGTCGGTTGCTGTCGCTTCTTCCCTGACGTCAGTGCGCAGGGGGTATGTAAGAGGCATCCAATGCCATTTTCTTCAGTCTTTCTTGCCGCACAGTACCCGAAGCAGAAGCAGTTCGCAAGTGCCGGTCGGCCGACACCTGAGATTTTCGAATAGAGTTTCAGTCTGAAGTCTTCAAAGCTAAGTACCCCGTTGGGGAACCTTTCCTTGCCTCAGTCCGATGTCAGAAAAAGTTAACAATTGCATTTCTTGTGGGAAGCAAATACCTCATAAGGACTTTCATTCTTATTGTATACCTTGCCTAGGCCCAGACCACGACGTCACTGGTTGTCGGTTTTGTGCTAGGTTCAGTAAGCGAACTATAAAGTGGCGCTTTGATTTCGCACGACACTACTTCGGTAGGAAATTTAATTACACTATGCCGTCAGAGCAACTGACTACCGGCGTGCATAAAAAAATGCAAAGATAAAGATAGGCAGCCTAGATCCAAGCCAGACTCCGAGGCCTCGGCTGGGCCGGTCCTCCAGTTTTCAGTGAGGTGCCTACGCAGCCCCTGGCTACCGCAGAAATGGAATCCCAGACCGCTTCGGATTCTCTAGCAGAGAGTTCTAGGCCGACACAGCCATTTTCTTTAGGCCCTACCGACGACATTGCAGAAGGAGAAGCCGGTGCTGTAGAAACACCTTCAGTTTCAGAAGGTGTCTTCAGACCGCCTACTCTCACCATAAAATCTTATGCTAAGCTTAAGACTCCTCTAAAACCAAAAAAGACTGCAGTTCAGTCTCCAGTTCAAGGCCCCATGCCTAAGAAACAGATACTTTAAATGGCTGATTTCTTTAATCAGGGGTTCCCAACCCCCCCCCCCCCGACAAAAGGCCTAGACAACAGGAGGATTATGCCTCCTCTGATCAAGTGTCTATTTCCTCAGGCTCCTCTGAGGAACAGGATTACTCCTTTCCCCCTTATGAAGATTCTGATGCTGAAGATTCCATTCCCTCAGCTTCTCCCCCTGAAGACTATTCCTTTGGGGAAACCTTACATACCATGAGGGAACATTTCCACTGGGAAGGTCAGGACTACTCCGACTCAAAGAAAAGGCTCCGAGAGTTTCTTTTACTCCCCCAGCACAGACCACTTGCTATCCCCCCCAGTTTTAGACATCGTGGATGATGTTTATTTAGAATCTAGTCTAAATCCAGATTCTCTGCCTCCTGCTCCAGCCAAACCAGATAGATACTATAGAGTGCCTGACTCACACAAATTCCTTTACAAAAGCCCTGTTGCTGATCCAGAGACAATCTCCCAGGGTCCCAAAGGGGCTAAGGCTTCTATGGCCAAAATCCTGTACCCTCTGAAAGGGACTCCAGAGCACTAGATAGGTGGGGGAAGAAGGTTTACACCTCAGCTACTCTGGCTATGAGAGCACTAAATTGTCAATTTCATATGCTTAAATACCAGCAATTCCTAATGTCTCAAATAAAACAAAAGATGAGCATGCACCCTCAACAGTCTGAATTCAAGGAAATGCAGGATCTGTTGCATGCAGCTGAACAGGTGGGCAAACATACTTTACAATGTGGATTTGATTCCTTGGAAGCTTCCTGTAGAGCAGCTGTTACTGGGTCTCTTATACGTAGGCATGCTTGGTTAAAGGAGCAAACTCTTGCCTGATCATGTTAAAGCAAAGTTACTAGATGCACCCTTACAGCAGGATGTCTTATTTGGAGTTAAAGCAGAAGAGGTTTTAAAAAAATTGGAGGATAAAGCAAAATCTATGCAGACGGTCAAAGATTTCTTACAGGTACAGCCCCCACGCTTCAGCAGAAATTGGCTAACAAAAAATTGGTCCTTTCCAGCTTCTGACAGACCACAGAGGGGTAAATACAGGCACCCAAGGGGCAGAGGACAAGCACAAATCCCTTACAAACCTCGCCAATGGGGCACTGCAACACAGAAGGGAGGAGAAGACCGGTCCCAAACTACTAGAAGGCAGACACAATGACTTAAACCTCAAACTGCCAAGCAAAACTCTCTAGGCAGCTCCCTTGGGAGGAAAATTAGCACTTTTTGCAGACAACTGGCGCATCGTCACAAAGGACAAATGGGTCCTAGACATTATCTCACAAGGATACAGATTCCATTTCCTTACCTTGCCAAGGATAAAAGGCATACCAAACCTGCCACAAAATCAATGGGCAGAGGCACAAAAACAAATTACAGCTCTCATGGACATGAGAACCATTCAACTGGTACCTACACAGGAGCAAGGCCAAGGATTTTACTCACGGCTCTTTCTAGTCCCCAGAAAGGACAATGCTTGGAGACCCATTCTGGACCTTTCAATTCTAAACACCTTCTTGCAAGTACCCAAATTCAAGATGCTAACACTACAGCAGCTTCTTCCCATGTTGGGCAAGAAAGCTTGGCTAGTAACGTTGGACCTCAAGGAGGCATACCTGCATGTCCCTATCAGACAAAATTGCAGAAGATACCTCCACTTCATTGCAGGTTCAACCCATTACCAATTCTCTGCACTGCCCTTTGGCTTATCTACTGCGCCTAGGGTCTTCACAAAATGCTTGGCACCAGTAATTGCATACTGCAGACAAAGAGGAATTCAAATATGCCCATACCTGGACGACTGCCTCATCCAAGCAGAAAGCAAGGACACTCTCTTACATCTGGCTTTTGTAAAACACCTTCTAAGTTGCCTAGGGTACACAGTAAACGAAAATAAATCAAAATTAGTGCCCTCACAAAATATGGCATTCTTGGGTGCCAGCTTGAATACAATGGCCCAGATAGCTTACCTGAAGCCAGACAAACAACTACAACTAACTCAGTACTTCAAAACAATGGCAACAAAGACCCAACTCCCTGCAAGAAAAATTCTGCAGGCCTTGGGCTTCATGGCATCTTGCATACTACTAATACCATTTGCAAAACTGCATATGAGGAAATTACAATGGTACCTAAAAAGCGTATGGACTCAGCCACAGCTTGGAAACAATGATACCTCTCATTCCCTGCCTTCAACAGGAGTTTTTATGGTGGTTACAGGCATGTCACCTCAACAAGGGTCAGCCTTTCACCTTACCCCCAGCCATACAAACTATGACAACAGATGCATCGGACTATGCCTGGGGAGCACACATGGCAGGACGGTGCGTTCAAGGCATATGGACTGCAGATCAAAGGAATCTGCACATCAATCAAAAAGAAATGCTAGCTGTGCAGAATGCCCTGACAGCCTTCAAAGACCTCTTACATTCAGGACAGCTTATAATAAGGACAGACAACACCACAGTAATGGGTACATAAACAAACAAGGGGTTACACACTCCTACCCTCTATGCAGGCAAGCAATGACCTTGTGGAACACAGCACTGGCTTACCAAGTTCAATTACAAGCTCAATTCCTGCCAGGAAAAAAGAACACATTGGCAGATGACCTAAGCAGAAACATCATGGATCCCCATGAAGGAAAACTGGATCCACAAGTATTTGCAATGATAACTCAAAAATGGTGACACCCAGACATAGACCTGTTTGCCAGCCCCCAAAACTATCAGCTAACAAAATTTTGCACGAGGACATTTCACCATCAAGCTTGGAAAGTGGATGCACTCTCAGTTGGAAAATGCTGTCAGTATATGCCTTCCCTCTATTGCCCCTTCTCACAAAGGTGCTGCTGAAAGTCAGGATGGAGAGACCCCGAATGATACTCATTGCCCCAGACTGGCCACGCCAGCACTGGTACCCACTATTAAGGAATATGGCCCAGGGCCCACCATGGATTTTACCACAAATTTCTCATCTGCTCACACAGCAAGACAGTCAGATTCCACACAGCCAGCTCAAAACCTTAAATTTGGCTGCATGGCAAATCTCCTAAGCAACCAGCCAGCTCCTCTTCCACAAGCTGTTATGGATGTTATTCTGGAGGCCAGGAGGCCCAGCACCAGGAAAGCCTACTCACACAAATGGAAAAGGTTTTGCACCTGGAACCAAGCTAAAGGCCAAAATACCCTTCTGCCGGACATACCTCAGATTCTACAGTATTTAACTGAAATGTTACACAAAGGGCTTTCTTTTTCATCTATTAAAATCCACTCCTCCTCTATTTCAGCTCACTACAACACGGATCCTCCCTTATTTTCACATCCACGTCTAAGGCAGTTTCTCAGAGGGGCCAAAAACATTAGGCCTCCCAGGAGAGCACCAACACCAACTTGGGACCTCAATTTTGTTCTAGAAAAACTTACGCTACCTCCTTTTGAGCCAGCATTTTCAGCTGACTTAAAGTTTGTATCATGGAAGACTGCCCTGCTGCTAGCTATTACTTCAGCCAGAAGAGTCTGAGCTTCAGGCTCTAATGGCGGTAGAGCCTTTCCTCATTTTTCATCAAGACAGAGTTTCTCTATGAACTAACCCCTCCTTTATGCTTAAGGTGGTATCCAGTGTGGCTCTAAATCAAACAACCCATATAACCACCTTCTTTCCAAATCCGCAGAACAAAGGAGAAAGACTCCTGCATTCCTTGGACATTCACAGGCAGCTACGTTACTACTTGGATAAAACTACAGCATCACAAGGAAAGGATATCTCAAAACAGACCATTTCCAAATGGATAGGACATTGCATACATTTTTGTTACACCCACCATGGAAAACCAGTTCCTGCTAGCATTAGGCCCCACTCCACCAGGACAGCAGCTACTTCTACAGCCTTCCTCAGGGGGGTGCCTACCAAGGATATTCTGGAAGCTGCAACTTGGAGTTCAGTACACACCTTCACCAAACACTATCACTTACCACTTTACTCTAAGACTAGAGCTGGCTTCGCCACTGCAGTTTTGCAGGGCCTTCTAGCCTCCTCTAACCCTGTTTGACTCCACCTCCCATCCTTAACTTTGGGATTCTACCCAAGTGTGATGACTGCAGCAGGGTAAAACGATGAACATAGTACAGTTTTGTACCTACCATTAATGTAGATGTTCGAGTGTATACCCTGCTGCAGTCCAGGTTACCCTCCCTCCATCCCCTCTGACCTAACTAAAACCTTTCATTACCTCAAAATCTGATACAACCTTTGTGGTGTATTTGCTTATAGCTGAAGGGATGATGTCCTTCAAGAATGCAACTGCAGTCCTGACATATGGGTTGTCCTGCCTCAGGCAGCCCCTCGGTCGACCGGATTCCAAAGTCTGGGTCCGGCATCGGCTGATGTCGCCTCCTCCCCGACGTCAGAACGGCTGGAGTATAAAGGCATCCGCCGACGCCATCTTCTTCAGTCTTTCTTGCCGCGCAGTGCCTGAAGCAGAAGCAGTTCGCAAGTGCCGGTCGGTCAGCTCCTGTGTTTTCAAATACTGACGTCATCTAAAAGCTAAGTACCCCGTTGGGGAACATTTTTTCTTGCCTCAGCCGATGTCAGAAAAAAGTGAAAAGGTTAATAATTGTTTGTCTTGTGGTAAACAAATACCTCATAAGGACTTCCATTCTTACTGCCTCCCTTGCCTGGGCCCAGACCACGACGTCTTGGCCTGTGCTGCCTGTGCTTGCTTTAATAAGCGCACACTCAGGCGCCGGGCAGAATTTGCCAAAGACTTTTTTGGCGAATCTTTCGCTTATAACATGCCGTCGGAACAACCGACAGCGCAATCTACCAAAAAACACAAGGACCAGGACCGACATCCTCGGCCCGTGTCGTCCACCGATACCACACCTAAGCCCTCTGTGAGTGCATCGGTCCCTTCGGAAGCAGTAATTCTACCGCCCCAGGCCGACGACACCGCTTTAACGCATTCTTCGGTCCCGGAGATTCCAATGGTGCCGGTTGTTGATTTTCCTCCAGAAACCGAAGCTCTGGATTTACCCGACACCATTCCTGTGGACAAGGTTACCCCTGCACGTGGGGCAGCTAGGCCTCCGGTATCCATGTCCATTAAGGCCTTTGCACGTGCCAAGGCTGCCAGTCAGGCCAAGGCCCATCCTAAATCTACTTCTCAGGGCCCCTCTTCTGATAGACTGATCATGACTCTTGCTGCAGATCTAATCTCTCTTATCAGGGGTTCTCAGCCGCACCCAGACAGAGGTTCTAAGCCGCCTGCAGATAAAAGGCCTAGAACTGAGCAGGCAAACACCCTCTCTTCAGATGAAGCCTCTAGGGATTCAGAGCACTCAGATGCCCAGGAAGAATCCTTCCAGGCCTATGAGGATTCGGATGCTGAGGATTCAATTCCCTCTGCCTCCCCTCCAGAGGACATTTCTTTTGGCGAAGTTCTCCACTCCATGAGAGAACATTTTCAGTGGCAGGGTCAGGAATTTTCTGACTCCAGGAAAAGGCTACGTACCTTCCTTAAGCTACCCCAACACAGACCTTTAGCTATCCCTCCAGTGTTGGATGTCCTTGATGATGTATTTTCAGATTCCAGTGCTTCGCCTGATTCTCACTCCCTCCTGCTCCTATCAAGCCTGACAGATATTACAGGGTCCCTGAAACCCATAAGCATCTCTTTAAGGCCCACTCTGTGGATCTAGAAACTATTTCACAGGGCCCCAAAGGAGTGGCTACTTCCTCGGCCAAAAACCCTCTGCCCACTGACAGGGAAGCTAGGTCCCTAGAGAGATGGGGCAAAAGGTTTATATCTCTTCCACCCTTGCCATGAGGTCTCTCAACTGCCTTTTTCATATGTTTCAGTACCAGGATTACTTAATGGATGATTTGCAGAAAAAGTTGGCCTCTCCTGAGCCTATAGATAGAAAGGCATTGCAGGATTTGGTTCATAACACTCAGCAGGTTAGCAATCATTTTCTTCAGTGTGGTTATGATGCATTGGAGGCTTCATGTAGGGCAGCCATGACAGGGGCCGTTATACGTAGACATGCTTGGTTGAAAGAGCAGCCACTGCCAGACCATGTTATAGTCAAGCTCCTGGATGCACCTCTGGAAAAACAGAAGCTTTTCGGTACTAATGCACAGGATGTATTGAAGTCTATTGAGGAAAAGGCAAAATCAGTACAGACTGTCAAGGATTTCCTCCAGGTTCAGCTCCCCAGATTCAGCAGGAATTGGCCTTCAAAAAATTGGGCCTTTCCAGATTCAGACAAGTTTCAAAGGGGAAAAAACAGGCGTGCTCGAGGTAGAGGGCAATACCGAGGCTCCTCCAGGGGCCGCCAATGGCAACCACCAAATCAGAGAAGTGGCGCAGGGAGTTCACCCGCACCACAGGGACAATCACAATGACTTGACTTTCACTCCGCCTACCAAGGCTCAAAGAGAAGCACCTTTAGGTGGAAAATTATCCTTATTCTCAAAGAACTGGCACATTTTAACCAAGGACAAATGGATTCTGGACATAATAGACAGAGGTTACAGGTTCCACTTCCACACCTTACCAACAAGACAAGGCATGTCAAACCTGCCACAAAATCAAAGGGCAGAGGCTCTCTTACAAATTTCAAAGCTGTTACAAATAAAAGCTATAGAAAAGGTTCCTCCTCAGGAACAAGGCCAGGGATTCTATTCAAGACTGTTCCTTGTTCCAAGAAAAGAAAAGCAATGGAGGCCTATACTGGATTTGTCCTTTCTAAACACCTTTCTCATTGTGCCAAAATTCAAAATGCTGACGTTACAGCAACTCCTTCCCATGCTGGGCAAGGGGTCTTGGATGGTTACTCTGGACCTCAAGGAGGCATACCTGCATGTCCCAATCAGACACAGTTGCAGAAGATACCTCAGATTTCTTGCAGGAACAGAGTATTATCAATTCTCAGCATTGCAGTTTGGCTTATCTACTGCGCCCAGAGTATTCACGAAATGCCTGGCATCAGTAGTTGCACATTGCAGACTCCAGGGGATTCAAATACACCCTTACTTGGACGACTGCCTTATACAAGCAGACAGCAAACAAACCTTGATAAAAAACTTGGACTATGTCATTCAGTTGCTACATGCTTTGGGATACACAGTCAACATTCAAAAATCAAGACTATTGCCATCCCAAAAGATTATTTTTCTAGGAGCAAAACTGGACACACAATCACAAATGGCTTTCCTCACAGAGGAGAAACAACAGCATTTACCAGATTACTTCAAAAGCCTAGCAAAACTTACCCAGCTGACCGCAAGGAAGATCCTGCAGGCCCTGGGTTTCATGGCATCTTGCATTCTTCTGATTCCTCTGGCAAGACTACACATGAGAAAGCTACAATGGTACCTAAAAAGCTTATGGTCTCAACACAGCCACAACCTAGAGGACGTAATACCACTCATTCCATGCCTACAAAGGGAATTTTTGTGGTGGGCTCAAACAAGCCATTTAAACTAAGGCATGCCTTTCAACAAAGTTCAAGCAAGTCAAACCATTACAACTGGCGCCTCAGATCATGGATGGGGGGCACACATGGAGGGCAGATGCATTCAAGGTCAATGGACTCCCACAGAAATGCCTCTGCACATAAATCAAAAAGAGATGTTGGCAGTGATACATGCAATAGAAGCCTTTGGAAAATCTCTTCAACAAGGCCATCTGCTAATAAGGACAGACAACACCACTGTCATGTGGTATATAAACAAACAAGGAGGTGCTCACTCGTATCCCCTCTGCAGACTAACAATGGCTCTTTGGGAAAAGTCCCTGAAACTGAACATCCATTTGCAATCCCAGTTTGTTCCGGGAAAGGACAGTGTTCTGGCGGACAGGTTGAGCAGAAATTTCATGGATCCACACGAATGGATGCTACATCCACACATTTTCTCACAAATAACAACTGCATGGGGAAGACCGGACATAGATCTCTTTGCTTCTCATCTCAATCACCACCTGGACAGGTTCTGCTCAAGGACACACCATCCTCTAGCCTGGAGAACGGATGCTCTCTCCTTCAGCTGGAATACCCTGAAAATCTATGCATTCCCGCCTCTACCATTACTCACCAAGGTGTTACTGAAGATCAAAGCAGAGCAACCAAAAGGAATATTGATAGCTCCAGACTGGCCGAGGCAGCATTGGTATCCCTTGCTACTGAGCATAACTCACACCAAACCGTGGCCCTTGCTCCAATGGCCTCTGCTACTGACTCAACACAATTACAGGACTGTTCATCAAAACCCGCAAACATTACACCTGACAGCCTGGAGGGTTCCATGACTTTGACCCATGTCCCCCTCTCCGAAAAGGTTCAGGAAATATTGCTGGAAGCACGCAGACCTTCCACCAGAAAAACCTATTCAGCCAAGTGGAAGAGATTCATCATCTGGAATGCCAAAAAGGGCCAGGATGCATCAGTGATGAGCATACCTCAGATATTAGAATACTTGGCAGAAATGTTTCATAGTGGCCTCTCATATTCTTCCATTAAAATTCACGCTTCAGCAATCTTAGCAAATTACAACTGTGACCCACCTGTGTTTTTGCATCCCTTGCTAAAACAGTTTCTAAGAGGGATAAAGAATATCAAACCTCCCAGAAAACCACCAGTTCCTGCATGGGACCTCAACTACGTCTTGGAAAAATTAACTCTTCCTCCTTTTGAACCAGCAGCATCTTCAGAAATGCAATTTCTCTCCTGGAAAACTGTCTTCCTGTTGGCAGTTACCTCAGCAAGAAGAGTCTCGGAGATACAGGCCCTCATGGCAGTTCCTCCCTTTCTCATTTTTCATCAGGACAGAGTTTCTCTAAGGACCAATCCTTCATTCATGCCAAAAGTGATATCCAGGGTGTCTCTAAATCAAGCAATTCACCTGCCTACTTTCTTTCCCAAGCCTCAAAATAAAGGGGAAAAGCTGCTGCATACTTTAGACATACACAGACAACTACGCTACTACTTGGACAGAACAAAGACCACCAGGAAGTCTGACCAACTATTTGTAGCCTATGCTGCCGGAGTGCAAGGAAAGGCAGTCTCCAAACAAACAATTTCAAAATGGATTGGACACTGCATCAGATTCTGTTATTCCTTCCATGGAAAGGGTGTGCCAGCCAATATCAGGCCACACTCAACCAGAGCTATAGCCACATCCACAGCCTTCCTAAGAGGAGTGGCTACAAAGGACATTCTAGAGGCTGCTACATGGAGCTCCGTGCATACATTCACCAAACACTACAACCTGCCTTTATACTCCAGATCCCGAGCAGGCTTTGCTTCTGCAGTCCTGCAGGGTCTTCTGTCTACACCATCCCTTGCTTAGATCCTACCACCCCTAGCTTGGCTATGGTATTCAACCCATATGTCAGGACTGCAGTTGCATTCTTGAAGGACATAGTACAGTTTTGTACCTACCATAAATGTAGATGTCCGATAGATATGCAACTGCAGTCAGGTTTTCCCTCCCTCCTACCCCTCTGTTTTTTCCTTGGGTCCATTCCCCCTCTCCTTCTTTGCTGGGGATATCTGTTATGGTGTATCTGTTTATTACTGTTGTGCATGTTTGGAATTTTTTGGCATATCCATTCACAACATTTAGCCTTCCTTGGAGGGCACCTGGCATCTGGGGCAAGAAACACTGAAGAAGATGGTGTCGGTGGATGCCTTTATATTCCAGCCATTCTGACGTTGGGGAGGAGGCGACATCAGCCGACGCCGGACCCAGACTTTGGAATCCGGCCGACCGAGGGGCTGCCTGAGGCAGGACAACCCATATGTCAGGACTGCAGTTGCATATCTATCGGACGTCTACATTTATGGTAGGTACAAAACTGTACTTTTTGCTTGTGCTACTCTTTTAGTTTTGGTACTATCTACTGACCACCTTTTGGGGGGGCACCTGACATCTGGGGCAAGAAAAACTGAAGAAAATGGCGTTGGATGCCTCTTATATAACCCTGGCGCACTGACATCAGGGAAGAAGCGACAGCAACTTACGCCGGACCAAGCCTTTGGAATTCGGGCTGACTGCGGGACCACCTGGCTGCAGGATAACCCAAGTATGATGACTGCAGCAGGGTATACACTCGAACATCTACATTTATGGTAGGTACAAAACTGTAATTTTCTCACCAATATCTTTATCTGTGGCAGTCAAATGCCAATTCTTATAGATCAACGGTCCTCAACCACCAGACCGTGGATTTTTTGGTACTGTGCCACCAGGCACGGAGTGAAACAAAAAAGTGAATGTGTGTATGTATGTATGTGTATGAGTGTGTTTATGTGTCTATGTGTGTGTGAGTGCATGAAAGCAGAATGTGTGTGTGTGTATGTGTGCGCGTGTGTGTGTGAAAGAAGAAGAGACTGTGTGTGTATGAGAGACAGTGAGCAGTGAGATTGATCGAGCCATTATTTTACACTTGCTAAGCAGCACTTCTGCTGTTTAGCGACTGTAAAATAAGTCAAGGAAACCGAAAAATGTGTGTGTGTGGATGTTTGTCTGCATGTGTGAGTGAATGCATGCATGAAAGTAAAATAGTCCGTGTGTGTATGTGTGTGCTTCTGTCTGCATGTGTGAGTGAGGGCATTCATAAAAGCAGAATAGTGTGTGTGTGTGTCTTGTGTGTGTGTCTTGTGTGTGTGTCTTGTGTGTGTGTCTTGTGTGTGTGTCTTGTGTGTGTGTGTGTGTGTGTGTGTGTGTGTGTGTGTGTGTGTGTGTGTGTGTGTAGAGTGATACCTGGCAGCAGCAATGAGGTTTGCATACCTCTCAACCACAGTCAACCTTTTGCACAATAAATCTGGACAGAGCCACAAATAATAGGGACAGATTTTAAATATTACTTTTATAAACATATAACGTCAATAAGGTTGCCTTTAGGTTTATGTACCTCTTGACCATAGTAGATCAGTGTTATGCTGTTAAGCAGAATGTAAACTTTTTTTTTGGTAATTATTGCCAATTGTCTTTTTATTGTACTTTGAAGCCTTTCTCCCTGAGTCTCGTCTGAAACTGGGCTTCTAGTCCAGTTAGGCCTCCCCGGTAAACCAATATCAAATAAATAAATTAATAAATATTACGCACTTTATTATACGTGTGCAATGGCCAGTCTGTGGAAAATTGTATTACATCAAACTGATCCTTGGTGCAGAAGAGTTTGGAGACTGCTTTTATAGATAATGTCATAAATGGAAGCACTTTTAGTGCTATATGTACTGATTACGGAATGAGATGTGTCTAAATCATTAGAGCTTAATAAGGGCATGATTGTCAGCATTTCGTTCTCAAAAATATTACCAACAGAATCAAGAAAGAGGCTAGCCGAAGATGAAAAAAGCAGTAAAGAAACATACTGACCATATTCTCTCTTACAAACAACTTCATTGGTTAAAGTATCAACCAAAGACTCAAGGTAAGTGTTTAAAAACATTTCTTTCAAAAGCCGACATTCCTCAAGAAAATCATCAAATTTGGTGACCAACTGGCCCTTGACCACTCCACGTTTAACATGGAATGGGCGATTGCTGGAAAAATGTAAAAATTTGTTTGAATAGGTGTCCTTCCTAAAAATTTTTGCAAATCAACATTTACGTTCTAAATCCTTGGACAGCAGCACATCCAAGTATGCAATGGCAAAACTGTCCGCTGTAAAGGTGAACTTCAAAAAAGGAGTGGTCGCATTGATGAAGTCTGTGGTTCAATAGCTTCCTGTGGACCTCCTCCTGGCGGATCCTCTGTTCCTGGAAACCTTAGTTTTTTATAGTTTATACAATATGTTTGAGTTTTCTTATGATCACAGATGGCCATGTTTTGGAGCTATTAGTACTTTTCATTGAAAAGGCTCCACTCAATGGACAGAGCGACTCCACAGAACTTTTGAAACATGCCTAACTTGTACTTTGCAAAGATACCATCAAACATCTCTCTTCTTCATTTAAGGCAAATATGTCTTTCCTTTTCCTTGTTCTGAGGGAGCTGAAAGGCGTTCATCACATCTTGAATCTCTGCAACTTTATTAAGTACTGTGGTTGTAGCATTCCTGCAGCAGAGGTACTAGATATGGTTGACTTTTACCACCTGACTGTCTAGGGCCAATACACAGTGTTCTGTTCATTGTGGTTGAGTTTTATTTTCTGTAGAAGGCACTGCCACTGTGCTCCCAGATTCCTAAGGTGCTAGGCTTTATGGAGGAAAGCTTGCAGGAAGAAGATATTCTTGTGCTCCTTTACTTGGATTACTGGTTTGTAGTGGCCATAACAAGGAGCTGCCTTGCAATAGCTATGACGTTCCCCCCCTCCTGCAGCTGCAGGCTTTGGGATTTTTATAAATTATGACAAGTCCTCTTTGGGACTCTTGGTTTATTAGGACAAAGATGGACCTTCTTTAGCATCAGACATTCATGCCTGCAGAGATGGCCCAAAATAGTCATAGCCTTGACAGTCTGGGTGAGGTCACAGATGAAGCTATAGGTGCTGAGGCCCTCCTGTGCTTCTTGGAGTTCATGACCGCTATTAATTTTCACAGCTATTCATTTTTACAGCTCTTTTCTCATGTCTAAATGATGCAGTTTCAGTACATAGTGAGATGTTAATGCCTTCAAAACTATCATGGCCTCTGGAACAGTCACGTATTACAAGACCTTTGTCAGTGAGTTCTAGATATCTACAGATCTCATTGTGGGTGTCATCTTGTAGCAAAATCCATGACAGGTTCTTAAACATTTGTTTCAGTTCTAGTTTGGGAAACTTATCTAGGAATGTTCCTTGCTTAGGAGAGACATTGTTTTATGTCATTTGCAGCAGAGGGCATTGTTCCTTTCCTTGAAAGCTCTGGTGTGGCACTTGAGACAAGAACCCCTTCTGCTTCAGTCAGATACCTAGAATTTGATATGGTGAATTAACAAACAAGGTGGAATGTGTTCATGCTCCTGTGGAGAAAAGCAGTGTGTATCTTGGATGGAGTCACAGGCTAGAGCATTCTGTCTGGTCATTGTCTTCTAGATGTGAGCCATCTTAAAGGTTGATTTGCCGCCTTGGTCAACACAGTCCTCCCTCATGTCTGCTCAGTTCATCCTGATAAAAGGTAGTTAATAGAAGTGTTTCTCTTCTGTAGAAGGGAATATTCTTATTTGCCTTTCCACTGTTCTCTCTGCACACTTCACAGCAAAGTCAAAAGCACAAACCTTACAACAGCATCCAATGATGACAAAAAGGTTGTGGTTTTGGGCCGTCACTTCCCTGGTAACTTGGTTTTGGACTCTCTATTCCCTGGTAACTTAAAAAGACAATCCCTGTGTAAAACAGGAAGTTCTGCTAATTTGGATGACAACCCCATGTCATGGCATGATTGTTTCGTTTGACTCCTGCTTCCATTGTATCTTCCATAAACATCCCTTTCACTCATCATGCACATTATTCCCAAAAGTAGAGGATATTTTCCATCTTAGTGCAGAGGTATCCCATATCACCTTAGTTTGCTTGCAAAAGGACCTGACCTGTTTTGGGAACATTTGCTTCTATATCACTGTTGCAGTATTCTTCACAGTAGGGATCTTCTGTCAAGGATAGTCCAATGTCCGGCCGGTATACCAAAGCCTTTAGTTCTTGTATGCGCTGTACGTCATGCATATGCTCCCTGTACAAGATGTAGAGCATAAAGGTGACATACTAACGCAATTACCAAGAACGTCTTTGCCGCCACTCCTAATGCCATCATTGCTCATCAGTCTGAACACTGCTTGCTGTGCTGAATACCTAGCTGTCAAATAAGTGGCATGTTGGGGACTTTTTTTTTTCTTTTGGTCTTGTTCTTGGTTACCTGGAGTTTGTGTAATCCAAGAAGGGAAAATGTCAGTGTCGGAGGCAGATTCCACATAAGGATCATCACAAACATTGTCTCTTTTGTCTGGGTGCTTCCCACAACTGTATGTCCTGTAGCATTTGCAAAGCGTTTGTACCTAAGACTCTTAAAAGCTGTTTGTCTTCCCTGGCCATCTATCTTGAGAACCAGCAGCTTAAATTCTTAGCCCAGGGTAGCATGGCAGAATTTTCTAACCCCAGGGTACTGTTAAACAGGAAGGCCAAGCAATCTCTGACGTATTCTTTAGCTACCAGCCTCCACTCAGCATTTCTGTAGAAGAGAGTGATAGCTTCTCTGTAGGCCATCTGGTGTCTACGTCAGATTCTTCTGCCGCAGCCCAGTCAGTAGCCAGTGTGGATCCTTCGTTTTGCACATCCACTGAGGCTTTGCAGGCATCTGCTCCAGACACCAAGGGGGAACCACAGGTGATTATCTTGGAGGGCCCTAAAGGGATTCTTAGATTTTGTTCAGGGTAGAGGTTCCAGGTACTCTTACTGAATCGCGTCAAGGGTCGGAACTTCCAGTGCTTAGTAGGTCTGACGTCCCTACTAAGAAAAAGCAGAAGACTAAGCATACTTCTGTACACTCTAAGCATCCTCACTGGGACTGGATAAGAGTTTACTCAGGCCTCTTTAGTACCTTAATGGTCCTGAAGCCTCCCTAAGGGGGGGGGGGGGGTTGTGTCTAGTTTCCCTTGGATTTAAATTCCTTCCAAATGGACTAGAGAGCCCAATTCTTCAGATGAGGATTTGGAATATGTAGATGGATCCCTGTCTTACTCTTCCCAGATGCCTTCACCTTTGGATTATGGTTATGATGAAGAAGAGTTTATTAGTCCTGAGTCTCCTTTTGAGGAATTGTCCTTTGGAGACACTATAGCTGGAATGATGGAATACTTGAAGTGGGATTCTTTTCAAGTGTCTGATAACTAAAAAAGGTATTATGAGCTGCTTCAGGTGGACACTCCTAAACCTTTTGCAGTACCTACTGTGTTGGCTGCTTTGTTAAGAAACCTTTATAGCTGTTTGTCTCCTGATTCTCAGCCTCCTGCTCCAAAGAAATCTGACATGTTCTGTTAGATTCTTGAGGATTGTCAATTCTTAGTTAAGTGTCGTTCTGCTGACCCTGCTGTGGTGTAATTCTCCTCTGACAAACCTTCTAAACTTTTGCCTTCTTCCAGGCTTCTGCCTTCAGACAAGGATAGTGGGGCAATGGAGGGAATTGATAAGGTTTTTACTGCATCTACTGTGGCCTTTTGGGCCTTACCAGACCCACTTGACCAGATGTGCTCTTGTCTTGATTGCTCAGGCTTGTCAGGTTATTTCTGACCTCCCTGACTCTGAAGCAAAATCTTCTGTTTTGGGTTCTACCTCTCAGGTGTCTTGTTACTCTTATCAAGTGTAGCCATAATGCTGCTGATGCCTCTTCCATAACCGCTGCCTTTGGGTCTGTCATAAGGCATTATTCTTGGTTTTGCCTGCAGTCTTTACCTGAAGACATTAAGACCAAATTGCAGGATGCTCCTTTGGATAATAAAAAATCTCTTGACTGCTGCTGCTATTCTTGAGTCCCTTCAGGAAAAAAGTAAAGCTTTGCAGGATCTTATACATATTTTTGTCTCTCCTATCCCTAAGCTCCAGAGGAACTATCCTACTAAGTCTGCTTTTGTTTGCAGGCAGCCTCGTCACCAAAAGCAGGAAGGGTGGTAGGTGAGGTCCTTCTGCTAAGTCTTATCACACTCCTGTTGCACAGAAATCTTCTTTATTTGACAAGCTGCTTCTGTTTAAGATCTTGTCCCCCTACAGCTCGGTCAGGTTCCTTTGTCCCTTTGGCTTTTCCTGTCTTCCAGACTGACATATCATCCTGTCATCCGCTAGTGTTACTTCATGATGTGAAAGTCTCTCACTTCTTTTTCAGGGATTCCTCAACCTCCTCTGGAACAACTTCCTCATTTCTCAGAGATTCTTGGGTTGCTGGTGGACCAGGAAAGTAATCAACCTGTCCCTCCTTCACAAGTAGGAAAGGGATTTTATTCAAGGATCTTCCTGGTCCCTCAAAAAGAGGGCACTTGGAGACCAATCCTGGATCTTTCCTTGCTCAACACTTTTTTCAAGGTTCCTTCTTTTTGGATGCTTGCTCTTCAAACCTGTTTCCTCTTGTACTACCCCAGACTTTTCTGGTGTCCTTGAATCTGAAAGATGCTTACCTTCATATTCATATTCCCTCTTTTCAGAAAGTTTTTATGTTTCTCTGTTTCTTCCTCTCATTTTCATTTTTAGTTCTCTGCTTTGCCCTTTGGCTTCTCTACTGTCCCTAGTCTATTCACAAAATGCCTAGCTCCTGTGATTGCCTTTTGCAGGCTCCAGGCCATTCATATTTTCCCTTATTTAGACAACCCATTGCTTCAGGCGCCTTCTCCCAGTTGCTTGTTACAGGATCACCATATCTCTCTTCCAAAGTCTGGGGTTCACTGTCAACTTTCAAAAGTCTGTCCTGACTTCCTCCCAGGATCTTGTGTATCTATGTTGCAGGATTCAGACAGTGCCAATGTTGGCTTCTCTTCCACCTCAGAAAGCTCTGGCCTTGACAATTCAGTGTGTTCTTCCTCTGCTTGATATTCCAGCCAGAGTGTTTATTTGACCCCTAGGATTCATGGCCTTTTCTGTTCCAATGCTCCCTCTTGCCAGACTGTATATACCGAAACTTCAATGGTACGTCAAGTCAGTTTTGCTTCAGTATTGCCATCTTCTGGATTTCAGTGTGCCCCTCCTTTATCTAAAGCGGTAATTCAAGTGGTGGATTCAGCAACGTTCCTTCAACCCAGACCTGCCCTTTTAGCCTCTGGCTCCTTCTCAAGAACTGTTCATTGACAGTTCAGACATGGGGTGGGAGTCATCCTGTAGCCATCTGAAAGTTCAAGGTCTTTGCCTCCCCCCCCCCCTATCAAAAGTCAGATCATATCAACATCAAAGAGATGAGAGCTCTGATTCTGGCCCTTCAGGAGTTTTTACCCCATGCTGTCTCCAGGCTGTCTGAAAGTTGACATGGAAGGACACCATCATAATGTGGTATGTCAACAGGCAGACTTTGTGTCCCCCTGCCTGTTGACATACCACATTAAACAGGCAGGGGGGCACAAAGTCTTATCTTCAATGCAGGTTGGCTCTTTAGGTCTGGGATCTGGCTTTCAGTTATCTGTTAATTCTTAAGGCAATGTATATTCCTTCAGAGCCCATTCTAGTGGCATATGCCTTAAGCAGGTCCAAAACACAAGCTCACGAATGGATGCTTCACAGAGACGTGTTTCTGGATATAGTCCATTTGTGGGGTATTCCTTGGGTAGATCTTTTGTGCCTCCCCTCTGAAAAGGCAGCTCCATCTTTTGTGTTCCAGAGTGCCATGTCATCTGGCATAGAATATGGTTGGACTTTCTTTTCCTTGGAAGGGGATGTTTCTCTATGCCTTTCCTCCCCTTCCAGGAGTTGTACAGAAGATTCAGCTGGACTCCCCAAAAATCTTTTAGTGACTCCTTTTTGGCCAATATAGCACTGATTCTCCTTCTTAATACATCTGGCTTGGGGCAATCATGACAAGTTACCTCACTGGTTGGACCTCGTCACACAAGACAAAGGGATACTCATCCATCCTCACTTGACCACTCTTCAACTGACATTGTGAATGACAGGGTTTTGATCTCTTTTAGGCATCTCTCTTTTGAGGATGTGCTCAGTGTTTTACAGGAGGCAAGAAAACCTGCAACCAGATATCTTGTGTGTCCAAATGGAAGAGATTTTCTGTCTGGTATCATCAACTTAACCAGGATCCTTTTTCATTTGGGGTCCCTATTGTTCTCTCCTATTTGTGTGAGTTGTTCCAGTTTGACTTGGCCTGTTCTGTAAAGGCCCATTTGGCAGCTATTTTTACCTGTCTGCCTTTGAGTTCTCCTTTGGCTTCTCATAAGGTCAAACAGTTTCTTAAAGGAGTCCGGCGTCTTAGACCCCCAAGGAAGCCTATTCCTCCTCTTTGGGACCTTTATTTTGTTTTAGAAAAATGGACCCAGGCTCCTTTTGAGTATGCAGGTTCAGCTTCTCTCTGCAGCATTTGTACCTGGAAGTCTGTCTTATTACTTGCTCATACACAGAGCTAATCGGAGGAAGGGCACTGAGCAAAACTGTGATCTGTGATATATAACTTTAAGTATCCTGTTTTTGATTATTTTTACTAGTTATTGCTTATAGATATTTATAGCACTTTTAACTGTCTGCTGCATACGTTTTACTGTATTTTATAGCTGCATACGTTTTACTGTATTTTATAGCTATAAACTAATCTGCACGGTTGTAGTAAAGTTTTCTGCCTCACAAGGTCAGATAAGTACGGTTTTTACTGTCACACTGTTTGTGAATCTTTTCTAGATAGTTTTTGTTCTGATTTCCTGCCAAGGAGAGTATCATATAATTGGTGTGTTTGCAGATAAAAGCATTATCTAGAGTCTCCTTGCTCCTTTATCTGTTTAAAACTTTCATATAAAGACTCACTGCTGTTTTTCTGCTGTGATGAACGTTTCTGTAGTGTTTTCTGCCTAAGTAGTGTTAGGTAGTACCTGGAGCATTTTCCATATTCAGGCTTGTCTTCTGGGCCTATTTTTTTGTTTGCAGTGTCTGCATGTCTGAGCACATGTTCCAGGCCATCTTAGTTTAGCAGAAACCATTTTGCATTTCAGTGAGAGTGTAATGTTTGGTCATTGGCTGATTGGAGTTACCTGGACTGCAGCTTGGAGTATACACCTCATTGGTTCTTTCAAACTTTTTTTTAAGTTGTTTCAACTTTCTGTTACTTAAGAGGTTACCTTGTGAGTGTTTCTGCCATTTTACACAGAGCTAATCAGAGGAAGGGCACTGAGCAAAACTCTGATCTGTGATATAAAACTTTAAGTATCCTGTTTTTTGCTTATTTTTAGTAGTTATTGGTTATAGATATTTATAGCACTTTTGTCTGCTGCATACTTTTTAATGTATTTTATAGATATAAACCAATCTGCATGATTGTACTAAAAGTTTCTGCCCCACAGGGCCTAATAAATAAGGTTTTTACTGTAACACTGTTTGTAAATCTTTTCTAGCTAGTTTTTGTTCTGATTTCCTGCCAAGGAGTGTGTCATATAACTGGTTTAGTTTCCCATCCTCCCTCCCTCTTGGTATCCTTTTTTTATACTTGGTGGCTTTGCAGTTGCCCCCCCCCTACTGTAAATTTGATCTGGGACACTCCTCCCAGTCTAGTGTTATTAGCTCATTCTACCTAATACAGAGAGAACATTTGAGAAGGCCACCAGTTTCTTAACCTTGAATTATCTTCTGCTCCTCCTTCCTCCCTTTACATTTTACTAAAAAGAAAAAAAACAAAAAAAAATTTGCTACAATCTCCCTGTGATCTGACTGAGTGTGCTTCTCAGCTGAAGTATATTTTTTTGCACTTTTTAACTGTTCAGAGTTGAATAAAATAGTAATTGAATTCAGTTCAGAATACATTTTGAATAAATTGCATATTTTTAAACTGTATTTGCATTAATACTGCTACACACTCGTGTGCTAGCCTGCACTGCATTTGAATTTTTTAGTGCTATTTTAGCTGTTTTTCTGTAAAAAAAAAAAAAAAAAAAATCTAAATTTTAAGTTTGTTTCCTGCCTTTCCTGTAACTAGTCTAGTCCAGATACAAATTTGCTGTATCCAGGACTGTTTGTACGCTTCTGAGCCCCGCAAGCCTTTTTATGTTGGAGGGAAGCCTTCTAGCTTATCAGTGGGAGTGGTAAGCAGTAGGTAGCCTATCTATCACAAGAAGAGTGATATATGGCCCAGAATTGTAGTATTTTGGCTGTTTGGGCAATTTTTTCCATCTCTTTCAACTTTCTGGTTTAAAAGCCTTTCCTGTAACTAGTCTAGTCCAGGGACAGATTTGCTGTATCCAGGACTGTAGGTAAGCTTCTGAGCCCACCAAGCCTTTCTGTGTTGGAGGGAAGCCTTCTAGCATATCAGTGGGAGTAGTAAGCACTAGGTAGCCTATCTACCACAAGATGATTGGTTTCTTGCCCAGAAATTATAGTTTATTGGCCATTCGGGCAGTTTTTCCATATCTTTCAACTTTCTGGTTTAAAAGCCCACATTTGTGCTTCCTTCCTGCCTTTCCTGTAACTAGTCTAGTCCAGATACAGATTTTCTGTATCCAGGACTGTTTGTAAGCTTCTGAGCGGTGTCAAAGTCTACTCTTCAGTTTTTCCCTTAGATCTACTAGTTTTCTCCTCTCCTGCAATTTTGCTAGCTTATTAATCTAGCACTTTACCAGACTTCTTGTAGCAATTATCGTAGCACACAAAAGTGCTACCAGCACTAAACATTCTACAAGGAAACAGCTCCAGTACTTATTATTAATGCCCACCCCTCCTGGCATGTCTAAAGGTCAGTTCCCTGTGCTTTCTCCTATTAACCTGATGAACTTGAGCATCCTGAGGCAATGTAACAACTGCCTTATTTATGTACACTGACAACCCTCTCCTCTTACCTCGCAACACTCGGACTTGCGAGAGATGCATTTATATATCCAAATTGGAAGCCACGCACTCTCCAGCCAGGACCAGAATAGCTGGTCAAGAGGAGAAGGTCAACACTTGCACCACACCACACAGCCCTCCAGAACACACACCAGTACTGCCTTTACATAAAAACACAAACCCCACACCCACCTTCACGGAGGCTCTCAGTAAAAATCTACCCAAACAGCAGAGACCTCCAAGGCAGAAATGCATTCGACTGCCACAACACAACACTAACTTGACCACCACAACACAACACTAATCACGAGACGCATGACTCTCCTAAACAGTGTGCCACTCATCCAAAGCCCCTAAGACAAAACAACATGCCCAGCACACTAGTCATAGGTGACTCAGTAGTGAGGCACATTGATGTCCCACTCATTAGGTTGAATAAGGAGAAGGTAACAGTCAGCTGCCTGTCAGGCGCTAGGATCCGCCACATAACGCACGCACTCAGGTCCCTCAACAACAGGTCCAAATATGACTCTGTCATTATACATGTGGGTGTAAATGACCTGAGATGTACCTCCCTGGACTACATGGAAAGAGACATGGAGGAGCTCTCAGATTATGTAGCCCAGGTGGGTATGACCCTAGCCCTGAGCAGCATCCTACCATCACCCAGAAGGATACCACAATACAAGGAGAAAATTATTGATTTCAAAAATTGGCTAAGTTTTTGGTGTCATTCTAAGGGGATCTAGTATTTGTCTGCCTGGGATGACATGATTGACAGACCTCGATGTTTTGCTAGAGATGGCCTGCATCTGTCATGCCTGGGCTTCCGGATACTGGCCAAGGCTCTTGCCACCCATATAGTGCCATTTTTAGGCAGTGTTCCAAAGACCAAATTACCACTGTAACAGCTGCAAACAAATCAAATCTGAGGGTCATTCTGCTCAATGCTAGAAGTCTGAATCACAAAATGCACTCACTCGAAGCACGTAACAGAGACCTGGTTCAAGGCAGCACTAAGCATCCCTGCACTACCAGGCTATAACTCATTCCACACCTTTCGGCCCCAGAACTTGGACCAAAGCTCCAAAGGCGGTGGTGTTTCCATATTCATAAATGATGCACACACCTCCAGACTGGTAGCCCAACATAATGCATCTGAGATACTTCAGCTGTAGCTAACACTGGGTAAGACAGTGATTCAGGTCGTAGCCTGCTATAGGTCCCCAACCATGTCCCAAGACTCGCACTCCATGTTCCTAAGCACCCTGGAGAATATTAAGGTCCAACCTAATGCTCTTATACTGGGCGACTTCAACTACCTCTCCATTAACTGGGAAAACTACTCATGTACCAATACACTTGCCCAACGTTTCCTGGAATTCATTAATTCCAATGCCTTGGACCAGCTTGTTCTTACCCCACTAGAGGTAGCAACATCCTTGACCTGGTCATTACTAACATGGGCGACCATTGCTGTACATCAGTAGTCAAATAGTTAACTCCTGCCTGGTTACATCCAACCACAAACTAATCACCTTGGAAATCCACATCCCTCCCATCCACCCCATCCCCCTCAAAGGTAACCACCATGAAAAACTTCTCCATAGCTAATTTTGGGCTCCTAAAAACAGAGGTGGCTAACTTCATTGCACCCATACAAATGGAGATCAGTTGCATGACCATCGAGTCATACACCAGTGCACTGTACGAACACGTACACAAATACATGGATCTCTCCATACCCAATAGAACCAAGACGCTCGCCTCCAAAACAAGGAAGCCAATCTGGTGGTCCCCTGCCATAAACAACTCTACAACAGAAGGAGAAAACCGATGCAGAATAAGGTGAAGTCCCAAGACTAGAAAAACTCCATTATCAGCCTCAACAAAAAGTTCAGATCCCTCATCAAATCCTCTAAAGCTAGGTATGAAAACAGAATTGCAGCAGATAGTAAATACAACCACAAGGCCTTCTATAGTTATGCAAAGAATTTCCACGGCAATACCCAGATTTGCTCTGAGCTACTTCCCACTGGTACCTCCTATACCGAGCCAACAGATATTGCCAATATACTGGCCGACAGATTCAGTGCCAACTTTACCCCTCTCTCCCCCCAAGGGACCAGTCACAATGCCAGTAGATTGCCAGGCACCCAGTATTATTGTTGCACAGATTAAAACAGCACTGTCCAAGGCCAAGAGTACAGCTTCTATGGGACCCGACAGTATCCCTGGCTGTGTTTTACATGAACTACAAAGTGAACTGTGCCCCCTGTTCAATTACAGCCACACCTCAGGCTTTGTCCCTACCGAATGGTGCACTGCTACAGTAATTCCTCTCCACAAGGGAGGAGTGGCTACAGACCCTGGGAACTATCGCCCCATTAGCCTGACGAGTCTGATATGCAAAGCTGTGGAACACATCATCATGGACCAAATAAGCAAGGATATAGGGAATCTTCAAACTCTGGATCCCACACAGTTTGTTTTTGTGAAGGGTAGATCATGCCTGCTCACATTTCCTCCCTGTGGTCACGTGGGTTTCCTCCAGGTGCTCCTCCCACATCCCAAAGACATGCTGTAGGTGGATTGGATACTCTAAATTAGCCCTAGGCATCAGCGTGTGCCTTTTGTGAAAGGTTGGGTGCCGGGCTGGCAACTCAACACCATAAAACTCCACTGCCAATCATGAGCGGACAGGTGATCTGCTGTGGTGACCCCTAACCGGGAAAAGCCGAAAGAAGAAGAAGAAGATCATGCCTGCTCAACTTGGTCAACTTCTTTGTGTCAGTCACCAGAACTGTGGATGAAGGCAAGGTGGTTCATACAGCCTACCTTGATTTGGCCAAGGCCTTTGATACCATTCCCCACTCAGGAATCATAGAAAAATTCACTAAGATAGGCATCAACCACTATATCACTAGGTGGGTTGCAAACTGGCTCACAGGTAAAACCCACAGTGTGAAAGTAGCTGACTCCAAGTCAGACTGCCGACCAGTCATGAGTGGAGTTCCACAGGGTTCGGTCCTGGGTCCTCTCCTGTTTGGTATCTACTCCTCTGAAGTCCATGCCAACACAAAGGGGCTCTGGCTGACAAATTTCGCAGACGATTGCAAGTTGGGAGCTATTATTAACTCCCCAAGTGATGTTGACATCCTACAGAAAGGCCTCACTGAGACCAACAACTGGTGTCAGAACCATGGCCTTAAGCTCAATGCCAAAAAATGTGTCGTCGTCCCCTTTGGGGAAAAACCCAGTTCCCATGAATTACCACATCGATGGTAGTCCACTGAACACAGAAGGCATTATAAGAGATGTGGGAACATAGGTTGACGGCAACTTCTCTTTTGACCACCACATTGCCACTGTGGTCAGAAAGTCCTGTGTGGCACATCTCATTACTAAGGGTTTTGCATCCAGGAAGAAAGAGGTCATTGTGTCCCTTTACTCTTCCCTCATTAGGCCAATCATTGAGTACAATGCCCCATTTGGCAAGTACCGCACTAAACACCTGCAACAACTGGGGAGGCCGCAAAAATACCTCACAAAGAGGATCCTAGGCCTTAAACATTTGTCCTATATGGACAGACTAAAAAAACTCCCAACTATTCTCTGTCTCATATTGCCTACTTTAGAGGCAATCTCTGCTTGACTTACAAAGCCACGTCTGACCCAGCTCTGTTAGAAATGCTACATCTGAAGAAATCCCAATCCCTCCACACCACATGCTCCGGAAACCTCAACCTCATTACCACAATCAACAGAACATGCTGGAGGGGCAGGTTCATAACCCAGAGACTGCCCATGCTATGAAATAGACTTCCCGTACATGTCAAGTAGAGCACCTCACTGGCCCTCTTCAAGGGAAATCTTGATGAGTGGATGGGAAATTGAAAATTAACCCCAGGGATCACTCCAGTGGCTTTACTCGACAGAGGCACTGGGAACTAAGGTTGGGTGACACAATGCCAAGGTAATCCTATGGGCTAGGCTTGTAAAGGCTCCAGGGCGATTAGTCTAGTGTGCACCTATGAAGCTAAGTATACAATGTAAGTACAAGATTATATTAGAGTGTGCGATTATATTAGTTTAAAGCTCCTCCCCTTTCCAGAGGAAAATGTGAAAGTCAGAAACATCCTTTTGTAACAGTTCACTTTGTCACTTTCTTACATTTGGAAGCTGCTTATCCATCTTACTACTAAAGATAGCACCTTGACATTAATGCTCTGTATTTATCTGTAATAGTGCACATACCTTGCACTTTGTTTTTTAGTGATCAGAATAATTCCATTAAAATGCTAGAACAGTAACAGTACAAGTTTCCAGCAAACAAATGTGTGAAAGATGCTTTTATTTGGAAAAGCAAAGATTTTGGTCATCCTAAGTCCATCCTTCTTTCCGTTTTTCATTAATACTTGCATATTTCCCTACATGTTTATATTTTATAGAACAAAACAGGATGATTTAATACCTTATTTTAAATTATTCTGACTTAATGCCACACTTCGTAAAGTATTTATTTTCATCCTTAGGAGTACTAATTGGAAACAAAACCGACCTTGCTGAACGGCGTGCTGTGGAATTCAAAGAAGCACAGGAGTGGGCAATGAAACAAGGCTTGGATTACTTTGAGACATCAGCTGTAAGATTAATGTTATATATAGTTTTATATTATGCCATACAGTAATATTATCACAAAACACATGTAAGCTGACATTAACACTGTTAACTGATGTCACCATTACTGAGGTGTAATTATGTGGTGAGTGCTTAAGAACAGAAGCAGATTTCTTTGTCATTCTAGATGTAACTAGAGAAAAAAATAATATGTAGTTCTGCTTTCCGTCGTCTATTTTGTTTGTACTAACTTGTGTTTGTGTAGTAGTTTTTACCTGGCTTCCACAAAGGTTTGACTTTTGAAAGCATTTCCAGATAGCTGGTTGCAAATTCTGTATGAGATCCTTGTCATTTTGTTGATCAGCATTGATTATCTTTTGCATAGTTTGATTTCTGGGACAGGATAGCAACTCTGATTTACGTGATGCATTTATGTGAAGTACTGTCCTAGCAGTATGCCATAATCTCAGTGCAGATATTTTTACATTGACTACAGCCGTATGCTATGTCTTTGATTTGCAAATCTAGGTTGTGAAGGAATTGGATGGACAAGGTGTTCGAAGCTAGTGGCTGACATCAGCTTATCCATTCAAGGAGGGTGGGTGGTGTTGGATTTCTAGAACAAGAACTGCATCTGTGGGAAAAGGTAGGGCTGCATCACTTGCATCTAGAATTCTAGAAGTAACTGCTGAGTGTGAGGAGGTGCTAAGTCGTGTTGAATCTAGTATACAGGGCCTTGTACTGCACTTCACATTTTGGCCAGTATGAAAGACATTAGGAGCATACAAATAATTCCCTAACCTTTGCTATATGTCTGTTTTGTCCATCTCTTGCTGTCATAGTCAGAAAGGTTGAGTAATCCAGGTGCTTAATGGATGTTCATCATGGGAATCACAGCTACAATATGTTTCATTATCAAAAGTCAAATTGTTGAAGGCTGCTGTCGCAGTCTTACTTTGAGCTTTCATGGATATCACTCATCAGCTTTGCTCCTCCATTGTCTCGGATGTTGACAACAGTGTACAGCTTAAAAGGAAGAGTTGCTCAAACTATTTCTACATTCTCTTTTGCCACAAAAAACAATCAGCCTTTATTCTGTACTGTTTGCTTGCTCTCTTCCAGGTGACTTCATGAGAATATACATAGTATTCCTTTATATGGCTTTAAAATGTTACTTGATTATTATGCCTTTTGTCACCCACTTTGTTAAGAGGTTTGTATTTCTGGTTAGACAGTGCACTCTAATTTTTCCGAGGTACATGTCTGCAGAAAGAGCTCTAACAAGTGTGTTTGCAAAAGGCAGGATCCAGAAGATTTTCACAAGCACTGTCTATTTAGGACAAAAGCACCAGCTGCCCTATTGTAAACACTGTGCCTCTTTTAGAAGTCTATGACAAGTTAGAACACAAATGTCTAAGCAATTGGAAGTCTTGGTGCAGGCCAACTGTCTCCTTGGTGAGCACTGTACCAATAACCTTCACACTAGAAGTATATGTAAAGTGAAGCAGGTGAAGAAAATTATGGTTAAAAACTAGTAGGCAAGGAGAACATGATGCTTAGAGACTTCATTAGTTCTACAGTTTCCAGTACAGATGTTGATCCCACTGAAGATTTGGCTCAAGCACTTCTGGGCCCTTATCCAGCTGTATTAGAATCTGCACCCTTTGTGTTTACTGTCTAAGGATGATGAATTTAGATGCTGATAGTGACGCCTGTGCCTCTTTCAGGACCAAGCCCTTTACAAGGTTGTTGTAACAAGATAGTTTTGAAAGACCTGCTTCTCACCCAGGCATGAGGATTGGCTCCTTCAACTTCTGAAACTTTTTCTTCCTGTTCTTAAAAGTAAGGAAAAGGAGAAGGAAAGGGAAAAAGAAAAAAGTAAGGAGAGGGAGCAGGAGAATGTTGCAAAATCCAGAAGTTGTTTCTCTGTACCCATTGGGCCTGTCAAGCCTAACTCCGAAGACCTCAAGACAGTCTGAGTCACTGGCCTCAGAGGTTCATTGGATCTGTTCACCATCTCCACCCTTTTGTTTGCCAGCTATCCTGACGCTCCACTCACCTTTCTTACGGGAGGACCATCAGTGCTCATCTCTACCACATTATCTTTCGGGTCCTTCTGGTCACTGAGGAGTTTATCAGAAGCTGATATTGACAGGATGATGAAGTTCAGATCCATGGGGTCCTCCTAGTCCCCTACCCCTTTGGTGGCTCCTGGCATGGTTCATACTTCACAAATGTCAGTCTCTTCTTTCCTCTTCCAGTCCGACTTTTGGATCCCATGCCAGTCAGAGTTTCTCCCACAGAGCATGCACATTGAAGCCAGCAGCTTTATCAACTTTGACTCCAATGGATTTCCTCACTGTCTCAACTCCAGCCTCTTCAGATTGTGATGAGCCTCAGCATTGTAGCCGGGGGTCTGGATCAACTTCAAAGTTTTTGGAGCCTTCCTTGCCCCTTGGCACTTTGGCTTTGGATAACTCAGTGCTGTTTCTGGCCTCGAAGCCAAGTCAGACCAGAGCCGACGATATTCCATCTCTGTTCTCCTCAGGTCATTGGGGTGCTGCTTTGGCTATGGTTTTTGGCCCTTGAGACATTTGAGAGGATTCTGTCCAAATCCAGAGAGGAGGTGGCTCTATCTCACTTGGTTCTGTCCTTGCCTCCTGTGGATTCAGTTACCATGACCACTTATGTCCGCTAAACCTCTGGGGCTCTAGCTTGGTGAGCTCCCCTTTTGAATCTGACACTTCGTAGAAACCCCTATGGGAGTGGTAGCAAAGAAGCAGACCTGTAAGTTGAGGCACTTGGAGTCCAGTTACAGAAAAGACACCAATTTCAATGAAGATAATGGTTCCTAACAATACCCTCTGGAAGATTTTTCTTTACAAGACATTCTGAAGTTGTTGAAGCAAAGAGGGATTTGGTTCACCAAAGCTCCTTCCTCAGAGGATTTACTGTTCCTAGAGTTGCCCCACTTGCAGATAAGCTAATAGACCTGGTCTCTCCACAGGCCTGGAAGGAAACTCACTTGGTGGAGCTGATCCCATGTAAGCCAGATAAAATTGTAGTAGTCCTTAGAAATAAATCCCAATGGAGCAAAGGTCCTCCAGAAGCTGCCATAGTTGTTGTGGCAGCCACAAGAAAGGAGCTCTCAGAGGAGAGCACATCTGTTCATCCCCTTAATGGAGAATCTAGGGCACTGAGCAGATTTGGGAAATGGACATACGCTTCATTAGCATTTACAGTCGGAGCATTGCAATACCTGGCTCATATGACTTGCTTCCACAGGGACATGATGAAGGAGCTGCATCCAGAAGTCAGTGGAGTCTCTGCTATTTACCCTTCAATTTATGACTAATGTGACCACACATCTGCTTTCTAATACAGCTGATGGTACATTAAGGGCAGCAGGTACCAGGATTGCCATTCATTGGCACTCCTAGATGTGTCTGTGCAATGTTGTGAAAGGACTTCGACATCCTTTATCATTGTTCCCTTTCATGGTTCGATCCTCTTTGGATCCAAGGTAAAAGAAATTTTTACTAGAAGTGAACAGGAAGGGAATATCCTGTCTGCAGTTGGTATGTGTTTTTCCACCCTACAAGGACTTTTTCCCTGAAGCCAAAGGGTTTTGGCCAGGACATTTATGCTGACAGACCCCCCCCCAAATAGAGGGGGAGGTTAGGATAATTTTAATGGATGTCATCCCAGGAGTGGAGGCAGACTGCAAAACAAAGGGTGTCAAGGTCATTTTACATTGAAACCCTTATAGCCCTCCTGAAAAGTTGCCCAACTTTGAGATGAAGGCAGTCCTCCTAGCACTGCAGGCATTTCAGGATGGTGTTTTGTCCATCCAAATAATATGTCACTAGTTTGGTATAGCAACAAACAGGGAGGAAACCCATTCATATCCACTGTACTGGGAAGCCATGAGAGTGTGGAAGTGGGCAATGTCTTCTCACCCCTTTCTAATCACAGCGTACATCTTGGGGACTTCCAGTGTTCTGGCAGGCAAACTGAGCAGGTCTAGTCTTCTGCCCAACAAGTGTCTCTCTCAAACAGTCAGCAGCAATGTTGATTTCCAGTCACTGGTGCCAACCATGCTGTGATCTTTTTGCTTCTTACCTAAAGAACAAATGCAGCCGTTACTTTGCTTTGATTCCTCTACAGGGACAGTCACCAAGAGATGCTGTAGTCCACACTTGGCAACTAGGTCTCTTTTATGCATTTCCACCCTTCCCTCTGATAACATTATTTCTTCAAAAAGCCAGGACATGCAAGACCAAGGTTATTCTCATTTTACCCTTTTGGCCTGGCAGGATTGGTTCCACTTTCTCTGGCTTCATCAGACGCGTACTCCATGGGTACTGGACCTGCATCCAAATCTCCTATATCATTTGTCCAGTCAGCATCACAAAGACTTAGACCCTGAAACTGACCGCATGGTATATCCAATTGTATTGGTGGCCAGAGATATGAAGCTGTCTGCTCCATTCATTCATAAATACCAGGAAGGTTTACCTTAGCAAATGGAAAATATTTACCATTTGAGCCTGTTCCAGAGGTTTGGACTGTTTTTTTCCCACGGATCCTCTTTCCTCTATTTTAGCTTTTCTGGCAGAGTTTTCACAAACGTGACAGTTTTTACCTATCAAAGTCTAATTAGCAGCCCTTTCCAGCTTCCATGTGGGACAGAACCAAATAGAAATAAATTCTTTACTGGTGTTTCTAGTACCTTGGCTTGCACCTTCAAGGAATCATTTTTACACCATTCAGCCATATCCTTATATATCATTGCAGCTACCATCAATTAATTAATTGCTTCAGTTATTCAATTGGATATGCAAATATGTAATTTCTTCTTAACTCCATTTCAATAAATACAATTATTAAATATATTTTCATGTGCAAATATAAGGATATAACTGAATGGTACTAGAGACACACCAGTAAAGAATTTATTTCTATTTTCGGAGTGGGTGTGTGTTTTTTGTTTCATGACAGTTTTTCAGTTTGTATTGGATACAGAACCAAACTTCCACTCTCTCCTTAAAAATTTCTAAAACCTATTCAAAGTTAACTTTTTTCCTAAGACGTCGAATCAGCGATTGTGTTCACCCTTGTGACATTGCTATTATGGTACAGGCTCTAACTAAGGCACCTTTCAAACCTACTTACTCAGCAGATCAAAAATGTCATACTTGGAAAGCAATCTTTTTGGTAGCAATCACATCTACTTGGAGGATTTCTGAATTATAAGCACCGTCCTATAAACCTCTATACCTTGTCTTTCATAACGATAGATTATCTTTGTGAACTAATCCCACTTCCTTCTGAAATCCGTCTCTGAAGCTAATCTTAAATCAAACTGTTAATTTACCAGTGTTCTTTCCAAATTTTTCAAACAAAGAGAAATATGCTCTGTATTTACTGGACTTCATCATCAACTCAGGTTTTATTTACCCCAGATGAAGGATATCAAAAAGTCTGACCAGCTTTTTGTCTTCTCAAAATCTAAATTGTGAAAAGGAGTCTCTAAAGTAATGTTACCCAGGTGGCTTTCTGACTGTATTGTTTTGTTTGACAAAATGTAATTGACTTTACCTGGCAAACCAAGGGCTCATTTAGCTAGAGTGGTGGCTATCTCCATTGCCTTTTAGTTAGTGTTCCCATTAATGAGATTTGCACTACAGCTTCTTGGTCTACAGTGTTAAATCCAGATATCGTACATCCTTGGCTCCACCGTACTCAAGAATATCCTTCCTTGAGACCACATGTTATTTTCGGGTAGCGTGGGAATCTGTCCCAATAGTTGAACCAGACGAAAAAGACAACATTGGTTAAAAAAAAGCTATCCACTTACCATAATGCTGGATCTGTGTTATCCTGTTTTGTCAGTTTAACATCCCTCCCTCCATACCCCATCCTAAATTGTCACTTTTAGGCTTCCATTTGATCAGTTGGACCTGAACAGGGGCCTTGCTTTTGGACAGCTTTTTGCTGTTACAAGTGTTCATGATTTAGCTAGGTCAGTTAGTTAGGCTTTTGTTATTTTTCTGTTTGGATGACATTATAGTTACAAGCAGCCAAACTCTAGCTAAGCTAATCAGGGCACCAGAAGGAATTAATGCATAGGGGAGGAGTCACAGTCCTGCATAGAATCTCTCAAAAAAAAAAAAAAAAAAAAAAAAACATAGAGGTTAGATCCAATAACCCAATTATTAAACCAGACAAAACAAGACAATGCAGATTTAGCTTTATTGTAAGTAAATAACTTTTGTATATTTGAAAAGAAACAACTGCTGAAAGGCAGCAGAGGCAAAGGAATGTAGCAAGATAGCAATGGGGTAGAAAATATCCTCACTGTCATCAGTCGACTAGTTAGTACAGACTGTTTTTCCATATGCTGCCCCTTCAACAACCCCACTCTTTTCCTGGGGACAGACTGACTCAGTTCAGAGAAAATTGGCTTAGCCGAGCCTCCGACAGATGGGTGAGGTATGTTATTTCCCTTGGTTATAAGTTACAGTCTTTATGGGCACCATTTCAAATCCTTAGAAAAGGAAGTACCTAGCCCTGAGGATAATGCATCATTTGATTGCCTGTTGCAATTTAGCAAAAGTCCCTCAGTGGGAGGATGTGGGTAGGATTTTACTCCATACTTTCTTGGTCCCCAGAAAGGAATGGTTCAGAAAACCAATTCTGAACGTGTCCTGGCTGAACAAATTCAATTGTTGGGTTCCTTTTGCTCCTCTTGCACTCCCTTCCATTATTGTTGCCAGTTACCTTCATAATCATCCTGGATTTAAAGGCTGCTTACCTGCAGATATATATTTACAAAGACCACAGGTAGTTCCTAAGAGTATAGTCAGAAGAGAATAATTTCCATACAGCCTCTTCCATATTTAGCCTGTCCACAGTGGCATGTGTGTTCACAAAGAGTCTGGCTCCATTTTAGCATTTTTTTAAGAATGCAAAGTGTCTGCATTTACTTTACCTGGATGTCTGTATTCATTCTCCTTTGTTAGAGTGGATTACTAGATCACTGTCCTTTACTATGATTGACCTAAACCTCTCAAAGCCAAGCCTGCTAATAGAAAAGTCAAAATATCTTTCTGGGAGCTCTTGTGAACATAAGGGATGTCTTTACCTGCTCAAAGAAAAAGCCATTCAGCTAAAACTCTTGTATGAAAATTCAAACCAGGAGTCCCAAATGACACCCAGAGATGTACTCTGAGCCTAGGGTAATTTGTCAGTATCAGTCCTGATGGTAATATTAGCCAAATTTCATATGAGGAAGATCCACTGGTATCTCAGGACTCTCTGGCAAGAGCATTGCTATTCCTAATCCTACTTACAGCCATTAAAAAGGAGTTCTCCTGGTGGGTCAAGTTGGCAGATCTTAATAAAGCCAAACTGATATGGGTTTAGCACTAGAATTTTGAGGCAAAATAATTAAACAAATGGAAGAAGCATTCATAAGACACCAACAAAAACGTTTGCATTTATATTAAAAAGTATTTGCAAACTAAAACAGTTTACTTTTTATTAGTTTTGCTTTTTATTATGAAATGGTTATAAGCAGTTTTTTAAAGAAAACAGTACTTGCAGCTGACAAGTACTTTTATATCTGTTTGTGGCAAAGCTTTTGTCATTTACAATATTCAAACTGTCATTAAGTTGGGCACAGACGTAAACTAAGCATAGTATGTTCCTAATAGAGAGTTGGTCCATTTAACAGAATCTTATGTAGTGTTATATTTGCTGATTCAATTTGATATTGCTGTTTTAAAGCTTTTGTTTAAATGTTATGCTGCTAGAAAGTGCAAGTGCAGACTGATATATTTTATTATTATACTGCTCATGCACTAACTATTGGATGCAGTTTTTAGAAATAAACAGCAGATTATTACTTGTTTAAGCCAAGTTCCCTTCTGTGAAGTATAGAGATGGGCTTACAAAAGTATATTTTGTAATCAGTTTCTCTTTTTTGTATTTTATGAAACTTAGTGCAGGCACTGTTTAATAGTGTACTGCTGTTATAAGAATTTTTGTAGTGGTACTAATAAAACTAAATTTCTTCAGTAACACAGCTTTGTATTATAAGATTAAATGCTGCAGTTCTAACTTCAACTAATAAATATTAGTGCTGCAGAATCGCGTATATGTATACTCTGACAATACAGGACTTGAACCACATGCAGAATCAAAGTGTGAGATAACCCTACAGAAACCTGTGATAGTGTCCCAAGCTGAGCAGACCTTAGTTTCATAGTTTAGTACTAGGCTATCTGCCCTGGGGCATTTGTAAGCCTAGCCATAGTGATGTGGCTTTCGCCACCCCATGAAATGGTACAAAAATGCACAGAATAGATTTAGAATACTGTGCCTCTGTCTAGTAGTGACACAGTGAAGGTCCCCTTATATAATAGAATTAGTTTACTGTGCCCCTGTCTAGTAGTGACACAGATGTGACCCCTGGGGTAAACTTACGATCTCCCATCAACTCATCAAGATTTCTCTTGAAGAGAGTTAGTGAGGGGCTCTGCCTAACATGAACTGGGATTCTGTTCCAGAGCATGGGAAGCCTCTGGGTTATGAATCTGTCCCTCCAGCATGTCCTATTCATACTTGTGACGAGGTTTAAGTCTTTAACTCTCGTGGTTCTGATGGATTTGGATTTTTTGAGGTGGAGTATGTCCATCAGTTCCTGATTGGACATGGCCTTGTACGTCAGGCACAGATCACCTCTGAGCAGGCGGTATGCTACTGAATAGAGCTGGAGTTTCTTTAGTCTGGCAGAATAAGACATATGTTGGAGACCCTTGATCCTCTTGGTGAGGTAATTTTGTGGTCTCTCCAGCTGTTGCAAATGCTGGGTGAGGTACATACCAAATGGGGCAGTGTACTCAGTCATGGGTCTGATGAGGGAGGAGTATAGGGGTACAATGACATCCTTGGATTTGGATGTGAATCCCTTCATGATAAGGTGTGCAAGGTAGAATGTCTTTCTAACCACTTTGACAACATGGGTGTCAAAGGAGAGGTCGCTGTCGACTTGGGTCCCTAGGTCTCTGATTACTTTTTCCGTACTCAGTGGGTTGCTGTCTATGTGATAATTTGTGGGTACTTTGTTTTTCCCAAAGGGGATGACTATACGTTTTTTTGGCATTTAGTTTAAGGCCATGACTCCGGCACCAGTTGTCCGTTTCTGTGAGGCCTTTTTGTAGGATGTATGTATCCGCTGGTGTATCGACTATGGCGCCTAGTTTGCAGTCATCTGCGAACTTTGTCAGCCACAACCCTCCCATGTTTGCTTTAACATCTGAGAAATAAATGCCGAACAACAGGGGTCCCAGGACAGATCCCTGTGGGACACCACTTGTGACTGGCTTTGAGTCTGACATTGCTCCAGCGATTTTAACTTTATGGGTTCTGTCCTTTAGCCAGTTTGCAACCCATCTAGTGGCATAAGGGTTTACATTTAAGCTGTTGAGCTTATCTATGATGCCTGAGTATGGGGTATTGTGTCGAAGGCCTTGGCCAAGTCCATGTAGGCTGTATGGACTGCTTTGCCCTCATCAATGGCTCTAGTGACAGTTTCGAAAAAGTCATCCAGGTTCAAAAGGCAGGATCTGCCCTTTACAAAGCCGAACTGGGTGGGATCAAGTGTCTGTAGGTCCCCAGTGTCTCTGTTTATGAGTTACATAATGATTCTTTCCATAGCTTTGCAGACCAGGCTGGTCAAGCTTATGGGGCGGTAGTTCCCAGGGTCTGTAGAGGTACCCCCTTTGTGGAGTGGGACCACTGTTGCTGTACGCCAGTGTTCAGGTACATATCATGTAGTAAGGCTAAGGTTAAATAGCATTTTTATGTGCGGGTTTAGCTCCTGTTGGAGTTCACGTAGCACGCAACCCGGGATACCGTCAGGTCCCATTGATGCTGTGTTTTTAGCTTTGCTGAGGGCGGCTCTCACCTGGACATCTGAGATGGCAGGGAGATTACATTCAGCTGGGATAAGTATTTCTTCTTTTGGGGGTGAGGGAGGGGAGAAATTTGCACTGAACCTGTCAGCCAGAATGTTGGCAATATCTGTGGGTTCAGTGTATTTTTCGTTGTTGTGAACTAACTCTGAGCATATCTGAGGGTTTCCGCCCAGGTTTCTAACATAGCTGAAGAAGGCTTTGTGGTTATCTTTAATGTCCTTAACGATTTTTCTCTCAAAGTTGGCCTTGGATGTTTTTATGAGAGAACGTAGTTTTCTGCTAGTGTTGATCAGAGATGTCTTCCCTTTATGGGATTTTGCTCTGTCGTGCAGTAGCTTCCTTCTTTTGTTATACAATTTGTTAATGGCTGAGGTCCACCAGACAGGACGCTTGCCTTTGGTGGAGAGGGACTTGGATTTATTTGGGATTGCATGATCCATGCATTCTTGGAGATGTCCATAGAAAGCATTTGTGAAGGATTCAGCATTGTGGGATGTGGTATCCACAGGCTCAGTGGGCTTAAAGGATACCATCTCAGTCTTAAGAAGAGTGAAGTCTGCTTTTGAGAAGTTTTTCACTGTGGTCTTTTGTGCTGGGGGTGGAGGTGGGATATGTATATCCAGGGTGATTAGTTTGTGGTCAAATCTCACTAGTGAAGGGTATACCTCCGGTGTGGAGCATTTTGTCCCCATGTTTGTGATGATCAGGTCTAGTATATTATCTCCCCTAGTGGGAGAAGTGACTAGTTGTTCCAGTGCATTTGAATTTATGAATTCCAGGAACCTTTGGGCTAGGGTGTTAGGGCTAGAATAATGTACCCAATCTATGTTAGGGTAGTTGAAGTCTCCCAGTATGATGGTATTTTGTGATGCATTCATATCCTCCAATGTCTTCAGGAAGGCTGAGTGGGGTTCCTGAGATTGGGAGGGTGGTCTGTAACATGCTACCAGTTGTATAGCAGTTTTGCCTATGGTTAGTTGCACCTGTATGGTCTCCGATACTTCATGTGTTGCTACTAACCTGGAGGTGTGGGTGTCCTTGATGAATATGGACACTCCCCCTCCCTTTGTGGTTTGGCCCGGGTTTTGGAGCCGAAAAGCATGATACAAGGTATAGCCTGGTAGCGCTGGGGTGCTCTCAGGAGCCTTGAACCAGGTTTCAGTTACTGCACAGACGTCGATGTTCTCCATACTGAGGAGTGCATCGAGTGCCTGCATCTTGAGATTTAGACTTCTGGCGTTGAGCAGCATTACCCTTAGTTTTTTTCCATTTTTGTTTTCTAAGGAGGTGGGTTTGTCTTTTGAGCCTTGCCTAAAAAAGGCACTATGGGAGTGGCAAGAGCCTTAGCCAACATCCGGAAGCCCAGTGGTGACAGGTGCAAGCCGTCCCTTGCGAAGCAGCGTGGCTTGTCCAACATGTCATCCCAAGCAGACAGACATTGGATCCCCTTAGAATGACACCAGTACTTGAGCCAATTATTAAAGCTGATCATCTTGTCTTTGTATTGTGGCATCATTCTTGGTGAGGGCAAGATGCTGCTCAGGGTCAGGGTCATACCAGCCTGGGCTACATAATCAGAGAGCTCTTCTATGTCTCTTTTCATGTAGTCCAGGGAGGTACGTCTCAGGTCATTCACGCCAGCATGGACAATGACGGAGTCATATTTGTACTTGCTTTGGAGTGACCTGAGTGCGTGTGTTATGTGGTGGATCCTAGCTCCCGATAGGCAGCTCACAGTCACCCTCTCCTTGTTCAGCCTGGTAAGCGGGACATCAGTGTGTCTGACTATAGAGTCACCTATTACTAGTGTATCAGGCATGGTGTTTGGCCTTAAGGGCTGTGATTGATTGACACACTGATTTATTGAAGTATGTGCTGCATGTGTTTTGTTTTGAGGTGGTGGATTTTTGGATGTCTGCTTTGGGAGTCTCTGTTGTTTTGGTAAGTTTTTTATTAGAGCCTCCGAGTATGTCTTTGTGTTTTTATGTGTTTGGTTTGCAGTTGTGGTAGGTCTGTGTGGGACTGGGTTTGTTGTGTGTGTGGTTACCATCTCCTCCTGTCTGGTCATGCCAGCCCTGAGTTGAGAGAGTTCAGCCTCCAGTTTGGCTATATAGTTGCATCTCCCACATGTATTTGCGTTTGTTGGGAGGAGGAGAGGGTTGTCTGTGTACATGAGACAATTGTAGCATTGTCTCAAGATACCCAGATTAACCAGCTGAACTGGAGAGGACGCCAGTAATCTACCACTCGACATGCTAGAACAGTATAAGGGAATGCTGTGCCTTTAAGGGAAGTGGATATTCACAGTGGTGGTAGGTGGATGTAGTGCTTACTTAGTATGAGAGTGCTTACTTAGTAGAGAAGTTTTGAGAACAAGTGCTAGGCTTATAATATAGCGAGTAGTCTGATTATACTAAGAGTAGAGCTTCCTTAAGGGAAAATTTGAAGAGCAGACTTGGCGGAGCCAGAAGAAGTTTAACCTTGTTTAACCGGCGCTGCGCTATGCGCGCAAAGCCGTGCAAACGCGGATTTTAAACAGGGAACTTCAAAAGAGCTAGAAATGGTCCAAAACAACCAATTACTACAGCTCTTGTGCTGAGGTCACTTCCTACAGGGACAGGTAGGCTGCTCAAGGCTCCCCACTCCCACTGGTGAGCAAAGAAACTTCCTTCTATCCAAGTAAGGTAATGGACAACACCGGAACTACACCACAGCCCAGAATACAGCAAAGCCTGTAAACTGGTCTAAACTAGTCTTGGAGAGGCGGAAAAACAAGGATTATTTTTTTGTTTTTTTTTTTGTTTTTAGACAGAAAACACACAGAAAATGCAGAAACAGTAATAAATCAGTTACACATGTTAGCACACTTTAGTGGGTAGCCTCAACAGTTAAATTAAACAAACAACAAACAAACTTTCGATCAATTTCAACTAAAATGTAACTTTAAGTGCAGATATTAAATAATGCAGCAAACAGCTAAAAAACAGTTGAAGCTTGTTTAGGGTAAGCTAGAGAAGGTATTTCAAGTAAAAAAACAGCAAAGATACTTAAATCCAGAAAGTAGTCACTTTTCTGAGTTCTCTGTAGCTAGGACCACTCTGCAGGACCACGAGGAGCTTGTCTGAGTAGTATGTGACGCCACATGAACTTAGTTGATGTGTTGCACAACTGAAAGTACAAGGAACCTGAAACATGACCATTCTGAACAAGTACATTACAGTGAAAGAGATGATGGTATACTATTTGGTCATAAAGGCCTACAGGTCAGAGGTAACACCAGGGAACTTAGTGTCAGACAACACATTAATGATGTGGTATATGAACAAATAGGCACCCATTAATACCTTCCTTGCAAGTTAACCTTGCTGGTATGGGAACTGGCAGTCCACTTAGGTCTGTACCTTCAGTCTTCTTACATTCAGACAACCCTTAACATGATTGCAGAATAATTGAGCAAGTCTAGCACCCACCTGGGCCCAGAACTGTTTAGATCAGTTATGCACTAGTGGAGCAGATAGACTTCTACACCTCAGATGAAAATCACCATCTGCATGTGTTTTGCTCCATATTCACATGCATATAGGCCTGGCCAGTAGATGCATTCAACATCCCCTATAGTGGTACCTCCTGTTTGCTTTTCTACCCACTTGTGTCAAGGGTGCTGCATAAGATTATTTTGGACAAGACCCAGTCTTGCTGGTTCCTCCATTGTGGTTCAGACAGCATCTTCTATCCCCCCTAAGTGTTGCAGTAGTCTAAAGCAGCACATGGGGAAGTTTAATTCACTGGCATCTCAAGACCTTGAGACCGGCTATGTGGGTCCTTTCTGTCTGATACCCTTTAAGTACTGACAAAGCAATTCATTAGCATTTTGCAGAGATTAGAATGTCAAGCACTGGAAAGTGATATGTATCCAAGTATATAGTAGACAGGATGTGATTTTTGAAATGAAAGAAGTCAATTGGCTAGCCTTATAGATGTTCCAAATATTACAGAAGATTTCCAAGTGTTAATAATATAGAGGAGATGATCATAACCCACATATTATGTGTTTGAGACATTGATGTCAAGAAATTCATCTCGAGAGGTGAATCTTGGCATCCATGTTGAGAACACTTAGTAAGCGAGTTATGATCACATCCTGTCTACCATATCCAAAGATTCACTTCAACTCAAACTGACCTATACATTTTTGCATCTAATTACACCTGAAGCTTGATATTCCATTGTGATGGATCAATGTTACAATTTCAAGGTTGAAAAACACACTGTCTATAATTGCCTTCCTATCCAGCCACACCACCTCTGCACTGCAGACTGTGAAAATAACAAAGTTCGTAGATGACTGCAAACTGGGAGCCATTATTGAATCCCCAAATGATGTGGATATTCTACAAAAGGGCCTTACAGAAACAGATGCTTGGTGCCAGAGCCATGGGCTCAAGCTTAATGCCAAGAAATGTGTAGCTATCCCCTTTGGGAAAAACATGTACCCATGAATTACCACATAGGTGGCAGTACACTAAACACCGAAAGTGTGATGAGAGACTTGGGGACACAGGTGGACAGTGGTCTCACCTTCGATAACCACATCGCCACAACAGTCAGGAAATCCTTCTATGTGGCACACCTCATCACTAAGAGCTTTTCATCCAGAAAAAATGATGTCATTGTCCCCTCATTAGACCCATTATAGAGTACAGTGCCCCATTTGGTATGTACCTCACAAGACATCTGCAACAACTGGAAAGGCCGCAGAAATACCTCACTAAAAGAATCACAGGCCTAAAGCAGATGCCCTATGCTGACCGTCTAAAAAAAAACTTCAGCTATACTTTGTGGCATATCGTCTACTCAGAGGCGATCTCTGCTTAACATACAAGGCCATGTCAAACCCTAAGCTGTTGGACATGCTCTACTTAAAGAAATCCCAATCCCTCAGAGCCAGGGATCTAAACCTTGTCATCACAATGAAGAAAACATGCTGGAGGGATAGGTTCCTGACCCAGAGACTCCCCATACTCTGGAATAGACTGCCCATACATGTCAAGCAGAGCGCCTCCTTGGCCATCTTCAAAAGGAACCTTGACAATTGGATGGGAGATAGGAAATTCACCCCGGGGATCACGCCAGTCGCCCTGCTAGACAGGGGTCCAGGGAAGTAAATATTGTGGGAAGAAATATCCAGGGAATTGTTATGGCTAGGCTTGCATAGGCCCTAGGGCTGATAGCCTAGTACCAACCTATGAACCTTTGAGACGATCATTATTCTTTGTAGTGCATGGAGCTTTACGTGCTCCATGTACTACTAGTTAAAGGGGGAAAACAATTCTAAGTATTTTCTTGGCTTTCAAAGCAGTAAAACACTTAGCAAGTGCTGTCAGAGGGGCTGTGTAATGTAGTCCGTTATGTTTATGCTCATCTTTCATACATCTCAACTGTCTAGATTTTCGCAGGATATCTAGATTATTGCTTCATATTTTTTGGCTGTAGTTCATAAAATATGTGATTTTCTGACAAACCACTGGGGCTTGAAGTCACTAAATAATGACCTACATTTGAGTTTTAGCATTTGCATTCTTCGATTATGCAGGCAAACACACATTCTGTTATTCTATCAACTCCTTAATTTTTTTTTCTTTAACAGGTAGTTAGGGACATGTTAAGGGTATGGACTGCAGGCAGAGACAAATGTTTTATTCTGCCGCTGTCATTATCTACACAGTACAGGCAGATTTTACTGCCTAACATAGGACCTGACCTTATGGTTGGGCCACACTCCATTCTGTTGTGTTTTTCAGAACATCGAAGCATAATCAGCGTGCTACATGCACTACAAGTTTGTTGTGGATAAGCCAAATGTTCGTTCAGCAGTTAGATCATTGTTGCAGTAACCTAAGCTATATGTGTGATAGTATTACTTAGGATATGACCACCATTCAGTTTTCAACACTTTGGGGCACCTTCCATATTCCCAAACTGCCAATGGCTCAAGCAGAGCCATTTAAGAGGCAGTTTCGACACCAAAAGCTTCAGAGCTTTCATGCCACTGAAGTGCATCGCCTCTGCAGGCTTTGGGAAACTTAACGGATGAATAAAGTTTGGCTAGTGAGCCTTTCAAGGCTGAGAAGATAAGTACCCATCTTTTGCCTTTCACTGCATTACTTTTTTGAAGAAAAACTTTTTTTTTCTGTGAAGATTTTATTTTTATGCTAGGAAATGTAATTTTATCAGGCAGTCATCTTGCTGAAGGGATTTTTACTTATGTTAAGCTTTTATGAGAAAAGTACAAAAATCTATTTTGTATTCACTTTTTGTGCATTTTAATGTAGAGATAGTGTGTGGAGGGCAGGATATTGTGGTTTTGGAGCCAGTCTTA